>NC_052083.1:20323221-20693528 GCF_015852505.1 Tachyglossus aculeatus | reverse complement strand
CTTACACGATGCTGGAGAAGCGCACTCCACTATTCAGCGGTCGGCTCTCCCAGATGCTCCATTATCAGGGAGCACTCTTAGAACTATTGGATAAGCTAAAGTTTCTGTAATACAGGCATTACTGAACCACTGGGTATGGGGTTAGGAGAGTCGGTAGCACAACACCCCTTCATCCTTAGCCCCCCATGCCCAATAAATGTATTAATAATGATGGTATTTGTTAAGCGTTTACTATGTGCAAAGCACCGTTCTAAACGCTGGGGGAATACAAGGTGATCAGGTTGTCCCACGTGGGGCTCAAAATCTTAATCCCCATTTTTCGATGAGGTAACTGAGGCCCAGAGAAGTGAAATGACTTGCCCAAAGACACGCAGCTGACAATTTGCGAGCCGATTTGAACCCATGACCTCTGACTCCAAGGCCCGGGCTCTTTCCGCTGAGCCACGCTGCTTCTTCTTAGGACTCGACCTGCTAGGGAAACTTGGTTGCTCACTGTGGTGCACACCAGGAGGGAGTCTATGGATACCCCCGGCCCTTTCCAGGAGATATCACTTTCTCTGTGATATCTACAAAAGGAGAGGTACATTCAGATTGGAGTCCTCTTCTCCATGCTTTACTTCTGTCTCTATGATCAAGCCATAATAACAATGTAGGTTGAGCCTTCACCGTGCCCCCTTTACGGGTAAATTAAGTTGCCCAACAAGCCCCTTCCTCGAAATATCCAGTACACTCTCTCCGCGAGCAAGAGCAAGGCATTGCTACAGCACTTGGAGCAATTAGTTCTGTGGCCCCCTGATCATATATCTGCCCTTTGATGGTGCCCCTCCCTACTAGCCCAGCATAAGCTCGTTCATTTCTTACTGCTGCCAGTGGATCCAGTCCTATTCTGAAAGGGCCAAGCCACTGTAGGCCCTCGCTACTGGCCCAGGAGCAGTTCTCATGGATGGCCGAGGCCGAAGCCTCTTTTACCGATTTGAAACAGGCCCTCTCTGTGGCCCCAGCTTTGGGATGACCTGGTTATTCTGGACCATTCACCTTGTTCTGTGTGGACTGACAGGTTTGCACTAGGCTGTGCTTACTCAGAAAAGTGGAGATTCCTTGGTTATTATAGCTCCATCCTTTACCAGGTGGTGGTCGCCTTCCACCCGTATCTCCGTATGGTAGCTGCAGCTGCCCAAACAGTGGAAGCATCTGAGGACCTAGTACTGGGACATCCACTCCAAGTCATTATTCGCCATGCCATAGCTATGTTTTTCTTGTGTTCTGGTACACAGGTCTTTTCGACAGGTAGACAGACTAACAATGAAAGTCTCCTCCTGAGCGCTCCCAATTTAACTATCAAGATTTTTGTTCCACTCTAAATCCTGTCACCCCTGTTGCCAACCAAACATGTGGGGGAACCTCATGATTATGCCGTCAACGGAGTAATAAGACCTCGTCCAGCTTTTCAGGACCAGTCCTTCCGGTCTTTGCAAATCCCTGACCTATCTGCTGAAGGCTCTTGCCTTTGGGATTATCAAGGGCAGCTGAGACCATGGTATTCGGTCTGCTCAGAGTCTGCTGTTTTGGATCCCCATTATTTCGCACAATAGGCTGAGTTAGTTGTTCTACTTGCGCCTGCGATCTGGCCCCCGGGCAGAGTGTGACAATCTATATTGACTCCCGGTATGGCTCTGGGGTTGTGAATGATTTGGGTTCTCCTTATCAACAACGAGGTTTCTTCTTGGATGCGGGAACTCCTTACCGAAATGGGCTCCTTGTTGCATCCCTTTTAAAGACCATTTTTCTACCTGTGTCTCTTGCTGTTGTGAAATGTGTGATGCATTTCTCCTCTCACGACCACGTGTCCAAGGGTAACGACCGCGTGAATGCCGCTTCGGGCGGCTCTACATTTCCTCACATTCCTCACTTTTGTGTCTCTCTCCTCTACTTCCTGGCCCTCCCTCCACGATTTCATTTCACGTCAGAAAGTGACCTCTCTGGAAAGGTAAAATTCTGATTAACTCTTAAGAGTTATCAAACTCCTTCATAACTATTGGGGCCGCAACCACCTTCCTGTTGCCCCCTGCGCTGTGTTGACTTTCCTTGTCAGAATGGCACATGGTCATGCCATTCAGAAAAACGGGTTGGGGTGGACTCTATTACGAGGCTCCGGTTTACACCCTAGATAGTGCAGCTAGCTCTCCAGCATTTCTCAAGATGCCTAATACACCAACAATATGAAGTAGGGGAAATCAACAAAGTTCCCTGCACAGCACACCCAACCCCTGGGGTCCCTTTATTAACGTTCACTTCTATGTTATTCAATATCTAATGTGATGGGTTTGGGGTTTGTTGTAGTGATAATAGATACCAGTTCAAGATGGGTTGAGGCATTCCCCTGCCGACAGGCAGATAACAAGACAGTAGCAAACTTGTTTTTAAAGGAACCTATTCCGTAATTTGGCTTGCCTAGCAGAATCAATAGTAACCGTGGGACACATTTTACTGGACAAATAATTGGCGATATCTGTTTAGGACTAGGCATAAACCAACATTTCCATTGCCCTTAGGACCCATTATCTGCAGGACTGGTAGAACGGTACGAGAGGATGCTGAAAAACAGATGAGCAAAACTATGCTCTGACGCTTGATTGAAATGGCCGGAATGTCTTCCCTTGGCTTTCTTCGGTCTAGGAAATATGCCTAGTAGAAAGACAGGCTTGAGCCAACATGACGTTATGATGGGGAGGCCTATGTGCCTCTCTATGGCCCTTCCTGTGGGCTGGCAAAGATGGAATATAACCCTTTCCGATGTTGCCTTATCTGCCTATTGTAAATTGGTAAATAACATCCTTAAGCCCTTACATTCACAAGTACAACATGTACTGGCAAGGTAAGACCCAAACAAGAGACATAGACTCAAGCCAGGTGACTGGATACACATTAATTCCTTCAAACGAACGAATGTTCTTGAGCCACCGTGGAAGGGACCTTACCAGGTGTTGCTAACTACAGGAACTGCGATACAGTGTCGAGGACAAGTCACCTGGATCCATGCATCCCACCCTAAGCAGGTTCCAGAGCCATCAGAAGAGGACCCTGAGGTCATATGAACTTATGAATATCAGGCCCCCCTGAGAAACTGCTGAACTACTGAGACATTGATACTGACCAGGGATTCTCGACCTTGGTTTCTTTAAAGCACCTCATGAACTCTTAATATTGGCCCCAGCCATTGGTTGGGGAGAGTATGCATCCACCTGGTTCAAAATCACTTGCACCCACTCAGAATGGTATTTGTATGGCATCCCAAATTGTTTTTCCACCCAATCGGGCCACAGCACTTAGTACAGTGCTTGGCATATAATAAGCGCTTCTATTATTATTATTATTATTATTATTATTATTATTATTATCGAGGTGCACTGAGTAGATTGGCATTAGATGAGTAGGGTGTGTGGGCTGGGTTGTCGGAGGTCAGCAGCCAAGTGAGGTAAGAGGGGTGAACTTATTGAGAGTTTTAAAACTGAAGGTGAGGAATTTCTCTTTGTTTCGGGATCAGGGGGAACTACTGGAGGGGCCTAAGGAATGAGGCGATCTGGACTGAACGGTTTTATAGAGAAATGATCCGGTCAGCAGAGTGAAATATGGACTGAAGTGGGGAGATACAGGCGACAGGGAGTTCAGTGAGGAGGCTGATGCAGGAGTCAAGGTGGGATAGTTGAAGTTTTTGAATCATCATGGGAGTAGGTTGAATGGAGAGGAAAACGGGCTGATTTTAGCGATGTTATGAAGGCTGAACTGACAGGATTTGGTGACAGGCTGAAAGAAAATTCAATTAATAATTGAATGTGTATTGAATGAGAAAGATGAGTCGAGGATAATGCCATGCTTATGGGTTTGTGAATTTGGGAGGGTGATGGTGCTGACCACAGTGATGGGAAAGTCAAGGGGAGGATAGAAATCGGGTGGGAAGATAAGGAGCTCTGTTTTGGACATGTTAAGTTTGAGGTGAGACCAGGATATCCAAATAGAGAAGTGAAGTCAGGAAGAAATTAGAGACTGCAGAGAGGAAGAGAAATAGGGGCTGGAAAGGGAGATTTGGGAGTCAACTGTCGAGAAATGGGGAAGCTGTAAGAGAGAAAGAATTCTCCAAAGGAGTGGGGGTAGATGGAGAGTAGAAGGGGATCCCGAACTGAGGGGAACCCCACAGTTAGGGCGTGTGAAGCAGAGAAGGAGCCTGCGAAAGAGACTGAGATGAGCGGCCAGAGGGACAGGAGGAAAACCAGGAGAAACAGTGTCCATGAAGCAAAAGTTGGATAATTCTTTCGAGAAGAAGGAAGTGGTCCACTGTGCCAAAGCACCTGAGCGGTTGAGGAGGATTAGCATGGAGTAAGCGCTGTTGGATTTCCCAAGAAGGATATCATTTATGACTTTAGAGAGGGTGGTTTCTCTGGAATGTAGAGGATTGAGGCCATATTGGAGGGGGTCAAGCAGAGAATTGGAGGAGAAAAGCCTCAAGGACTTTGGAGAAGCATGCTGAGAGGGAGCTGGGTTGATAACTGGAGGAGCCATGGGGTGAAGGGAAGGTTCTTTCAGACATGTGTGTTCTTCACAAGCTTTTGAGGGCAGGGGTCTTGCCACTCACTCTATTGTCATTCATTTAATCGTATTTATGAAACACTTACTCTATGTAGACCTCTGACTACGCACTTGGGAGAATACTATACAACAATAACCTGACACATTCCCTGTCCTCAAATAGCTTACAGTCTAAAATGGGTGGAGACAGACATTAATATGAACAAATGAATTTCAGATGTGTACATAGGTGCCGTGGCACTGGGAGTGGGGATGAACAAAGAGAGCAAGTCAGGGCGATGCAGAAGGGAGTGGGAGAAGAGGAAAGGGGGAGTTAGTCAGGGACGTCCTCTTTGAGGGAATGTGCCCTCGATAATGCTTTGAAAATTCTGTCGGATTCGAAGAGGGAGGGAGTTCCAGGCCAGATGCAGGACGTGGGCGAGGTAGGTCGGTGGTGAGATAGAGGAGAGGAGATCGAGGCAGAGTGAGAGGGTTAGCAATAGAGGCCCGAAATGTGTGGGCTGAGTTGGAGTAGGAGAGGTGATGTAAGCGGGGCAAGGTGATTGAGCACTTTAGAGCCAATGTTGAGGCGTTTTTGATTGATGTGGAGGTGGATGGGCAACCGCTGGAGTTGGTTGAGCAGTGGGGAAACACTTCCTGATCGTTTTTACAGAAAAATAATCCGGGCAACAGTGAAGGGTGGACTGGAGTGGGGAGAGGAGAAGGTTGGGCGGTCAGCAAGAAGGCCGATGCACTAATCCAGGTGTGATAGGATGAGTGATTGTATTAACATGCTGGCAGTTTGGAGGAGAGAAAAGGGCATAGGCAGATTTGGTTTCTCATGCTCTGGGCAGAGGCGACCTGTAGCTGGCTGCTGCAAGTCTCGATCTGCTACACAAACGGTCAGAGACTGCAGGTATTTGTCATCAGTGCTCCTAGGTCATTCCAGCTTCCGGCCTCAGTTCATACAATCTCCGCCCTCCCCCCTCCTCCATACCTAATATGATTGGCACGGGGGCAAGGGATACCTTCTGTATTACCGGCTTGGGCTGTCCATGCAGACGTTTGGGTTGTGGGGGAGGTATCCCACCCGCACTTCCGAGTTCCACCTGCTGTCTCGGGTTGTCACGAGATAGAATTTAGTCTTGAGACGGGGGGTACCCTGGGGTCACCTTGGGACTACATCTGAATACAGTATACAGGATCTGATTATGTATTGGATTCTTTGAAGTGGGGTAAGACTTGCTTCCTTTTAAATAAAATAAAAGCTTAAATTTTGTGTATGGTATTTTTTAAGCGCTTATGGTGTGCCTGGCACATACATTCCTTAGACTTTTAGTTCGTTGATTGGAGCTGCAAGGGGAAGAGTAGCAGGCTGGATAGCTGGGTGCTGTAAACAATTGTTTCATATCGTGCATAAGCTTTAATACAGTTTTTAAGAAGAAAAGAGCAATGATAATAATAATAACAATAATAATAGTGATATTTCTTAAACACTTATTTTGGCCAGCCACTGTACTATTTCCGGGGTAGATTCAGAATGATTGTGTTGCACACAATCCCTGTCGCACAGTCTTAATTCCCATCTTACAGAAAAGATTACAGAGGCACAGAGAAGAGAAGTGACTGGCTCATGGTCACACAGCTGACATGTGGGGGGCCAAGATTAGAACCCATGTTCTCTGACTCGCAGGCCCATGCGTCTGCTTCCAGATGGGAGTGATAATACCGATGACATTCTTTAGCGGAAGAGGGTCATAATAATCTGATGATGATATACAAGCTAGATTTTACACATCTGAAATCCGGAAAATTAAAGAAGTCTTTGAGAGAAAGCCAACCAGTCCTTGCTCTTTGTGCCTCCTTATTGTGTTTCTGTGTCTCTCCAGAATATATCATTCACATTCAAAGCCTTACTCAGGTCGTATATCCTCCAATAGTCCTTCCCCGATTAAGCCCTCTTTTCCCGTACCATTTCTCTCTTCTGTGTCATCTATGCAAGTACATCTCGACCCTTCCAACGCTTGATATTCAATCCACCCTCTGCTCCTCAACACTAATGTCCATAGTTCGATTTATTTCTTTAAATAAATGTCTCTCCCACTTCTAGATTGTCAGCTTGTGTTGGAAAGGGAACCTGCCAACCAGTGCTGTTTTATTGTACATACACTGCTCTGCACCAAGGAAATGCTCAATAAGTACACTGATTGATTGATTGCTAGTAGTAGTGGAGGAGAAGTAACATGATGTAATGCACATGACTGGAGGTCCAGAGACCCGAGTTCTCATACTCCCTCTGACCCTTGCCTGCTGTGTAATCTCAGATACAGGATTTAGTCAGTCAGTCAGTCGTATTTATTGAGCACTTACTGTGTGCTAAGAACAGTACATAGCTCTTGGAAGAGTAAAATTCAACGATATAACACACACATTCCCAGACCATAACGAAATGACAGTCTAGAGGGGACTTTATTGATTGATCACTCAGTGGTATTTATCGAGCCCTTACTATGGGCAGAACACTGTATTAAGTGCTTGGGAGAGTATGATACAACGGAATTAGCAGAAAGGTTCCCTGACCATAATGGGGTTACAGTTTGGACGGGAGTTAGACGTTACTATGAAAAAGTCATTTATAATCTATAATTGAAAGATATGTATGTTAGTGCAGTGAGGTTGGCGATGGGGAGATTAAAAATTTTCCACAGGTCCCAGATGCAAGCATATAGACGATCGAGAAGGGAGAGTGAGCCGGGGAAAAGATAGCATAATCAGGGAGGGGAGAAGGGTGGGTGGGTAGGGCCTGAACCTTTCTCAACCTCAACTTCCTCAATTGTAAAGTGTGAATTCAATAGCTGATCTCCCGCCTGCAAGGTCAGAGGGTGAGTAGGTGAGTCTGGGGATCAGTGAGGTGTTTGCAAAAAACGTGTTTGTTTGGACAGTGGATGTGGCTGTGCGGCCTATCTATTTGATACACCTCCACCTAGTGAAGGGATTGGTTGATGATCCACTAATGAGCCACGTCCTCGGATTGACATCTGCCAATCAGAAGACGTGATCCGGCGCAGGGAAGGGAGGTCATGTCTGTGTCCCCACCACTCCGGAAGACAGGGAAGAAGTGAGGGAGGAGGAAAAACGCAGGGCTGCAGAGGGAGGGACAGGAGTGGGGTCAACGAAAGACCCATCCTGCCTCTTCCGTATCCCTCCATCCTTGCTTTAGGCCAGTGACGAGGCAATATAAACGACTGAGACAATGGATGAGGCACCTAGGTGCAGTGGTTGAGTTTTAGGTCACCTCGAAGAAGTGATGAAGCGTTCTAACTCAAAATGCACTAATGGTTTGTGGAAACCTGAGCTCCATTGTATCTACCCCAGGGCTGAGCTCAGCGCTTGGCACATTGTAAACACTTATCATATCTCACAGATATTATTATCATTAATAAGATACGGGAGGCTCGGTGCCATGGTTCAGTGCCATGGTACAGTCTTTTTTCTTAGCAATCAACCATGTTTACTGAATGCTTTTGTGATCAGAGCCTTGAACAAGTTGTCTACACGCGCTGCCTCGAATTGCTCAACACCTACTCTCTCCTCGACACCCTCCAGTCTGGCTTCCGTCCCCTACATTCCATGGAAACTGCCCTCTCAAAGGTCACCAATGACCTCCTGCTTGCCAACTCCAACGGCTCATACTCTATCCTAATCCTCCTCGACCTCTCAGCTGCCTTCGACACTGTGGACCACCCCCTTCTCCTCAACACGCTATCCGACCTTGGCTTCACAGACTTCGTCCTCTCCTGGTTCTCCTCTTATCTCTCCGGTCGTTCATTCCTCAGTCTCTTTTGCAGGCTCCTCATCCCCCTCCAGTCCCCTTACTGTGGGGGTTCCCCAAGGTTCGGTGCTGGGTCCCCTTCCTGTTCTCGATCTACACTGCACTCCCCTTGGTGAGCCTCATTCGCTCCCACGGCTTCAACTATTCATCTCTACCCTGATGACACCCGGATCTACATCTCTGTCCCTGCTCTCTCCCCCCTCCCTCCAGGCTCGCATCTCCTCCTTCCTTCAGGACATCTCCATCTGTTTGTCTGCCCGCCTCCTATAAAACTCAACATGTCCAATGACTGAACTCCTTGTCTTCCCTCCCCCAAACCTTGCCCCTCTCCCTGACTTTTCCCATCACTGTCTGACCGGCAACTACCTTCCTTCCCGGTATCACAAGACCCGCAACCAAGGTTGTCATCCTCGACTCCCGCTCTACTCAATTCACCCCTCACATCCCAAGCCGTCAACCCGAAAACCTGCCGGTACTCAGCCTCCGACAACATTGCCAAGATCCGCCCTTTCCTCTCCATCAAATACCGCTAACCCTGCTCGTTCAAGCCTCTCATCCTTTCCCGTCTGGCCTACTGCATCAGCCTCCTCTCTGATCCTCCCATCCCTCCTGTCTCTCCCCACTTCAATCCATACTTCATGCTGCTGCCCCGGATTGTCCTTTGTCCAGAGAAACGCTCTGGGCATGATTACTCCCCTCCCTCAAAAATCTCCAGTGGCTACCAATCAATCTGCGGCATCAGGCAGAAACTCCCTCACCCCTCGGCTTCAAGGCTCTCCATCACCTCGCCCCCTCCTACCTCACCCCTCCCTTCTCTCCTTCTACAGCCCAGGCCCCGCACCCCTCCGCTCCTCTGCCGCTAATCTCCTCACCGTGCCTCGTTCGCGGCCTGTCCGCCTTCGGACCCCCCGGCCCCACGGTCATCCCCCGTGGCCTGGAATGCCCTCCCTCTGCCCATCCGCCAAGCTAGCTCTCTCTCCCTTCAATGCCCTACTGAGAGCTCACCTCCTCCAAGAGGCCTTCCCCAACTGAGCCCCTTCCTTCCTCCCCCCCTCGTCCCCCTCTCCCTTCCCCCCCATCTTACCTCCTTCCCTTCCCCACAGCACCTGTTTTATACTGTATTATATGTTATTGTACATATTTATTACTCTATTTATTTATTTATTTATACTTAGTACATATCGTATTCTATTTATTTTATTTTGTTAGTATGCTTTGGTTTTGTTCTCTGTCTCCCCCTTTTGACTGTGAGCCCACCTGTTGGGTAGGGAGACTGTCTCTATATTGGCCAACTTGTACTTCCCAAGCGCTTAGTACAGTGCTCTGCACACAGTAAGCGCTCAATAAATACGATTGATTTGATTGATTGATTGTACCGAGCGCTTGGGAGAGTTCAGTATAACAGACTGAGTCTATACATTCCCTTCCCACAAGGAGCTTGCCGTCTAGAAGGAGATGCAGACATTAATATAAAATAAAATGACAGCCATGGACATAACTGCTGTGGGGCTGAGGAAAGGGAAAGTAAAGGGTGCGAAGGTGACACAGAAGGGAGTGGGAGAAGAGGAATTGAGGGCTTAGTCCGGGAAGGTCTCTTGGAGGAGCTGTCCCATCGATAGTGTTTTGAAGGTAGGGAGTCTAATTGCCTGTCAGATGCAAAGAGGGAAGGAGGTTCAGGCCAGAGGTAGAATGTGGGTGAGCGGTCGGGGGCAAAATAAATGAGATCAGATAGAGGTGCAGTCAGCAGGTTGGCATTTGAGGAGCGAGGTTTTCTGGCAGGGCCAGTGCAAGAATGTACCATTTCGGGCTGGAGGGTTGAACTGAACCATGAGAGATGAGTTTAGTGTGGGAAGAGGGCGGGAGTTCGAGGTGGAATGTACCACTGTGGGCAGGGAATGGAGTTCCAGGTGAAATGTATTACTATGGGGAGGGGGAGGACATTTCAGGGAGAGTGAACGACCACGCGGGGGTGTAGTTACGGGGGAGTGAATAACTAGTGGTGGTGTCGAAGAATGGAGTTACAGCCAGGGTGAACCACTAGGGGCCAGGTGGATGGATTTCCAGGAGGCAAAAACTACTAGTGTGGGAGGTGGGAGGAGGGGGGCAGGGAGTGGTGGAGTTCCAGTGGGTGCGAACCGCTAGGGGAGAGGGGGATGGTCTTGGACGGGGAACGAAAACCTCTAGAAGAGGTATGGAGTGAATTTCCAGAAGGAGTGATCCACTTGTAGGGGTGAGGAGAGGATTTCCATGGGCAGTGAACCTTAGTGGGAGGAGAATGACATTCTAGGGAAGTGTACCTCAAGGGGAGGGGGATGGAGGTTCAGAAGGAATGAACCACTTGGTGTGGGGGGAAGGAATTCTGGGAGAATGAACCACCTAGGGGTGAGAGTGGATGCAGTCTCACAGGGAGTGGAACTTCTCCATCACCTCTCTGCCTCCTGGAACTCTCCACTCCAGCCCAGACTTCACTCCGATGCCCAGATATTTCTTTCTAAAAAATAAGTTCAATCCATGTCTTCCCACTCCTCAAGACCCTCTAGTGGTTGCACGTCCCCCTCCGCATTGGACAGCTATCCGTCACCATCCTCTTTAAAGACCTCTGTCAACTCGACCCCTCCTACCTCACTTCGCTGCTCTCCTACTGCAGCCCAGCCCTCACACTTCTCTCCTCTAATGCCAGCCTACTCACTCTTCCTCCATTTTGTCTATCTCGCCGCCGACTCCTCACCCACGTCCTGCCTCTGGCATGGAACTCCCTCAGCTCTACATATGCCAGACTACCATTCTCTACACCTTCAAAGCCTTATTAAGGCCACATTTCTTCCAGGAGATCTTCCCTGATTTCCTTCTCTTTTCCCCCGGCTCCTTCACACTTCTGCATTATCTTTACACTTGGATCTGTGACCTTTGGACATTTGATATGCACCGCACCCCCAACCCGCCCGTACTTGAGTACATATCTTTAAATTATTTATTATAAATGCCTTATTCATTCATGTTAATGTAAGTCTCCTCCTCTGGACTGTAAACTCGTGTCAGACTTCTCCGTTATTTCAGTTGTATTGTACTCTCCCAAGTGCTTAATACAGTACTCTACACATAGTAAGCGCTCAATAAATACCACTGATTGATTGCTTGATTGATTGATCGTAGGATTAGCAGTAGTAGCGGAATAGAACAGAATAGAATAGAATAGAACAAAATAGAATAGAATAGGATAGAATGGAATAGAAGAATAGAATCGAATAGTAGCAGTAAAGAATAGCAATAACGAAAGGAATAGTAAAAGTGGCAGTAGCAGTAATAGTAGTAATGGGAATAGTTCTGTTCTCCATCTACACCCACTTCCTTGGAGAACTCATTCACTCACTGTCACCCGTCGTCCGGGGACGGGTTCGTTCAGTGATCGGCGAGGCGAGAAAGAGAGAGAGAGAGCTGGGGACGGAAAGCCTGAGTTTTACATAAAATTTATTCCGCGAGGCGAATGGAATTTATGTAATTGCTTAGGCGCAATGGATTGAACTTCCTTTTCGGGAGGAATATAATCAATTAGCAATATTAGAGCTTCCCTACACTGGAGAAACACAATCATACGTTAATCGCGCGTGGGTGAGGTGGCTAGATCTCGGGAAGAATCCACTTACTTTCCCACATGGGAAGAATTCATTACATTATCCGGGCACGTGGTGGGCGGCTAGTTCTCACCATGTGCTCTCCCTACATGGGAGGAATCCACTCATGATTCCCATCAGCAGCGGGGTACCTGGGTTCCACCCACGAGACACTCACCCGTCCCGGGGCCCTTGCCTCAGTGTGTTGGTTCTGGTTGCAGAGCAGGCATCTGGCCTTCTGGGCAGAGAAAGACACGTGGGTTGCCACTGCGTGGCTCAGTGGAAAGAGCACGGGCTTTGGAGTCAGAGGTCATGGGTTCAAATCCCGGCTCCACCAATTCTCCGCTGTGTGACTTTGGGCAAGTCACTTAACTTCTCTGTGCTTCAGTTCCCTCTTTTGAAAAATGGGGATGAAGCACTGTGAGCCCCATGTGGGACAACCTGATCACTTTGTAACCTCCCCAGCGTTTAGAAGGGTGCTTTGCACATAGTAAGCGCTTAATAAATGCCATTATTATTATTATTATTATAACTGCGGCTGCAGCGGCTGCTCCTCCTGCTGCTGCGTGTCTTGGTGTTCTGACCCCAAAAGATCAGAGGCGACAGGTATTTATCACCTGTGCCTCTAGGCCTTTCCAGCTTCCGGCCTCAGTCTATCCAACCTCTGTCCTCCCCCCTCCTCCATACCTAATTTGACTGGAACGGGGGTGAGGGACACCTTCTGTATTCCCGGCTTAGACTGTCAATCTAGCAGATTTGGTCATGGGGGCGGTATCCCACCCTCACTTCCGAGTTCCGCCTGCTGGTTCAGGTGGTCACGAGATAGCTTTTGACCTTGAGATGGTCTGTACCCCAGGGTCACCTCGGGACACTCACAAGGCTTCAAATACCACATCTATGCATTTGATTCCCAAATCTACATCTCCAGCCCTGATCTCTCTCTCTCTCTCTCTCTCTCTCTCTCTCTCTCTCTCTCTCTCTCTCTCTCTCTCTCTCACACACACACACACACACAAACACACACACACACACACACACACACACACACACACTCTGCAGTGTCGCATTACCTCCTCCCTTCCAAACACCTCGACCTGGATGTGTCATCACATCAATCTCAAATTTAACATGTCTAAAACAGAACTCCTTATCTTCCCATCCAAACCCTGTCCTCCCCCTGCCTTTTCCATTACTGTAGACAGCACCACCATCTTTCCTGTATCGCAAGCTTATAACTTTGACATTATCCTTGACTGTCATTCAATGCACATATTCAATCCATCACGAAATCCCGTCTGTTCTATCTTCACAACATCACTAAAATCGGCCCTTTCCTCTCCAACCAAATTTCCACCATGCTAAGCCAAACATTTATCCATTTCCACCTTCATTACTGTATCCGTCACTTTGCTGACTACCCAGCTTCCTGTCTCTCCCCATGCCAGTACGTACTTCACTCTGCTCAATGCATCATTTTTCTACAAAAGCACTCAGGCCATGTTTTCCCACTCCTCAAGATCCTCCAGTGGATACTCGTCCATATCTGCATCACAATGAAACTCCTTACCATTAGCTTCAAATCATGCAATCACCTTACCCCCTCTCGCCTCACCCCATTGCTCTCATTCTATAACCCAGCCCAAACACTCCACTTCTCTAATGTTAACCTTCTCACTGAACCTCGATCTCGTCTACCTCACTGCCGACCTCTTGCGCCTGTCTTACCTCTGGCCAGGAATGCCTTCCCTCTTCATATCGGGCAGAAAATTACTCTTCCCTCCTTTCAATGTCTTATTGAAAGCACATCTCCTCCAAAAGAGCTTCCCTGACTAAGTCCTCCTTTCCTTTTCTCCCACTGCCTTCTGCATCACCTTGACTCCCTTCATTCATCCCCACCTCCCAGCACCACGGCACTTATGTCCATATCTGTAATTTCCCAACTAGATCGCAAGCTCGTTGGGAAAAGGGGATGTGTCTATACATTCCCCCTTCTAGACTGTGAGCCCAATGTTGGGTAGGGACCGTCTCTATATGCTGCCAACCTGTACTTCCCAAGCGCTTAGTACAGTGCTCTGCACACAGTAAGTGCTCAATAAATATGATTGATTGATTGTTCTGTTGTACTCTCCCAAGCACTTAGTATAGTGCTCTGCACACAGAAAGTGCTCAGTCAATACCACTGATGGAATAGTAGTAATAATAGTAGAAAGAGTAGTAGCAATAGAAGTGGCAGTGTAAATAATAATAGTAGTAATAATTATGGTATTTGTTAAGCGCTTACTATGTGCCTAGCACTGTTCGAAGTACACTAGTAGCAGTAGCAGTAGTAACAGTAGCAGTAATAGCAATACTAATAATAGTAGCAGTAGTAGCCTGGGTAGTGGTGAAGAGAAGCAGCGTGGCTCCGTGGAAGAAGCACGGGCTATGGAGTCAGAGGTCATGGGGTCAAATCCTGGCTACACCAATTGTCAGCTAGGTGACCTTTCCAAGTCACTTAACTTCTCTGTGCCTCAGTTACCTTATCTGTAAAATGAGGATTAAGACTGTGATCCCCCCGTGGGACAACCTGATCACCTTGTAACCTCTCCAGTTCTTAGAACAGTGCTGGAACAGTACTGCACATAGTAAACGCTTAATAAATGCTATCATTATTAGTGGTAGTAGCAGCAGTTGCAGCAGTAGCAGTAGTAATAGTTTGGCCTATTGGACTCTACACAGAATGGGGAGTCAATAGACCGAGGTTGTAATCCCGGCTCTGTCACTTGCCCACTAAGTGACCTTGAATATGCTCCTTGAATTCTCTGTGCCTCAGTTTTCTCATCTATCAAGAGGGATTTCAAATCCTGTCCTACCTTCTCCTTAGCATGTGAGTCCGTTTGTAATTACCCCAATGCTTAGTGCACTGCTCAGCACATGCCGAGCAGTTACCAAATCCCAAAGGTAGTATTATAACGACCGTGTAAATGGTGCCTCGGTGTTCTCGTCCTGTCTTGTTCCAGAGCAAAGGGGGCAGATGAGAAGTGGGGAGGGGAGGAAGGAGCCACGTAGGAAAGGGGAAATTCCCCAAGTGGACTCCGGTCAGGAGATGCCCGTTGCCCCTCCCAGGCCACACTAGCCAGTAGGTCACTGGGGCCGACCCACTTTATTATTAATATGATCAATTATAACAACGATAATTATAACAACAGCAATGATTATGGTGTTTATTAAGCACTTTCTAAGCACGAAGCACTGTACCAAGTGCTGGGCTGGAAGCAAGATCATCAGGTCAGACACAGTCCCTGACCTACATGGCCGTTGGGAGGGGGTGTCACAATCTTAATCCCTATTTTACAAATGAGGGAAATGAAAACTAGATACGTGAGGTCACTTGCCCAAGGGTACAAAGCACACTAGTGGTGGAGCCGGGTTTAGAGTCCAGGTCCTCCAACTACCAGACTTGGGCTACTTGGCCACATTTCAGGGCCCGTGGTCAGGTGATACCCTGCCCCCTCATGACAGGCTCCGCCTCCTTCAGAATATCGTCCCGATCCCCGCCCTCACCTGACCAAGCCCCTCCTTCAGCAATGGTGCCCGTGGCAACGGTACCCCCTCCCTCCGCCCCCTCCCGCTGGGCCTTGTCCCTCGGAGAGAGCTGAGCGAGCAGCTGTATGCTCAATTCAGCACCCATTTTGCTTCAGTGAAAGCTGCGTGTATTGAATTTATCTGGTGTAGCACAGGGTCCAGAACCCGTCCCGGCCCTGGTGAAGAGCATCTGTGGGTTTGGGGGCGGGGAGGGGGTCTCCATGGTTAGGGGAGATGCTGCATAAGGCCGTAGCGGGGTCACTGGGCTGGCGGGGCGGGTTGGGGATTGTCTCGCTCCGAGCCTCCATGGGGTCTGTTATCCAAAGGCCAGTGCTTCCTGGGTAGAAGCAGCAGGGAGGGGAGCGCATCAATGGAAGCACTTCCCGTGGGCAGAGCACTGTACTGGCGCTGAGAGAGCACCGCTGGCAAGGAATCAGGCCTGGCCCCTGACCCTCGGGGTCTCCCGGCTTAAGGGTGTCAGCAGGAGGAGGGACCGTGTGTCGACCCACCGGGGGCGACGAAACGTTCTAGCACCACACAGTGTCAGACCACGCAGAGGCAGGTGCGGTGGGGGGAGAGAGAAAAGTGGAGGAAAGTGAGGGGCCGCCGTCCATCTCCACTGACGGCAGGTTTTCCGATGGGTCGCATTCTTTCCAGAGCCGCCATGGCGGATCGAGACCGGCAGGTTCGCAGTCAGGAGAGATTGTGCTTGTTCTGGCGGGGAAATCGGTGAGTCTGACGGGGTGACAAGGCTGGAGCCCTTTGGGACTGGAACCGGAAGGGAAGGAGGGAGGGAGGGAAGGAAAACGCAAGTGAGGGACAGGGCCCAGCGCCCCGATCCTCCCCTTCAACTAATCCAGCGAGGTATTTACGGAATGTTTACTGCGTGATGAGCTCTGTATTAAGCGCTTCCCGGGCCCCCTGGGCCCCCTCAACTGACAGGGATCCCAGAGAGAGTCAGCCTGAGGGAGGGTTAAGCCCAGGGGAGAGGATGATGAGGGGAGAGTCAGATAGGGTGAGAGTGACAGATGAGGGAGGGTCAAACGAGGGGACAGTGAGACGGGGGAGAGTGCCAGAGGGAGAGTCACATTGAGAGTGAGATGGGGACAGCCATACAAGGGAGAGTCAGATGGGGGAGATTAAGGCCAAGAGGGAGACACACGTGGGGAGGGCAGACGACGGGAGGTTGAGATGAGGGGTGAGTCAGACGGGGTAGAGTGACAGAGGGAGATTGAGACAGGGTGAGATAGGGGGAGGTCAGCCATAGGGGAGGTAAAACAAGGAGAGAGTCAGGGAGGGGAGAGTCAGACAGGGTGAAAGAGTGGAAGGCCAGCCATAGGGGAGGTAAGACAAGGGGAGAGTAATGAAGGGGAGAGTGAGATGGGTAGAGTCAGATGACAGAAAGCGAGTCAGGTGAGGGGAGAGTGTGAGACAGAAAGAATCAAAGGGGAGGGCGGAGTTAGCCCACCGCCCCCGTTCCCCTTCCTGTGCCCTTTGTGTCCGCTGAGCCCTGCCCTCTCCGGGCCCCGCCTCCTCTAGGCCCCATGAAACCGCCCCCTCTGGGCCCCTCCCCCTTTCCTCCTGACTGAAGTCTCAGGGCAGGGCAGAGGAAGGAGGCCTCAGTTTGACAGTTTAAGATGGCGTCAGTGGGAGCGCGCCGCCTTTAGAAAGGGCCGCGGCCCTTTTCCTGGCAGGATGTTGGAGTGGAGCAAGCCAAGAGCGGCCTGGGCCAGGGGCTCCAGTAGAAAGCCCTGCCTCAGCTTCAGTTAGCCGGCGGGAGTGGGCGGGGCCAACACACACACACAATCAATCAATTAATCAATCCGATTTATTGAGCGCTTACTGTGTGCAGAGCACTGTAATAAGCGCTCGGGAAGTACAAGTTGGCAACATATAGAGACAGTCCCTACCCAACAGTGGGCTCACAGTCTAGAGCACACACGCACGTGCGCATGCAAACTAAATCGCGAGCAAGAGAGGAGCTGCTTGGTTCAGGCGGGAAGAGGCGGAGTGAGCCCAAGAAGAGTAGCCAATCAGCGAGGGAGAGAGGATCGAGTGGCCGGGAGGGGGTAGGGATGGGGGATGGGGGCGGGGCCGTAACGCCAAGAGCAGCCAATCATGGTGACACGGCGGCGCACCTCCCTCCGCCCTGAGGAGGACTCGAGCTGGTCCTGGTCGGGACCGGCAGGGGCTGAGAGGACGAGTGCAGAAGCGCCATGTTTGAGGGCGCCGCCTGACACCCCTCCCTGCCCCATAGCAGAGGTCTCTTTGACTGGAAGGAGACGGGAGGCGAGCAGGGACCGTCCACTCATTGCCGACCTGCTACCTCCTCCATATCCCTCCACCCGCCCGGGGTGACGTCGCCGAGGGTCCCGTGAAGTGTCGCGTTCTCCCCCCCCTTTCTACGGCGCAGTGCGCCCGGGACCCCGAGGTCACCTCAGGCGCTGCCCATCGGACGTGGGCCGGGGACCCCGCGAGCAGCAGGGCCGGCAGACCCGTCCCCGGGGAGACAAACTGTCCCCACCTCCCCTTCCCCGAAGACCGAAAGCGACGACCGAGAGGCGGGGACAGGACCTCCAGGGAAGGGGGCTGGGGACGGGGAGAGTAGGAGGGGAGGCATGGAAGGCCTGGGCACAGGGAAGGAGGAAGGGCAGGACAGGACAGCTGCTAGGGGCGGGGCAGGGGGAAGGCAGAGACCCCCCCGGGTCAGGCTGGTGTCGGGGGCGGGCGGCGGGAGGAGGGACCCGGGTGCCCGCGACCCTACTTCTCTGGCCTTCTGGCTGCCACAGGCTTGAACACCTGACCAACACCACCACGACCCGGGAATGCCAGCAAATTCTTCGCATCGAGGAGGAGAAGGAGGAGGACCTCAAGGAGGAGCAGAAGGTGGAGGAGCAGAAGAAGAAGGTGTTGGAGGACAAAATGGAGCAAGGAAAGAAGAGGAAATGTGAAAAGAAGATGGAGGAAGAGGTGGTAGAGGACAAAATCTCCAGTGGCTACCAATCAATCTGCGCATTAGGCAGAAACTCCTCACCCTGGCTTCAAGGCTCTCCATCACCTCGCCCCTCCTACCTCACCTCCCTTCTCTCCTTCTACAGCCCACCCCGCACCCTCCACTCCTCTACCACTAATCTCCTCACCGTGCCTCGTTCTCGCCTGTCCCGCCATCGACCACCGGCCCACATCATCCCCTGGGCCTGGAATGCCCTCCCTCTGCCCATCCGCCAAGCTAACCCTCTTCCTCCCTTCAAAACCCTACTGAGAGCTCACCTCCTCCAGGAAGGCCTTCCCAGACTGAGCCCCTTCCTTCCTCCCCCTCTCCACCCTACCATCTTACCTCCTTCCCTTCCCACAGCACCTGTATTTATGTTTGTACATATTTATTATTCTATTTATTTATTTTACTTGTACATATCTATTCTATTTTTTCATTTTGTTAGTATGTTTGGTTTTGTTCTCTGTCTCCCCCTTTTAGACTGTGAGCCCGCTGCTGGGTAGGGACTGTCCGTGTGTGTTGCCAACTTGTACTTCCCAAGCGCTTAGAACAGTGCTATGCACACAGTAAGCGCTCAGTAAATACGATTGATTGATTGATGGAGGAGGAGAAGGTGGAGGAAGAGGAGATGAAATTGGAAAAAGAGAAGGAGGAAGTTGGGGAGGATGAGAAACGGGAGAAAGAGGAGGAGAGACATGAGGGTTCAAGCATGTTCTTTCCCCAGAGCCCACAGCAGGTGGTGATCTTCTGTGCGCTGAGGGCCCTGTTCCCGCGGCCTCGAAGAATTTGGCCCGAGGCAGGAGATGGTGCCAAAGAGAAGGGGAAGTCAGGGGTCTTGGGCTGGTTGGACCGTGCCCGCAGGTGGGTCCGGAATTTCCTGCTGGGGAAGACCAGGGTGCACCCCCAGGGCAATACGTGAACACAATATCGACCTCTCCTGGGGCCCTGGCGATTCCCAGCTGGAATCTCATGACCTCATCCTTGCCCAACCACCATAGTGAAGGAGTCCTAATGAAGCGGGTGAAGGGATAGCTGATAAAACGAGAGGGGTCGCTGGTACAGCAGAAGCCGATAACACGAGAGGGAGGCACGGGTGCAGTGGAAGCTGATAACACAGGATGGACTCGGTACATCCCGGATGACCACGCGACGACTGAGTCACCGCAAAGATAACCAATCGGGTTTCTGCCCCGCCTTTCTGCTGCAGCTGATAACCAATCGGGAATGACCAACGAAAAGAGGAACTATAAAAACCCCTGCGTAGGGACTGTCGGGGCTTCCTTCTCCCCTAAGGAGAGGACCCCGCCAGTAGCGTGATCCCATTCAGCTAATACTTACATTAGAGCCTTAAACTGGGAATAAAATCTCCCTGATCCCCTCGTGAATCGCAATTCTTTTTGCCGCGAGTCGGCCCCGCGTGTCGGTTGGGTGAGCGGGAATATCCTCACGCCTCACGCCAACAACAATAGGAAGCCCAGTTGTTCCCTCTCCCCAGCAATCTGGCCTCTGGATCTGTCCAAAATGCTTCTCTCATGTAATCTCCACGAGTCAGGTCTGCATCTCTCCTCTCCTTTAAAATCAGCGGGCCACGTCCAATCCACTCCATTAATGTCGTCAGCTGGCCACATCCTCATCGCCCTCATCCTTTACGTGAGCCAGAAAAGTCCACGTTGCCCTGGCCGTTAACAAGAGCAGGAAATGTCCTCATCGCCCCTATCATTTAACATCTGCCAGTCATGTCCACCTAGCCCCAGGCTTTTAACGTCAGGCATAAATATCCACATCGCCCCGTTCTTTAATATCTGCCGGCCACGTCTTCATCACCCGCATCCTTTAATGTTTACTGGCCATGTCCGGATAGGCTCATCGTTCAGTTCTGCAAGCCAAGTCTGCATCCTTCCCTCCTATAACTTCTGCTGGCCAGGACCTCATCACCCCTGACATTGACCACTGGCCGACCACATCCGGATCGCCCCCAACTTTTAACATCTCCTGGCCACGTACTCATTGCCCCCGAAATTTAACATTTGACAGCCGCGTAGTCCTTGTACTTCATTGTCCGCCAGCCACGTCTGCATCTCCCCGTTATTTTAACATCGGCTGGTCAGGTCTGCATCGTCTCCATCTTTTGAGGTC
Organism: Tachyglossus aculeatus; assembly: GCF_015852505.1. Lineage (NCBI taxonomy): Eukaryota > Metazoa > Chordata > Mammalia > Monotremata > Tachyglossidae > Tachyglossus > Tachyglossus aculeatus. Next base: position 20,672,827 of record NC_052083.1, on the reverse strand, counting down.
TGCTGGCCACGTCCTCATCCCTTCTTTAAACAGGCACCGGCCACCGCTGGATCATTCCCATCCTTATATGTCCTCCAGTTACATCCGCAACACCCTCGCCTTTTAACGGTTGCTGGCAACGTCCTCATCGCCCCATCTTTTAACATCAACCGGCTACATCCGTATAGTCCCCGTTCTTCAACGTTTGTCAGCCACCTCTTTATCTACCCGTTCCTTTAACATCTGCCGGCCAGTTCCGCATCGTCCCCGTCTTTTAAGGTCTTCTGGCCACGTCTTCATTGCGTCCTTGAACGTTGGCTGGCCATGGCTGGATTACGCCCGAAATTTAACGTCTGCCGGTGACGTCTTTATCGATGCGTTCCTTTAACGTATGCCCAGCCAGGTCGACATCGTCCACCTCCTTTAAGTCTCTGTCCACGTCCTCATCACTTCTTTAACATGTACCGGCCACCTCTGGATCATTCCCATCCTTATATGTCCTCCAGTTACATCCGCAACACCCTCCCTTTTAACGGTTGCTGGCAACGTCCTCATTGCGCCCATCTTTTAACATCAAACCGCTACATCAGTATTGTCCCCGTTCTTCAACGTTTTCAGCCACGTCTGTATCTCCCCATTCCTTTAGCATCTGCCGGCCAGGTCTGCATCGTCCCCGTCTTTTAAGGTCTTCTGGCCACGTCTTCATCTCGTCCTTGAACGTCTGCTGGCCACGTCTGGATTGCCTCCACCCTTCAACGTCTGCCGGTGACGTCATTATCGATGCGTTCCTTTAACGTATGCCCAGCCAGGTCCACATCGTCCACCACCTTCAGTCTGTTGTCCACGTCCTCATCACTTCCTTAAACAAGTACCGGCCACCTCTGTATCATTCCCATCCTTATATGTCCTCCAGTTACATCCGCAGCACCCTCACCTTTTAACGGTTGCCGGCAACGTCCTCATCGCCGCATCTTTTAACATCAACCGGCTACATCCATATTGTCCCCGTTCTTCAACGTTTGTCAGCCACGTCTGTATCTCCCCGTTCCTTTAACCTCTGCCGGCCAGGTCTGCATCGTCCCCGTCTTTTAAGGCCTTCTGGCCACGTCTGCATTGCGTACTTGAACGTTTGCTGGCCACGTCTGGATTGTGCCCGAAATTTAACGTCTGCCGTGACGTCTTTATCGATGCGTTCCTTTAACGTATGCCCAGCCAGGTCGACATCGTCCACCTCCTTTAAGTCTGCTGTCCACGTCCTCATCACTTCTTTAAACAAGTACCGGCCACCTCTGGATCATTCCCATCCTTATATGTCCTCCAGTTTCATCCACAACACCCTCCCCTTTTAACGGTTGCTGGCAACGTCCTCATCGCCCCATCTTTTAACATCAACCGCCTACATCCGTATTGTCACCCGTTCTTCAACGTTTGTCAGCCACGTCTGTATCTCCCCATTCCTTTAACATCTGCCGGCCAGGTCTGCATCATCCCCGTCTTTTAAGGCCTTCTGGCCACATCTTCATTGCGTCCTTGAACGTTTGCTGGCTACGTCTGGATTGCTCCCACCCTTCAACGTCTGCCGGTGACGTCTTTATCGATGCGTTCCTTTAACGTATGCCCAGCCAGGTCGACATCGTCCACCTCTTTTAATTCTGCTGTCCACGTCCTCATTCATTCATTCAATCATATTAATTGAGCACTTACTGTGTGCAGAGCACTGTACTAAGCGCTTGGGAAGTACAAGTTGGCAACATATAGAGATGGTCCCTACCCAACAGTGGGTTCACAGTCCTCATCACTCTTTAAACAACTACCGGCCACCTCTGGATCATTCCCATCCTTATATGTCCTCCAGTTACATCCACAACACCCTTGCCTTTTAACGGTTGCTGGCAACGTCCTCATCGCCCCATCTTTTAACATCAACCAGCTACATCCGTAATGTCCCGTTCTTCAACGTTTCTCAGCCACGTCTGTATCTCCCCATTCCTTTAGCATCTGCCGGCCAGGTCTGCATCGTCCCCGTCTTTTAAGGTCTTCTGGCCACGTCTTCATCTAGTCCTTGAACGTCTGCTGGCCACGTCTGGATTGCCCCCACCCTTCAACGTCTGCCGGTGATGTCTTTATCGATGCGTTCCTTTAACGTATGCCCAGCCAGGTCGACATCGTCCACCTCTTTTAATTCTGCTGTCAACGTCTTCATTCATTTATTCAATCATATTAATTGAGCACTTACTGTGTGCAGAGCACTGTAGTAAGCGCTTGGGAAGTACAAGTTGGCAACATATAGAGATGGTCACTACCCAACAGTGGGTTCACAGTCCTCATCACTTCTTTAAACAACTACCGGCCACCTCTGGATCATTCCCATGCTTATATGTGCTCCAGTTACATCTGCAACACCCTCACCTTTTAACATTTGCTGGCCACGTCCTCATCGCCTCATCTTTTAACATCAACTGGCTACATCCGCATTGTCCCCTTTCTTCAACATTTTTCAGCCATGTCCTCATCTCCCCTGTTGTTACTGAGGGACCCGTATGGCACTCTGAACGATGGCCCCAGGGTTACCCTAACCCGGGGTCCCGTCTCCAGCCCCCGCCCACCCTGTGCCTGCCGTTCTCATCACATTGGCCTCTGATGAGGACCCCTCCAATACCTGTCCCCCATCGCACTCTCTCAGGTGTCTTGACCCGCTGCCTACCAAATGGCCCTAAATGCTCCCTGCAGCTGCAAACCCTAATGACCCTGCAACAGTGAGTCACCGAACCCCCTTATGCAGCTACTATGTGGGGTAGCTAGCTGCCTGAATATCTGTCCAGGGGAGGATGGGGTCAGGTTATGGGGTCCCGGCCAACTCTGGGAAGAGCGTGGGCACCAGCTCCCCAAGCGGGACCCTGATAATCCGAGTCACTTGCTGCCTTCCCTGGGGTGAACCCGGTCCCCCAAATTCCAAATCCCAGGACCGGTCTCTATTTCCACTAGGCCTTGCTCTAAACTTCTCATTGGTGAGAAACAAAAAAGCTCAGCCCTGGGAATGGCAAGTTTCATAAAATATTTTCTAATGGAGACTTCTCCTCAAAACACACATCACGAGTGAATGAATCAATCAACGTGTGAAAAATAAAACTATTGTACACATTCCAAAAATAAAAAGATTTTACATTTCAAAAAAATGACAAGTGAAAATACTTTTCTAATTATAATAATGATAGTGATTATTGTAGTACTCGCTAAGCACTTATTACGTGCCGAGCACTGAACTAGGCTCAGGGGTTAATAGAAGATAGTCAGGTCCCATATGAGACTCACCGTCTAAGTAGGAGGGAGAACAGGGTTGAATCCCCATTCTGCAGATGATGAATTGAGGTACAGAGACGTGAAGTGACTTGCCAAAATCATAAAGCAGAGAAGTGGTGGAGGCAGGATTAGAACCCAGTTTCCGTACCTCCCAAGCCTGAGGTCTACCCACTAGGCCACATTGGTTATATAAAAAGCTAATCTAATGAAATCCTTCAAAGGGTCAAAGTTCACCATGTTGACCAATGCCCTACCCTCGGAAATAAAGACGATGGTGCGCAGTGTGGATAATAATGATAATGATGAAAATGTTATTTCTAAGCACTTAGTATGTGCCAGACACTGTCGGGTTGGACACAGTCCCTGTCCTGCATGGGACTCACAGGCTTAATCCCCATTTTACAGATGGGTTCCTGAGGCACAGAGAAATGAAGTCACTTGCCCAAGGTCACACAGCAGACAGGTGGAAGACTGTGAACCTCAGACGTCTATCCCCTCCACCCTACTGAAACCGCTGAAACCCACTGAAACTGAAGGAGATCACCAATGACCTCCTGCTTGCCAAATCCAACGGCTCTTACTCCATCTTAATCCTCCTCGACCTCTCAGCTGCCTTTGACACTGTCGACCATCCCCTTCTCCTGAACACATTATCCAACCTTGGCTTCACTGCCTCCATCCTCTCCTGGTTCTCCTCTTACCTCTCTGGCCGTTCATTCTTAGTCTCTTTCGCGGGCTACTCTTTCCCCTCCCATTTCCTAACTGTAGCGATTCCTCAGGAGTCGCTTCTTGGCCACTTTCTGTTCTCTATCTACATTCACTTCCTTGGTGAACTCATTCGCTACCATGCCAAAAACTATCATCTCTATGCGGATGCTACCCAAATCTGTATTTCCTCCCCTGTTCTCTCTCCCTCCCTTCTCTCCAATCTTCTCCTGTCTTCAGGACATCTCCAATTGGATGTCCTCCCGCCACCTAAAACTCAACATGTCCAAGATGATGATGATGAATTTATTAAGCGCTTACTATGTGCAAAATAGTGTTTGAAGCGCTGGAGAGATTACAAGGTGTTCAGGTTGTCCCACGGGGGTCTCACAGTCTTAGACTGAGCCCCTTTAGTCTTAGCTTAGACTGAGCCAAAACCGAGCTCCTTATCTTCGTACCCACACCCTGGCCTCTCCCTGACTTTCCCATGACTGTGGAAGGCCCTACCATTCTTCCCGTCTCACTAGCCCGCAATCTTGGTGTCATCCTTAACTCTGCTCTCTCATTCACCCTACATATCCAAACTGCCACCAAACCCTGCCAGTCCCAAATTCCAACTCAGCTCCTTTTCCTCTCCATCCCATCTGCTACCATGTTAGGACAATCACTCAGCATATCCCGACAGGATTTCTGCATCAACCTCCTTTCTGATCTCCCAACCTCTTATCTCTCCCCACTGCAGTCTATACATCACTCTGCTGCCCCGATTATCTTTCTACAGAAATGCTCTGGGCATGTCACCCACTTCCTCAGTGGTTGCCTATCAACCCCCGACCCCCGTGCCCTTCTAGTCTGTGATCCCGTTGTTGGATAGGGATTGTCTCTATTTGTAGCCGAACTGTACTTTCCAAGCGCTGAATACAATGCTTTCCACACAGTAAGCGCTCAATAAATACGATTGAATGAATTGCATGAATGAATGAACCTCGATTTCAAGTAAAACCTCCTCACTATTGGCTTCAAAGCTCTCCGTCACCTTGCCCCCCCTAAAACATCTCACTTTTCTCCTTCTACATCCCAGAGCGTACACCCCGCTCCTCTGGTGCTAAGCTTCTCACTGTGCTTCGTTCTCCCTGTCCTTCCGTCGACCCCTGGCCCACGCCCTACCTGTGGCCTGGAATGCCCTCCTCCTCAATTCCGCCAAGAATCACACTTCCCCCCTTCAAAGACCTTCTGAAAGCTCACCTCCTCCAGGAGACCTTCCCAAACTAAGTCCCCCTATTCTTCTGCTCTCCTCCTCTCCCCATCACCCGGATTCGCTCCCCCTCGCTCTAACCCCTCCCCCGCCCCAAAGCACTTGTGTATATATATGGACATATTTAAAAGTCTATTCATTCATATTAATGATATGTATATATCTATAATTCTTTTATTTGTACTGATGCTATTGATGCCTTTTTACTTGGTTTGATGACTGTCTCCCCCCTTCTAGACTGTGAGCCCTTTGTGGATAGGGATTGTCTCTGTTGCTGAATTCTACTTTCCAGGTTTTTATAATATAGTGCTCTGCACACAGTAAGCACTCAATAAATACGACTGAATGAATATGGGATCTGATGATCTTCTGTCTACTTCAGAGCCTAGTACAGTCCTTGACACACGTCTAATCCAAAAAATCAAGTCGCAGTAACACAGCATTAAGTGGCTTTTTAATTGCTATATTTTATACAGATATGTATGAGTGAGGACAGAAATAGTCTATTACCGCCATAGCGGGCTGAACCTCATGGCTGAAAGGTGGAAGAGGCAGCTAGATATTATCTCTGGTGGGCGTGGTGTTCTTTCACACCAACAACAGAACCACTTGTGTGACTCCAATTTTCTTAACTGACAATAGGATGTGGCTGAAATTGACAACAGGAGAAGGGTGAGGTTGAAATGATTCAGGAAAACACGGTAGATTAGTACACAATGGAGCCTGAAAACAAAAGTAAGGCAGGATAAAAATTAGTTTACAAATTCTCCCCTTCGATGCCTTTCTGGCATCACCACAAAAGATTATGTAGCAAATTCCCTTCCAGTTCTGTATCTGGAATGTGGCCCATCTTAAGCAGCATACCTCCTCATGATCTCGACGCCACCCAATCCCTAAATTCACATAATAAGTGTAGGGACAGGCTCTTACAGTTTGATAATGAGGTAGGCTTTAGGGCCCTATCAGCATGAGTCTTAGGATCTCTTTATTTCTGGGCGTTACTTTGTTCTTCTTTCTTGAGGGCATGCAGAAACTATTCTTTCCGCGTACTCGCATTAGCAGGCTCCTGCATACCTTTACAGCAATACTTTGAAGTGCAAAGAACAGAAAAAAGAATGCAGGTCATCAGAACAAGGAGGATTCATAATCCTAGGAGCTGGAGTTTGGGCCTAGCCCAACCCTTCACAGTGGGGAACCAAGACCTGAGAGTAGACCACAGCTCTCCCCTGTCTTGGGAAATTTCATGTGCTTCCTGTAACTCTGTAAGACAGAGAGAATTGTAACACTGAGGGAAGCGTAAGACTGTGAGAGTCATCAGGGATGTACATACAACACGGTGTACCAAGGATGACACAGGTCCTCACCTCGAGCGGCAAGCAGCATGTCTAAAACCATACCATTCTAGGGCAACCAGGCCTGCACTCCCTTGCTTAATAAGCCGAGGGTCTTGCTTGTTTGGTTAAGAATTGCCTCTATTAACTTGGCAAAGGCCCGTATGCCATCTATGGCTCTACCCCATAATGTGGAAAAAAGAATTGGATGCCATAGAGCCAAAACCCCTGAGTGGGAGCGAGTTGCTCCGTTGTACCATTGCCAGGATCCGCCCTTTCCTCACCATCCAAACGCTACCCTGCTCGTTTCTAGCTCTCATTCTATCCCGTCTGGACTACTGTATCAGGCTTCCTCTCCGATCTCCCATCCTCTTGTCTCTCCACACTTTCAATCCATACTTCACGCCGCTGCCCGGAATTGTCTTTGTCCAGAAAACGCTCTGGGCATGTTTACTCCCCTCCTCAAAAAGCTCCAGTGGCTACCAATCAACCTACGCATGGGGCAGCAACTCCTCACCCTCGGCTTCAAGTCTCTCCATCACCTCGCACCCTCCTACCTCACCTCCCTTCTCTTCTTCGACAGCCCCAGCCCGTGCCCTCCGCTCCTCTGCCGTTAATTTCCCTCACCGTTCCTCGTTCTCCCCTGTCCTGCCAGTCATCCCCCTGGCCAGGAATGCCCTCCCTCCCCCACATCCGCCAAGCTAGCTCTCTTCCTCCCTTTCAAAGCCCTACTGAGAGCTCACCTCCTCCAGGAGACCTTCCCAGATTGAGCCCCCTCCTTCCTCTCCCCGTCCTCTCCCTCCCCATCCCCGTGCCTTACCTCCTTCCCCTCCCCACACCACCTGTATATATGTATATATGTTTGTACGTATTTATTACCCTATTTATTTATTTATTTTATTTGTACATATTTATTCTATTTATTTTATTTTGTTGGTATGTTTTGTTTTGTTGTCTGTCTCCCCCTTCTAGACTGTGATCCCGCCGTTGGGTAGGGACCGTACTCTTATGTGTTGCAACTTGTACTTCCCCAAGCGCATTAGTCACATGTGCTCTGCACACAGTAAGCACTTCAATAATACATGAATTGAATGAATGAATGAGTGAGTGATTTGGGCCAGGATGATGCATACTCTCCACCTCATATACGTGTAGTCGACCCAACAAATGTCGGTGCCCACTATTAAAGAGTTCATGAGGGACATTACAGAAACCAAGGAATAGTGCTAGCCCAAGGTTTAGAGTCCCTGCTGGATATCAATGCCACAAATAGTTCTGCAGTTTCTCCCACGGGTCGCTGTTATTCATAAGTTCACATGACCTCAGGTCCTCTTCTGATAGCTCTGGAAACTGCTTAAGGGGGGATGCGTGGATCCAGGTCCCCTGTCCTAGACACTTTACCGCAGTTTCTGTAGTTAGCAGCAACTGATAAGGTCCCTTCCTCTGTGGCTCAAGGACATTCTATCGTGTGAAGGAATTAACAAGTATCCAGTAACCTGGTTTGAGTCTGTGGCTCTGGTTTGGGTCTGGCTTTCACAGTGATTGTTCTACCTGTGAATGTAAGGAAGTCATTAAGGAAGTCATTTACCAACATACTCTCAATGTCCAATAAGGCATCATCGGTAAGGGTTATAGTCCATCTTTCCCAGTCCACAGGACAGGACGGTACAGAGGACAGTAGAGAGGTGACTAGGCCTCCCCATCCCGACGTCTTGTGGATGCAAGGCTGTATTTCCACTAGGCATGTTTTGTAGAGCACAGAGGGCCAAGGAAGGCATTCTGGTCATTTCAATCCAGTTTCAGACCATAGTTTTGCTCATCTGATTTCCAGCGTCCTGAAGCCTGGGGGACATAAGGGCAATGAAAATGCAGTTTTATGCCTAGTCCTTTACAGAGATCTCCAGCTATTTGTCCAGTAAAATGAGTCCGGTGGTACCTATTGATTCTGGCAGGCAAGTCGAATTGTGGAATAAGTCCTTAAAAAACAACTTCGCTACTGTCTTGCTGTCTGCCTGTCGCCAGGGGAATGCCTCAACCCATCTTGAAACAGTATCTATTATCACCAGAAAAACCCAAAACCCAGCACCCTAGTATTTGAATAAAATCAACATGAACGTTAACAAAGGGGCCCCGTGGATTTGGGTGTGCTACTAAGAGAACTTTGGTGGTTTTCCCTTCATTATGTTGTTGACATATTAGGAGTCTTGAGACATACTGGCTAGTTTGATGCATTATCTTGTTTGCAACCCAGAGCCTCGTATTGAAGTCCTTCACCCACCTTTTGCCCATTTGGGCATGACCATGGACCAGCAGGACAAGGAAAGGCAATATAGCATGGGGATGCAACAGGAAGGTGGCTGGGACTCATCCAGAGTTCTAAAGGAGTTTGCTGACTGTTAAGTGTTAACCAGGATTTTCCCTCCCGGGAGAGGCCACTTTCTGAAGTGAAAGCAAACTGTGGAGTGAGGTGCAGGGAATAGAGGGGACAGACACAACACTGGTGGCATCAGGATGTTGTGAGGAATGTAGAGCCTACACAGGCATTACCCTTGTACACGAGGTTGGGAGAGAAGTTATGTGCCACACATTTCACCACAGCAAGAGGTTCAGGTAGAAGATTGCCTTTAAAAGGGTTGCAACAATAGACTGTTTTCGTTAGGGGTTTCCACAGTCTTGGGGAAACCTCATTGTTGCCAAGGGGAACCAAAATCATGCACAACCCCAAAGGCATACGGGAGTCAGTATAGATTAGTGGGCTCTTTCTGGAGGCCAGAACACAGGCATAAGTAAGAGCAGCTAACTCAGGCTATTCTGCAGAATAAAAGGGAGACAGGAACTGGGATTCCAGACAAGCGGGCTCAGAGCAGACAGCATAACGTGATCTGAGTTGCCCTTGATCATCCTGAAGACAAGAGCCGTCAGCGAAAAACAAGTGGTCAGGGTTTAGCAAGGGCTGGTCCTGTAAATCTGGGCGTGGTCTTATGAAGGGATTAATGGTAGCTTCACCAGCATGAGATCTCCTCTCATCTTTTTTGGCACCAGGGTGACGATATTTAGAGTAGTAAAACGCGTCATGGTTAAGTTGGGGGAGCTCACGAGGAGAATATCGTACTTAGTCTGCCTAGCTGTACAAAAGACCTGGGAGCACGAACAGAAGAGAAGTGCTACCACAGCATGGGGCACAGCAAATTGGAGCGGATGACCCAGTACTAGGTCCTCAGTGGCTTCCACTGCTCGGGCGGCTGCAGCTACCACACAGAGACATGGCGGGAAGGCTGCTGCCACTGGGTCAAAGATAGAGCTATAATAACCAAGGGGTCGGTGGGAATCTCCATGTTTCTGGGTAAGCACAGCCTGTGTGCAGGCCTGTCAATCTGCACAAAACAGGGTGACTGGCCTAAAATGATCAGGTGATCCCCAAAAGGGGACCACAGATAGGGCCTACTTCCAACCTGTAAAAGAGACTTAAGCCTTGGCCTCCCAGGAGAATGTCTCCTGGGGGCCAGTAAGAGAGCCTGCAGTGGCTTGGCCCTTTCATAATAGGACAGAATCCACTGGCAGCAGTAACCCATCATTCCAAGAAAAGAACGAGATTGTGCCGGGCTTGAAGGGTGAAGCACCTTCAGAACGGCAGGGATAATCATTCAATCAGTCAGTCGTATTCACTGAGCGCCTTCTGTGTGCACTGCACTGTACTAAGATATGATCAGGGGACCACAGAGTTAACTCCTATGAAGTCCCGTAGCTACGCCCTGCTCTTGCTTGGGAGAGTTAGGGTTTTGGGTTTTTCGAGGAATGGGATTGTTGAGGGTATAAATTTACCCTTACAGGGGGCACGGCGATGGCTGAAATGTGCCGCACATTTCACCACAGCAAGAAATTCATGTAGAAGATTGCCTTTGAAAGGGTTGCAACAAAGGACTGTTTTGGTTAGGGGCTCCCACAGCCGTGAGGAAACCTCACTGTACAGACATATTACTTTGTACAGATTTACTTTGTACTTTGCACTTCGTAAAGACCTATTACTCTATCACTCTATTCATTTTATTTGTACATATTTACTATTCTATTTATTTAGTCAATGATGTGCATCTAGCTTTACTTCCATTTATTCTGATGACTTGACACGTGACCACACGTTTTGTTTTGTTGTCTTCTCCCCCTTATAAACTGTGAGCCCGTTGTCGGGTATGGACCATCTCTATATGCTGCCAACTTGTATTTCCCAAGCGCTTAGTACAGAGCTCTGCACACAGTAAGCGCTCAATAAACACGATTGAAGGAATGAATGAACCTACCTCGTTAGTATGGCTTGACCACAAAGAAAGAGGAAAAGCGTCGAGAACAGGACTCCAATCTGAATGTATCTAATCCTCAATAGATAGCACAGAGAAAAGTAAAATCTCTTGGTAAGGGTCGGGGATAGCCATAAGAATCCCTTCCGGGTGTACTGTAGCAAGCAACCGAATTTCTCCAGCAGATCAAGTCCTACTGAACTAAGTATGAAGGGATGTTTTGTTACCAGCTCTCCTATCCCTAGATCCATCGGTTCAGTAATGCCAGCAGTTATAGGTACATTAGCTGCTTCAAGTTAGAGTGCTCCCTGAAAATGGGACAACTAGGAGAGCTGACAGGTGAATGGAGGATCGTACGGCTCTGGTATCGAGTAAGAAGGGAAGGGTCTTTCCCTATATGGTACATTGAACTGCCTGGCCCCAGGAAATCTGTGCTACCGGTATTTGGATGAAAATACGAAGTCCCTCTCCCTGCCCCACATACCCTCATTCCTGGTGCCACTTTCCTAGGAATGTGCGAAGGGGAATCTTCCTAGATTTTGTTGAGTTAAGGGGGCACTTAGTTTTCCAATGGCCGTCTTGGCCACAGTAAAAACAAGGCCCCTTAGGACCTTTTATCTGAGTCAGAGGCAGAAGGCACACCTCACGAGGCCATCTGCTGGGTCTGTTCAGAGTCTGACCTTCTCCTCGCCGATGGGCCTGAATCTGTAGGGTCAACAGCTTGGCTTCTAACTGCTCCTTCATTTGTTCCTGGTTGGTGGCACAGTGTTTGGCTCTTTTCTACTAATTTCTCAAGGGATTCTGCCTGACAGCACACACACACACACACACACACACACACACACACACACACACACGACCTTTATTTGGACTTGGAGATTCTGTGTTGAGCTTGTCACAAAGGTAGCCCCCAGGGATTATGGGAACAGCCCTAGCGAATGGTATATCTGAATTCTGTTCGAAAATTATGCATATTCTTTCCATGTACGCCCCAGGACTTTCTTCTTTGCTTACAGTTACTAATTTCTGACCAAATAGTTTTAGGCTGACAGACTATGGTGATTGTTCCTAACAGCTTTTCATGATCACACTGCTGAAGGTCTATATGATTTGCCCTAGGTCCTGTGGACCAGTCTGACCCCTCGAGTAACTGTTTAAAATGTCAGGAGAAATTATGAGCGATAATAACCGGTTTATACCGGCCCATGAAGGTCGCAGCACTGGATTATAGAGGCAAGTTCCTTCTTAAACTTTCCTGGCTATTCTTTTACACTAGGAAATACTTTCAGCAGGACCCTTAAATCACCAGGGGTCCAAGGGACATGGACCCTCACTTGTTCTCCTTGTCCATTCGGGATCATTCTTAGGGGAATAGATGGAGCACCTTGTCCACGTGGGCCTACCTTCATTTGAATCACGTATGGTGACTCACAGGCATAATGCTGGGATTCCTTTCCGGGTGTTTAACTGGCCTGAAGACTCAATGACCCTCCTGGGAGGGAGAGGACAGCAAAGGAATGGATGGGTGAAGTGGAGGAGGATGAATAAGGAGGCCGGGTCAGTTTGCTTCTCTGTGCCTCGGTTACCTCTTCTATAAAATGGGGATCAAGACTGTGAGCTCCGTGTGGGATACGTACTGTGTCTCACCCTGCTTGGCTTGAATCTGCCCGAGCTTTTAGTACAGTACCTGGCATATAATAAGCGCTTAACTAATACCATAAGAAAAAAAAACCAAAGAAAACAGGAGAGAGGCAGGGAAAAATCTTGTAAGGGATGGCGCCCCCTTGCTGATCCTCCCTTTAACCAATCCAGCGAGCCCTTTACTGAGTGTCTACTGTGTGCATACTATTGTACTAAGCGCTTCCTCATCCCTCCAGCCCCCTTCCACCGATAGGTATCCTGGGGAGAGTCAGCCTCAGGAGGGTTAAGCCCAGCCGAAAGGATGATGAGGGGAGAGTCAGAGAGAGTCAAACAGGGGCGAGTCAGGCCGGGAAGGGTCAGATACGGGCGGCCCAAAATGGAGACAGACAAGGAGAGAACCAATCAAGGGGAGAATCAAAAGGGGAAAATCAGACTGAGGGGAGTCAGATGGCTGAGGGGGAATCAGGTGGGGGAGGGGCACATGGGCGAGGGTTAGGAAGTCCCCTCCCGATGGCCAAGTGCAGGCCCTCGCTACTGGCCCAGGAGCAGTTCTCATGCATGGCCGAGGCTGAAGCCTCTTTTACCGATTTGAAACAGGCCCTCTCTGTGGCCCCAGCTTTGGGATGACCTGGTTATTCTAGAACATTCACCTTGTTCTGTGTGGAATGAGAGGGTTGCACTAGGCTGTGCTTACCTAGAAAAGTGGAGGTTCCTTGGTTATTATAGCTCCATCCTTTACCAGGTGGTGGTCGCCTTCCACCCGTATCTCTGTATGGTAGCTGCAGCTGCCCAATCAGTGGAAACATCTGAGGACCTAGTACTGGGACATCCACTCCAAGACACTATTCCCCATGCCATAGCTATGTTTTTCTTGTGTTCTGGTACACAGGTCTTTTCACAGGTAGACAGACTAACAACGAAAGTCTCCTCCTGAGCGCTCCCAATTTAACTATCAAGATTTTTGTTCCACTCTAAATCCTGTCACCCCTGTTGCCAACCAAACATGTGGGGGAACCTCATGATTATGCCGTCAACGGAGTAACAAGACCTCGTCCAGCTTTTCAGGACCAGTCCTTCCAGTCTTTGCAAATCCCTGACATACCTGCTGAAGGCTCTTGCCTTTGGGATTATCAAGGGCAGCTGAGACCATGGTATTCGGTCTGCTCAGAGTCTGCTGTTTTGGATCCCCATTATTTCGCACAATAGGCTGAGTTAGTTGTTCCTACTTGCGCCTGCGATCTGGCCCCCGGACAGAGTGTGACAATCTATATTGACTCCCGGTATGGCTTTGGGGTTGTGAATGATTTGGGTTCTCCTTATCAACAACGAGGTTCTTCTTGGATGCGGGAACTCCTTGCCGAAATGGGCTCCTTGTTGCATCCCTTTTAAAGACCATTTTTCTACCTGCGTCTCTTGCTGTTGTGAAATGTGTGATGCATTTCTCCTCTCACGACCTCGTGTCCAAGGGTAACGACCGCGTGAATGCCGCTTCGGGCGGCTCTACATTTCTTCACATTCCTCACTTTTGTGTCTCTCTCCTCTACTTCCTGGCCCTCCCTCCACGATTTCATTTCACGTCAGAAAGTGACCTCTCTGGGAAAGGTAAAATTCTGGTTAACTCTTAAGAGTTATCAAACTCCTTCATAACTCTGGGTGGGCCGCAACCACCTTGCTGATGCCCCCTGCACTGTGTTGACTTTCCTTGTCAGAATGGCACATGGTCATGCTCATTCAGAAAAACGGGTTGGGGTGGACTCTATTACGAGGTCCGGTTTACACCCTAGATAGTGCAGCTAGCTCTCCAGTATTTCTCAAGATGCCTAATACACCAACAATATGAAGTAGGGGAAATCACCAAAGTTCCCTGCGCAGCACATCCAACCCCTGGGGTCCCTTTATTAACGATCACTTTCATGTTATTCAATGTCTAATGTGATGGGTTTGGGGTTTGTTGTAGTGATAATATACCAGTTCAAGATGGGTTGAGGCATTCCCCTGCCGACAGGCAGATAACAAGACAGTAGCAAACTTGTTTTTAAAGGAACCTATTCCGTAATTTGGCTTGCCTAGCAAATCAATAGTGACCGTGGGACACATTTTACTGGACAAATAATTGGCGATATCTGTTTAGGACTAGGCATAAACCAACATTTCCATTGCCCTTAGGACCACTATCTCCAGGACTGGTAGAACGGTACGAGAGGATGCTGAAAAACAGATGAGCAAAACCATGCTCTGACGGTGGATTGAATGGCCGGAATGTCTTCCCTTGGCTTTCTTCGGTCTAGGAAATATGCCTAGTAGAAAGACAGGCTTGAGCCAACATGACGTTATGATGGGGAGGCTTATGTGCCTCTCTATGGCCCTTCCTGTGGGCTGGCAAAGATGGAATATAACCCTTTCCGATGATGCCTTATCTGCCTATTGTAAATTGGTAAATAACATCCTTAAGCCCTTACATTCACAAGTACAACAAGTACTGGCAAGGTAAGACCCAAACAAGAGCCATAGACTCAAGCCAGGTGACTGGATACATATTAATTCCTTCACACGAACGAATGTTCCTGAGCCACCATTTAAGGGACCTTATCAGGTGTTGCTAACTACAGGAACTGCGATACAGTGTAGAGGACAAGTCACCTGGATCCATGCATCCTACCCTAAGCAGGTTCCAGAGCCATCAGAAGAGGACCCTGAGGTCATATGAACTTATGAATAACAGCGGCCCCTTGGAGAAACTGCTGAACTACTGAGACATTGATACTGAGCAGGGGTTCTCGACGTTGGTTTCTTAACTTAAGAAAGTTTCATGAACTCTTAATATTGGCCCCAGCCACTGGTTGGGGAGAGTATGCATCCACCTGGTTCAAAATCACTTGCACCCACTCAGAATGGTATTTGAATGGCATCCCAAATAGTTTTTCCACCCAATGGGGCCACAGCACTTAGTACAGTGCTTGGCATATAATAAGCGCTTCCATTATTATTATTATATTATTATTATTATTATCGAGGTGCACTGAGTAGATTGGCATTAGATGAGCAGGGTGTGGGCTGGGTTGTAGGAGGTCAGCAGCCAAGTGAGGTAAGAGGGGTGAACTTATTGAGTGTTTTAAAACTGAAGGTGAGGAATTTCTCTTTGTTTCGGGATCAGGGGGAACTACTGGAGGGGCCTAAGGAATGAGGAGATCTGGATTGAACGGTTTTGTAGAGAAATGATCCGGTCAGCAGAGTGAAATATGGACTGAAGTGGGGAGATACAGGAGGCAGGGAGTTCAGTGAGGAGGCTGATGCAGGAGTCAAGGTGGGATAGTTGAAGTGTTTGAATCAGCATGGGAGTAGGTTGAATGGAGAGAAAAACGGGCTGATTTTAGCGATGTTATGAAGCCTGAACTGACAGGATTTGGTGACATGCTGAAAGAAAATTCAATTAATAATTGAATGCGTGTTGAATGAGAAAGATGAGTCGAGGATAATGCCATGCTTATGGGTTTGTGAATTTGGGAGATGATGGTGCTGTCCACAGTGATGGGAAAGTCAAGGGGAGGATAGCAATCGGGTGGGAAGATAAGGGGTTCTGTTTTGGACATGTTAAGTTTGAGGTGAGAGCAGGATATCCAAATAGAGAAGTGAAGTCAGGAAGAAATTAGAGACTGCAGAGAGGAAGAGAAATAGGGGCTGGAAAGGGAGATTTGGGAGTCATCTGTCGAGAAATGGGGAAGCTGTAAGAGAGAAAGAATCTCTCCAAAGGAGTGGGGGTAGATGGAGAGTATGAAGGGGATTCCGAACTGAGGGGAAACCCCGCAGTTAGGGCGTGTGAAGCAGAGAAGGAGCCTGCGAAAGAGTACTGAGACAATGAGCGGCCAGAGGGACAGGAGGAAAACCAGGAGAAACAGTGTCCATGAAGCAAAAGTTGGATAATTCTTTCGAGAAGAAGGAAGTGGTCCACACTGTGCCAAAGCACCTGAGCGGTTGAGGAGGATTAGCATGGAGTAAGCGGCTGTTGGATTCCCAAGAAGGATATCATTGATGACTTTAGAGAGGGTGGTTTCTCTGGAATGTAGAGGATTGAGGCCATATTGGAGGGGGTCAAGCAGAGAATTGGAGGAGAAAAGCCTCAAGGACTTTGGAGAAGCATGCTGAGAGGGGGAGCTGGGTTGATAAACTGGAGGGAGCCCATGGGGTGAAGGGAAGGTTCTTTCAGACATGTGTGTTCCCTCACAAGCTTTTGAGGGGCAGGGGTCTTGCCTACTCACTCTATTGTCATTCATTTAAATCGTATTTATGAAACACTTACTCTATGCAAGACCTCTGACTAACGCACCTCTGGGAGAATACTATACAACAATAACCTGACACATTCCCTGTCCTCAAATAGTTTACAGTCTAAAGTGGGTGGAGACAGACACTAATATGCACAAATGAATTTCAGATGTGTACATAGGTGCCGTGGCACTGGAGTGGGGATGAACAAAGGGAGGAAGTCAGGGCGATACAGAAGGGAGTGGGAGAAGATGAAAGGGGGGAGTTAGTCAGGGAAGCTCCTCTTTGAGGGAAGTGTGCCCTCAATACTGCCTTTTGAAAGGTCTGTCGGATTCGAAGAGCGATGGAGTTCCAGGGCCAGAGGCAGGACGTGGGTGAGGTAGGTCGGTGGTGAGATAGAGGAGGGAGTGAGAACGAGGCAGAATGAGAGGGTTAGCAATAGAGGCCCGAAATGTGTGGCTGAGTTGGAGTAGGAGAGGTGATGTAAGCGGTGCGATAGGTGATTGAGCACTTAGAGGCCAATATGAGGCGTTTTTGATTGATGTGGAGGTGGATGGGCAAACCGCTGGAGCTGTTTGAGCAGTTGGGGGAGATACTTCTCTGATTGTTTTTACAGAAACATAATCCGGGTGCAGCACAGTGAAGGGTGGACTGGAGTGGGGAGAGAGAGATGCTGGGCAGTCAGCAAGAAGGCTGATGCACTAATCCAGGCGTGATAGGATGAGTGATTGTATTAACATGCTGGCAGTTTGGAGAGAGAGAAAAGGGCATAAGGCAGATTTGGTTTCTCATGCTCTGGGCAGAGGCGACCTGTAGCTGGCTGCTGCAAGTCTCGATCCGCTGACACAAACGGTCAGAGAATGCAGGTATTTGTCACCCAGTGATCCTAGGTCATTCCAGCTTCCGGCCCTCAGTTCATAAAATCTCCGCCCTCCCCCCTCCTCTATACACTAATATGATTGGCACGGGGGGCAAGGGATACCTTCTGTATCTACCGGCTTGCGCTGCGCTTGCCATGCAGACGTATGGGTTGTCGGGGAGGTATCCCACCCGCACTTCCGAGTTCCGCCTGCCTGGCTCGGGTTGTCATGAGATTAGAATTAGTCTTGAGTGACCGGTGGGTACCCTGGGGTCGCCTTGGGACTTCATCTGAATACAGGTATATAGGATCTGATTAAGTATTGGATTCTTTGAAGTGGGGTAAGACTTGCTTCCTTTTAAAATAAATTAAAACTTTAATTTTGTGTATGGTATTTTTTAAGCACTTATGGTAGTGCCTGGACACTACATTCCTTAGACGTTTAGTTCGTTGATGGAGCTGCAAGGGGCAGAGTAGCAAGATGGATAGCTGGGTGCTATAGACAATTGTTTTCATCATATCGTGCATAAGCTTTAATACAGTTTTTAAGATGAAAGATCAATGATAATAATAATAACAATAATAACAGTGGTATTTGTTAAAACACCTTATTTCGGCCAGGCACTGTACTATTTCCGGGCTAGATTCAGAATGATTGGGTGGCACACAGTACCTGTCGCACAGTCTTAATTCCCATTTTACCAGAAAGGTTACAGAGGCACAGAGAAGTGAAGTGACTGGCTCATGGTCATACAGCAGACATGCGGTGGGGGCCAAGATAGAACCCATGTTCTCTGACTCGCAGGCCCATGCATCTGTTCCCAGATGGGAAGTGATAATACCGATGATATTCTTTAGCGGAAAGAGGGTCATAATAATCTGATGATGATATAACAAGCTAGATCTTTACACATCTGAAAATCCGGAAAATTAAAGAAGTCTTTGAGAGAAAGCCCTAACCAGTCCTTGCTCTTTATGCCTCCTTATTGTGTTTCTGTGTCTCTCCAGAATATCATTCACATTCAATAGCCTTTACTCAGGTCGCATATCCTCCAATAGTCCTTCCCGATTAAGCCCTCTTTTCCCCTATTCTCTTCTCTTCTGTGTCATCTATGCAAGTGCACTCGACCCTTCCAACGCTTGATATTCAATCCACCCTCTGCTCCTCAACACTAATGTCCATAGTTTAATTTATTTCTTTAAATAAATGTCTCTCCCACTTCTAGATTGTCAGCTTGTGTTGTGAAAGGGAACCTGCCAACGAGTCCTGTTCTTAATTGTACATACACTGCTCTGCACCAAGGAAATGCTCAATAAGTACACTGATTGATTGATTGCTAGTAGTTTGTGGAGGAGAAGTAACATGATGTAATGCACATGACTGGAAGTCCCAGAGACCCGAGTTCTCATACTCCCTCTGACCCCTTGCCTGCTGTGTAATCCTCAGATACAGGATTTAGTCAGTCAGTCAGTCGTATTTATTGAGCACCTCACTGTGTGCTAAGCACACCACTCAGCTCTTGGAAGAGTAAAATTCAACGATATAACAAACACATTCCCAGACCATAACGAAATGACAGTCTAGAGGGGAACTTTATTGATTGATCCACTCAGTGGTGATCAATCAACTCTCTCCTCGACACCCCACTCCAATCTGGCTTCCGTCCCCTATATTCCACCGGAACACTGCCCCCTCAAAGTTCACCAATGACCTCCCTGCTTGCAAAATCCAACGGCTCATACTCTGTCCTAATCCTCCTTGACCTCTCAGCTGCCTTCGACACTGTGGACCACCCCCTTCTCCCTCAACAACGCTATCTGACCTTGGCTTCACAGACTCCGGTCCTCTCCTGGTTCTCCTCTTTATCTCTCCGGTCGTTCATTCTCAGTCTCTTTTGCAGGCTCCTCCTCCCGCATCACCATCCCTCTTACTGTGGGAGTTCCCCAAGGTTCAGTGCTTGGTCCCCTTCTGTTCTCGATCTACACGCACTCCCTTTGGTGACCTCATTCGCTCCCACGGCTTCAACTATCATCTCTACGCTGATGACACCCAGATCTACATCTCCGCCCCTGCTCTTTTCCCCCTCTATCCAGGCTCGCATCTCCTCCTGCCTTCAGGACACCTCCATCTGGATGTCTGCCCGCCACCTAAAACTCAACATGTCGAAGACTGAAACTCCTTGTCTTCCCTCCCAAACCCTGCCCTCTCTCTGACTTTCCCATCTCTGTTGACGGCACTACCATCCTTCCCGTCTCACAAGCCCGCAACCTTGGTGTCATCCTCGACTCCGCTCTCTCATTCACCCTTCAAATCCAAGCCATCACCAAAACCTGCCGGTCTCAGCTCCGCAACATTGCCAAGATCCGCCCTTTCTTCTCCATCTATACCGCTACCCTGCTCGTTCAAGCTCTCATCCTATCCCGCCTGGACTACTGCATCAGCCTTCTCTCTGTAGCTCCCATCCTCTTGTCTCTCCCCCACTTCAATCCATACTCCATGCTGCTGCCCGGATTGTCTTTGTCCAGAAACTCTCTGGGCATGTTACTCCCCTCCTCAAAAATCTCCAGTGGCTACCAATCAATCTGCGCATCAGACAGAAACTCCTCACCCTCGGCTTCAAGGCTCTCCATCACCTCGCCCCCTCCCCCCCTCACCTCCCTTCTCTCCTTCTACAGCCCAGCCCCGCACCCTCCGCTCCTCTGCCGCTAATCTCCTCACTGTACATCGTTCTCGCCTGTCCCGCCATCGACACCCCGGCCCACGTCATCACCCAGGGCCTGGAATGCCCTCCCTCTGCCAATCCGCTAAGCTAGCTCTCTTCCTCCCTTCAAGGCCCTACTGAGAGCTCACCTCCTCCAGGAGGCCTTCCCAGACTGAGCCCCTTCCTTCCTCTCCCCCTCGTCCCCCTCTCCATAACCCCCCATCTTACCTCTTTCTCTTCCCCACAGCACCTGTATATATGTATATATGTTTGTACATATTTATTAATCTATGTATTTATTTATTTATTCATTTTACTTGTACATATCTATTCTATTTATTTTATTTTGTGAGTATGTTTGATTTTGTTCTCTGTCTCCCCCTTTTAGACTGTGAGCCCACTGTTGGGTAGGGACTGTCTCTATATGTTGCCAATTTGTACTTCCCAAGCGCTTAGTACAGTGCTCTGCACACAGTAAGCGCTCAATAAATACGATTGATGATGATGATGATGATGATGATGATGATGGTATTTAACGAGCCCCTTACTATCGGGCAGAACACTGTCTAAGTGCTTGGGAGAGTATGATACAACGGAATTAGCAGAAAGGTTCCCTGACCATAATGGGGTTACAGTTTAAGAACGGGGAGTTAGACGTTACTATGAAAAAGTCATTTATTAATCTGTAATTGAAAGATATGTATGTTAGTGTAGTGAGGTTGGCGATGTGGGAGATAAAAATTTTCCACAGCGTCCCAGATGCAAGCATATAGACGATCGAGAAGGTGAGAGTGAGCCGGGGAAAAAGATAGCATAATCAGGGGGGGGAGAAGGGGTGGGTGGGTCGGGCCAGAACCCTTTTCTCCAAGCTCAATTTCCTCAATTGTAAAGTGTGATGCAATAGCTGATCTCCCTCCTGGCAAGGTCAGAGGGTGAGTAGGTGAGTCTGGGGGTTCAGTGAAGGGTTTGCAAAAAACGTGTTTTGTTTGGGCAGTGGATGTGGCTGTGCGGCCCTATTTGATACACCTCCACCTAGTGAAGGGATTGGTTGATGATCCACTAAGGAGCACACGTCCCTCGGGTTGACATCCTGCCAATCAGAAGACGTGATCCGGCGCAGGGAAGGGGAGGTCATGTCTGTGTCCCCACCACTCCGGAAGACATGGAAGAAGTGAGGGAGGAGGAAAAACACAGGGCTGCAGAGGGAGGGACAGGCAGTGGAGTCAACGTATTACCCATCCTGCCCTCTTCCCTACCCCTCCAACCTTGCTTTAGGCCAGTGACGAGGCAATATAAACGACTGAGACAATGGATGAGGCACCTAGGTAACAGTGGTTGAGTTTTAGGTTACCTCGAAGAAGTGATGAAGGCGTTCTAACCTCCAAATGCACTAATGGTTTGTGGAAACCAGAGCTCCACTGTATCTACCCCCAGGGCGGAGCTCGGCGCTTGCACAGTGTAAACACTTATCATATCTCACAGATATTATAATCATTAATAAGATACGAGAGGCTCCGGTGCCCATGGTTCAGTGCCATGGTACAGTCTCTTTTCTGAGCAATCAATCATGTTTACTGAATACTTTTCTCTTCAGAGCCTTGAACGAGCTGTCTACAAGCGATGCCTCGAATGCTCAACACCTACTCTCTCCTAGACACCCTCCAGTCTGGCTTTTCGTCCCCTACATTCCATGGAAAACTGCCCCCTCAAAGGTCACCAATGACCTCCTGCTTGCCAAATCCCCAACGGCTCATACTTCTGTCCTAATCCTCCTCGACCTCTCAGCTGCCTTCGACACTGTGGACCACCCCCCTTTCTCCTCAACACGCTATCCGACTTTGGTTACACAGACTCCGTCCTCTCCTGGTTCTCCTCTTATCTCTCCGGTCGTTTCATTCTCAGTCTCTTTTGCAGATCTCCCCCTCCCCCTCCCATCTCCTTACTGTGGGGGTTCCCCAGGGTTCAGTGCTTGAGTCCCCTTCTGTTCTCGATCTACACTCACTCTCTTGGTGACCCCATTCGCTCCCACGGCCTTCACCTATCATCTCTAAGCTGATGACACCCAGATCTACATCTCTGCCCCTGCTCTCTCCCCCTCTCTCCAGGCTCGCATCTCCTCCTGCATTCAGGACATCTCCATCGGGATGTCTGCCCGCTACCTAAAACTCAACATGTCCAAGACTGAACTCCTTGACCTTCCCTCCCAAACCCTGCCCTCTCCCTGACTTTCCCATCTCGACGGCACATACCATCCTTCCCCGTCTCACAAGACCCGCAACCTTGGTGGTCATCCTCGACTCTGCTCTCTCATTCACCCCTCACATCCAAGCCGACACCAAAACCTGCGGGTCTCAGCTCCAAGAACCGCCCTTTCCTCTCCATCCAAAACCGCTACCCCTGCTCATTCAAGCTCTCATCCTATCCCGTCTAGGCCTACTGTATCAGCCTTTCTCCTCTGATCTCCCATCCTCATGTCCTCTCCCCAGTTCAATCCACACTTCATGCTGCTGCCCGGATTGCTCTTTGTCCAGAAACCCTCTGGGCATGTCTCCTCCACGTCCTCAAAAATCTCCAGTGGCTACCAACAATCTGCGCATCACGGCAGAAACATCATCACCCTGGGCTTCAAGGCTCTCATCAACTCGCCCCCCCTCCTACCTCACCTCCCTTCTCTCCTTCTACAGCCCCACCCCCGCAACCCTCCACTACCTCTGCCGCTAATCCCTCCTTACCGTGCCTCGTTCTCGCCTGTACCGCCACTCGACCCCCCAGCCAACGTCATCCCCCCGAGCCTGGAATGCCCTCTCTCCTGCCCAATCCAGCCAAGCTAGCTCTCTCTTCCTCCCCTCAAGGTCCTACTTGAGAGCTATCTACCTCCAGGAGGCCTTCCCAGACTCAAGCCCCCTTCCCTCCTCTCCCCCTTGCTCCCCCCTCCATTCCCCTCATCTTACCTCCTTCCCTTCCGCCACAGCACCTGTATATCAATGTATATATGCTTGTACATATTTATTAACTCTATTTATTCATTTTACTTGTACATATCTATTCTATTTATTTTATTTTGTTAGTATGTTTGTTTTGTTCTCTGTCTCCCCCATTTTAGACTGTGAGCCCACTGTTGGGTAGGGACTGTCTCTATATGTTGCCAACTTGTAACTTCCCAAGCGCTTCGTACAGTGCTCTGCACACACAGTAAGCTCTCAATAAATATGATTGATTGATTGATTGATTGATTGTACCGAGCGCTTGGGAGAGTTCAGTATAACAGACTGAGTCTATACATTCCCTTCCCACAAGGAGCTTGCCGATCATAGAAGGAGATGCAGACATTAATATAAATAAAATGACAGCCATGGACATAACTGCTGTGGGGCTGAGGAAAGGGAAAGTAAAGGGTGCGAAGGTGAACACAGAAGGGAATTGGGAGGAAGAGGAATTGAGGGCTTAGTCCGGGAAGGTCTCTTGGAGGAGCTGTCCCATCGATAGTGTTCTGAAGGTAGGAAGTCTAATTGTCTGTCAGATGTAAAGAGGGAAGGAGGTTCAGGCAGAGGTAGAATGTGGGTGAGCGGTCGGTGGCAAAATAAATGAGATCAGATAGAGGTGCAGTCAGCAGGTTGGCATTAGAGGAGCGAAGTTTTCTGGCAGGGCCAGTGCAAGAATGTACCATTTCGGGCTGGAGGGATGGACTGAACCATGAGAGGTGAGTTTAGTGTGGGAAGAGGGCGGGAGTTCGAGGTGGAATGTACCACTGTGGGCAGGGAATGGAGTTCCAGGTGAAATGTACTACTAGGGGGAGGGGGAGGACATTTCAGGGAGAGTGAACGACCACGCGGGGGTGTAGTTACGGGGGAGTGAATAACTAGTGGTGGTGTCGAAGAATGGAGTTACAGCCAGGGTGAACCACTAGGGGCCAGGGGAGATGGATTTCCAGGAGGCAAAAACTACTAGTGTGGGAGGTGGGAGGAGGGGGGTAGGGAGTGGTGGATATCCAGTGGGTGCGAAACCGCTAGGGGAGAGGGGGATGGTCTTGGACGGGGAACGAAAACCTCTGGAGAAGAGGTATTGGAGTGAATTTCCAGAAGGGAGTGATCCACTCTGTAGGGGTGAGGAGAGGATTTCCCATGGGCAGTGAACCTTAGTGGGAGGGGAATGACATTCTAGGGGAAGTGTACCTCAAGGGGAGGGGGGATGGAGGTCCAGAAGGAATGAACCACTTGGTGTGAGGGGAAGGGAATTCTGGGCGAATGTACCACCTAGGGGTGAGAGTGGATGCAGTCTCACAGGGAATGGAATTTCTCCATCACCTCTCTGCCTCCTGGATCTCCTCCACTCCAGCCCAGACTTCACTCCGATGCCCAGATATTTTTTTCTAAAAAATAAGTTCAATCCATGTCTTCCCACTCCTCAAGACCCTCTAGTGGTTGGCACGTCCCCCCTCCGCATTGGACAGCTATCCGTCACCATCCTCTTTAAAGACCTCTGTCAACTCGACCCCCTCCTACCTCACTTCGCCTGCTCTCCTACTGCAGCCCAGCCCTCACACTTCTCTCCTCTGATGCCAGCCTACTCACCCCTTCCTCTATCTTGTCTAATCTCACCGCCGACTCCTCACCCACGTCCTGCCTCTGGCATGGAACTCCCTCAGCTCTACATATGCCAGACTACCATTCTCTACACCTTCAAAAGCCTTATTAAGGCCCACATTTCTTCCAGGAGATCTTCACCTGATTTCCTCTCCTTTCCCCCGGCTCCTTCACACTTCTGCATTATCTTTACACTTGGATCCTGTGACCTTTGGACATTTGATATGCACCCGCACCCCCATCCCCACCCGTACGTGAGTACATATCTTTAAATTTATTTATTATAAATGCCTTATTCATTCATGTTAATGTAAGTCTCCTCCTCTGGACTGTAAACTCGTTACAGACTTCTCCGTTATTTCAGTTGTATTGTACTCTCCCCAAGTGCTTAATGCAGTACTCTACACATAGTAAGCGCTCAATAAATACCACTGATTGATTGCTTGATTGATTGATCGTAGGATTGATTGATTGATTGTAGGATCGTAGATTTCTGCTTATCCCCCACATTTGTACCAGTTCCTGGGGGAGATGAGAAAAGCAAGGCAAGCCCAGATGTCCTGGTTCTCAACAAAAATAATATGCTCGGTCTGTGACTGGGGGTAGCTGATAACGGCTGGGGATACCCCAATGCTTCTCAATTTAGGATTTAGAGTCTATGAATTAGGTTTAAGTAATTGGTTTCATTCAAGGCGGTTGAGCGCTGACCTTCCAGACTGGTGAAAGGGGATGTCTGCCCTTGCCCTGTACCCTCAGTTTCTGCAGTTTGCCCACAACTTAAAAGGACCAGCCGGGTAACAGGGTGCAGTGATTGCTTTAAATATACTGTCATTTGAGGGATTCCTATGTGAAATTCTGACCAGTTTCTCCTCATTTTCCTTAGAGGATAGAGAGAACTATCTATCTATTTATTTATTTTATTTGTACATATTTATTCTATTTATTTTATTTTGTTAATATGTTTTGTTTTGTTTCTGTCTCCCCCTTCTAGACTGTAAGCCCACTTCTGGGTAGGGACCATCTCTATATGTTGCCAACTTGTACTTCCCAAGCGCTTAGTACAGTGCTCTGCACACAGTAAGCTCTCAATAAATACGATTGAATGAATGAATGAATGAATGAATGAATAGAAGTAGTAGCGGAATAGAATAGAATAGAATAGTACAAAATAGAATAGAATAGGATAGAATAGAATAGAAGAATAGAATCGAATAGTAGCAGTAAAGAATAGCAAAAAACCCATAGGAATAGTAAAAGTGGCAGTAGCAGTAATTAGTAGTAATGGGAATAGTTCTGTTCTCCATCTACACCCACTTCCTTGGAGAACTCATTCACTCTCTGTCACCCGTCGTCCGGGGACGGGTTCGTTCAGTGATCGGCGAGGCGAGAAAGAGAGAGAGAGGCTGGGGACGGAAAGCCTGAGTTTTATTATAAAATTTATTCCGCGAGGCGAATGGAATTTATGTAATTGCTTAGGCGCAATGGATTGAACTTCCCTTTCGGAGGAATATAATCAATTAGCAATATTAGAGCTTCCCTACACTGGAGAAAACACAATCATACGTTAATCGCGCGTGGGTGAGGCGGCTAGCTCTCGGGAAGAATCCACTTACTTTCCCACATGGGAAGAATTCATTACATTACCCGGGCACGTGGTGGGCGGCTAGGTCTCACCATGTGCTCTCCCTACATGGGAGGAATCCACTCATGATTCCCATCAGCAGCGGGCGGGTACCTGGGTTTCCACCCACGAGACACTCACCCCTCCCGGGGCCCTTGCCTCAGTGTGTTGGTTTCTGGTTGCAGAGCAGCATCTGGCCTTCTGGGCAGAGAAAGACACGTGGGTTGGCCACTGCGTGGCTCAGTGGAAAGAGCACAGGAGTTGGAGTCAGAGGTCATGGGTTCAAATCCCTGCTCTGCCAATTGTCAGCTGCGTGACTTTGGGCAAGTCACTTAACTCTCTGGGCCTCAGTGACCTCATCTGTAAATGGGGATTATGACTGTGAGGCACACTGTGGGATACCCTGATCACCTTGTAACCCTACACCCAGCGCACTTAGAACAGTGCTTTGCACATAGTGAGCGCTTAATAAATGGCATTATTATTATTATTATTATTATTATCTATTATTATTATTATTATCATTATAATTGCGGCTCTGCAGCGGCTGCTCCTAAGGCTGCTGCGTGTCTCGGTGTTCTGACCCCAAAAGATCAGAGGCGACAGGTATTTTTCACCTGTGCCCCTAGGGCCTTTCCAGTTTCCAGCTTCAGTCTATCCAGCCTCTGCCCTCCCCCCTCCTCCATACCTAATTTGACTGGCACGGTGGTGTGAGGGACCACCTTCTGTATTTCCCGGCCTTGGGCTGTCATATCTCAGCAGATTTGCGTCATGGGAGCGGTATCCCACCCTCATTCCGAGTTCCGCCTGCTGGCTCAGGTGGTCACGACGATATCCTCTTGACTTTGAGATGGTCGGTACCCCAGGGTCTCCTCGGGACACTCACATGGCTTCAAATACCACATCTATGCATTTGATTCCCAAGTCTACATCTCCAGCCCTGATCTCTCTCTCTCTCTCTCTCTCTCTCTCTCTCTCTCTCTCTCTCTTTACACACACACACACACACACACACACACACACACACACTCTGCAGTGTCGCATTACCTCCTCCTTTCCAAACACCTCGACCTGCATGTGTCATCACATCTATCTCAAATTTAACATGTCTAAAACAGAACTCCTTATCTTCCCATCCAAACCCTGTCCTTCCCCTGCCTTTTCCATTACTGTAGACAGCACCACCATCTTTCCTGTCTCACAAGCTTATAACCTTGACATTATCCTTGACTGTCATTCAATGCACATATTCAATCCATCACGAAATCCCGTCCGTTCTATCTTCCCAACATCACTAAAATCGGCCCTTTCCTCTCCAACCAAATTTCCACCATGCTAAGCCAAACATTTATCCATTTCCACCTTCATTACTGTATCCGTCACTTTGCTGACTACCCAGCTTCCTGTCTCTCCCCGTGCCAGTACGTACTTCACTCTGCTCAATGCATCATTTTTCTACAAAAGCACTCAGGCCATGTTTTCCCACTCCTCAAGACCCTCCAGTGGATACTCGTCCACCTCTGCATCAGAATGAAACTCCTTACCATTAGCTTCAAAGCATGCAATCACCTTACCCCCTCTCGCCTCACCCCATTGCTCTCATTCTATAACCCAGCCCAAACACTCCACTTCTCTAATGTTAACCTTCTCACTGAACCTCGATCTCGTCTACCTCACTGCCGACCTCTTGCGCCTGTCTTACCTCTGGCCAGGAATGCCTTCCCTCTTCATATCGGGCAGACAATTACTCTTCCCTCCTTCAATGTCTTATTGAAAGAACATCTCCTCCAAAAGGGCTTCCCTGACTAAGTCCTCTTTTCCTTTTCTCCCACTGCCTTCTACATCACCTTGAACTCCCTTCATTCATCCTCACCTCCCAGCACCACGGCACCTTACGTCCCATATCTGTAATTTCCCAACTAGATCACAAGCTCGTTGTGAAAAGGGGGATGTGCTCTATACATTCCCCCTTCTAGACTGTGAGCCCAATGTTGGGTAGGGAGCGTCTCCTATATGCTGCCCAACCTGTACTTCCCAAGCGCTTAGTACAGTGCTCTGCAAACAGTAAGTGCTCAATAAATGCAACTGATTGATCTGATTGTTCTGTTGTACTCGTCCCAAGCACTTAGTTAGTGCTCTGCACACAGAAAAAGCTCAGTCAATACCACTGATGGAATAGTAGTAATAATAGTAGAAAGCAGTAGTAGCAATAGAAGTGGCCGGTGTTAATAATCATAACTAGTAATAATTTGGTATTTGTTAAGTGCTTACTATGTGCACTTGCACTGTTCGAAGTACACTAGTAGCAGCTAGCAGTAGTAACAGTAGCAAGTAATAGCAATACTAATAATCAGTAGCAGTAGTAGCCTGGGTAAGTGGTGAAGAGAAGCAGTGCGGCTCAGTGAAGGATCACGGGCTATGGAGTCAGAGGTCATGGGTTCAAATCCTGGCTACACCAATTGTCAGCTAGGTGTCCTTGTCAAGTCACTTAACTTCTCTGTGCCTCAGTTACCTTATCTGTAAAATGAGGATTAAGACTGTGATCCCCCCGTGGGACAACCTGATCACCTTGCAACCTCTCCAGCTCTTAGAAAAGTGCTGGAACAGTACTGCACATAGTAAACGCTTAACAAATGCTATCATTATTAGTGGTAGTAGCAGCAGTTGCAGCAGTAGCAGTAGTAGTATAGTTTGGCCTAGTGGACTCTACACAGAATGGGGAGTCAAGAGACCAAGGTTGTAATCCCGGCCCTGTCACTTGGCCCACTAAGTGACCTTGAATATGCTCCTTGACTTCTCTGTGCCTCAGTTTTCCCCATCTACCAAGAGGGATTTCAAACCCTGTCCTACCTCCTCCTTAGCCATGTGAGTCCGTTTGTAATTACCCCAATGCTTAGTGCACTGCTCGTCACACGCCGAGCAGTTACCAAATCCCAAAGGTAGTATTATAACGACCGTGTAAATGGTGCCCTCGGTGTTCTCGTCCTGTCTTTGTTCCAGAGCAAAGGGGGCAGATGAGAAGTGGGGAAGGGAGGAAGGAGCCACGTAGGAAAGGGGAAATTCCCCAAGTGGACTCCGGTCAGGAGATGCCCGTTGCCCCTCCGCAGGCCACACTAGCCAGTGGGTCACTGGGGCCGACCCACTTTTATTATTAATATGATCAATTATAACAACGATAATTATAACAACAGCAATGATTATGGTGTTTATTAAGCACTTTCTAAGCACGAAGCACTGTATCAAGTGCTGGGCTGGAAGCAAGATCATCAGGTCAGGACACAGTCCCTGGCCTACATGGGCCGTTGGGGGGGGAGGGGGGTGTCACAATCTTAATCCCTATTTTACAAATGAGGGAAATGAAAACTAGATACGTGAGGTCACCTTGCCCAGGGTACCAAAGCACACTAGTGGTGGAGCCGGGTTTAGCGTCCCCAGGTCCTAGAACTACCAGACCTTGGGCTACTTGGCCCACATTTCGGGCCCGTGGTCAGGTCGATGCCCTGCCCACTCATGAAGGCTCCACCTCCTTCAGAATATCTTCCCCAGGCCCCGCCCTCACCTGACCAAGCCCCCTCCTTCAGCAATGGTGCCCGTGGCAACGGAACCTCCTCCCTCGCCCCCACCCCACTGGGCCTTGTCCCTCGGAGAAGCCGACGCGAGCAGCTGTATCGCTCAATTCCGGGACCCATTTTGCTTCAGTGCAGAGCTACGTGTATTGAATTTATCTGGTGTAGCGCACAGGGTCCAGAACCCGTCCCGGCCCTGGGGAAGAGCCCCTGTTGGTTTGGGGGCAGGGGGGAGTCTCCATGGTTAGGGAGAGACGCTGCATAAGGCCGTAGCGGGGTCACTGGGCTGGCGGGGCGGGTTGGGGATTGTCTCGCTCCGAGCCCTCACTGGGGCCTGTTATCCAAAGGCCAGTGCTTCCTGGGTAGAAGCAGCAGGGAGGGGAGTGCATCAGTGAAGCGCTTCCCGTGGGCAGAGCACTGTACTGAGCACTGAGAGAGCCACCGCTGGCTAGGAATCAGGCACGGCCCCTGACCCTCGGGATCTCCCGCTTAAGGGTGTCAGCAGGAGGAGGGACCGTCGTGTCGACCCATCGGGGGCTACGAAACGGTTCTAGCACGACAGTGTCAGACCACGCAGAGGCCGGTACGGTGTGGGGGAGAGAGGAAAAGTGGAGGACAGCGAGGGGCCGCCGTCCATCCCCACTGATTGGCAGGTTTTCCGACGGGTCGGTTTCTTTTCAGAGCCGCCATGGCGGATCGAGACCGGCAGGTTCGCAGTCAGCAGAGATTCTGCTTTGTGCCAGTGGGGAAGGCAGTGAGTCTGACAGGGAGACAAGGCCTGGAGTCCCTCCTGGGACTGGTACCGGAAGGGAGGGAGAGAGGAAGGGAAGGAGAATGCAAGTGAGGGACAGGGCCCAGCGCCCCAATCCTCCCCTTCAACTAATCCAGCGAGGTATTTACTGCGTGATGGATCCTGTACTAAGCGCTTCCCCGGGCCCCCCTGGGCCCCCTCAACTGACAGGGACCCCGGAGAGAGTCAGCCTGAGGGGAGGGTTTAAGCCCAGGGGAGAGGATGATGAGGGGAGAGTCAGATAGGGCAAGAGTGACAGATAAGGGAGGGTCAGACGAGGGGACAGTGAGACGGCGGGGAGTGCCAGAGGGAGAGTCACATTGAGAGTGAGATGGGGACGGCCATACAAGGGAGAGTCAGATGGGGGAGATTAAGGCCAAGAGGGAGACACACGTGGGGAGGGCAGACGACGGGAGGGGTGAGATGAGGCGTGAGTCGGACGGGGGAGAGAGACAGAGGAGAGTCAGACAGGGTGAGATAGTGGGAGGTCAGCCATTGGGGAGGTAAAACAAGGAGAGAGAGTCAGGGAGGGGGAGAGTCAGACAGGGTGAAAGAGTGGAAGGTCAGCCCATAGGGAAGGTAAGACAAGGGGGAGAGTAAAGAAGGGGAGAGTGAGACGGGTAGAGTCAGATGACAGAAAGAGAGTCAGGTGAGGGGAGAGTGTGAGACAGAAAAGAATCAAAGGGGAGGGCGGAGTTAGCCCACCGCCCCCGTGTCCCCTTCCTGTGCCCTTTGTGTCCGCTGGGCCCTGCCCTCTCCGGGCCCCGCCTCCTCTAGGCCCCATGAAAACCGCCCCCTCTGGGCCCCTCCCCCCTTTCTTCCTGACTGAAGTCTCAGGGCAGGGCAGAGGAAGGAGGCCTCAGTTTGACAGTTTAAGATGGCGTCAGTGGGAGCGGCGCTGCCTTTAAAAAGGGCCGCGGCCCTTTTCCTGGCAGGATGTTGGGGGTGGAGCAAGCCAAGAGCGGCCTGGGCCAGGGGCCTCCAGTAGAACGTCCCTGCCTCAGCTTCAGTTAGCCGGCGGGGAGTGGGCGGGGCCAACACACACAATCAATCAATTAATCAATCCGATTTATTGAGCGCTTACTGTGTGCAGAGCACTGTAATAAGCGCTTGGGAAGTACAAGTTGGCAACATATAGAGACAGTCCCTACCCAACAGTGAGGCTCACAGTCTAGAGCACACACACACGTGCGCGTGCAAACTAAATCGCGAGCAAGAGAGGAGCTACTTGGTTCAGGCGGGAAGAGAGGCAGAGTGAGCCCAAGACGAGTAAGCCAATCAGCGAGGGAGAGAGGATCGGAGTGGCCGGGGGGGGGGGGGGTGGGGGGGGGATAGGGGGGCGGGGCCGTAACGCCAAGAGCAGCCTATCATGGTGACACGGCGCGGCGCCCCTCCCCGCGCCCTGAGGAGGACTCGAGCTGGTCCTAGTCGGGACTGGCGGGGGCTGAGAGGACGAGTGCAGAAGCGCCATGTTTGAGGGGCGCCGCCTGACACCCCTCCCTGCCCCATAGCAGAGGTCTCTTTGACTGGAAGGGAGACGGGAGGCAGAGCAGGGACCGTCTGCTCATTGCCGACCCGCTATCTCCTCCATATCCCTCCACCCCGTCCGGGGTGATGGGTCGCGCTCTCCCCCCCTCCTTCCTACGGCGCAGTGCGCCCGGGACCCCGGAGGTCACCCTCAGGCACTGCCCATCGGACATGGGCCGGGAACCCCGCGAGCAGGCAGGGCCGGCAGACCCGTCCCCCGGGGAGACAAACTGTCCCCACCTCCCCTTCCCCGAAGACCGAAAGCGAACGACCGAGAGGCGGGGGGACAGGACCTCCGGGGAAGGGGACTGGGGACGGGGGAGAGTAGGGAGGGGAGGCAGTGGAAGGCCTGGGCACGGGGAAGGAGGAAGGGCATGACAGGACAGCTGCTGGGGGCGGGGCAGGGGGGAAGGCAGAGACCGCCCGCCCCGGGGCAGGCCTGAGTCGGGGGCAGGCGGCCGGGAGGAGGGGACCCGGGTGCCCACGACCCTACTTCTCTGGCCTTCTGGCTGCCACAGGTTTGAACACCTGGCCTACACCACCACGGCCCGGGAATGCCAGCAAATTCTCCGCATCGAGGAGGAGAAGGAGGAGGACCTCAAGGAGGAGCAGAAGGTGGAGGAGCAGAAGAAGAAGGTGTTGGAGGACAAAATGGAGCAAGCAAAGAAGAGGAAATGTGAAAAGAAGATGGAGGAAGTGGTGATAGAGGACAAAATCTCCGGTGGCTACCAATCAATCTGCGCATTAGGCAGAAACTCCTCACCCTGGGCTTCAAGGCTCTCCATCACCTCGCCCACCTCCTACCTCACCCTCCCTTCTCTCCTTCTACAGCCCACCCCGCACCCTCCACTCCTCTACCGCTAATCTCCTCACCCTGCCTTGTTCTCGCCTGTCCCGCCATCGACCACCGGCCCACGTCATCCCCCGGGCCTGGAATGCCCTCCCTCTGCCCATCTGCCAAGCTAGCCCTCTTCCTCCTTTCAAAGCCCTACTGAGAGCTCACCTCCTCCAGGAGGCCTTCCCAAACTGAGCCCCTTCCTTCCTCTCCCCCTCTCCACCCCGCCATCTTACCTCCTTCGCTTCCCCACAGCACCTGTATTTATGTTTGTACATATTTATTACTCTATTTATTTTAGCTTGTACATATCTATTCTATTTATTTTATTTTGTTAGTATGTTTGGTTTTGTTCTCTGTCTCCCCCTTTTAGACTGTGAGCCCGCTGCTGGGTAGGGACTGTCTCTATGTGTTGCCAACTTGTACTTCCCAAGCGCTTAGTACAGTGCTCTGCACACAGTAAGCGCTCAGTAAATACGATTGAATGATTGAGGAGGAGAAGGTGGAGGGAAGAGGAGATGAAGTTGGAAAAGGAGAAGGAGGAAGTTGGGGAGGATGAGAAACGGGAGAAAGAGGAGGAGAAACATGAGGGTTCAAGCATGTTCTTTCCCCAGAGCCCACAGCAGGTGGTGATCTTCTGCGGGCTGGGGACCCTGTTTCCCGCGGCCTCGAAGTATTTTGGCCCGAGGCAGGAGATGGTGCCAAAGAGAAGGGGGAAGACAGGGGTGTTGGGCTGGTTGGGCCCGTGCCCGCAGGTGGGACCGGAATTCCCTGCTGGGGAAGACCAGGGTGCACCCCCAGGGCAATAAGTGAGCACGACATCGGCCTCCTCCCGGGGCCCTGGAGATTCCCAGCTGGAATCTCATGACCCTCATCCTTGCCCCAACCACCATAGTGAAGGAGTCCTAATGAAGCGGGTGAAGGGATAGCTGATAACACGAGAGGGAGTCGCTGGTACAGCAGAAGCCGATAACACGAGAGGGAGGCCACGGGTGCAGTGGAAGCCTGATAACACAGGATGGACTCGGTGCATCCCGGATGACCATGCGACTACTGAGTCACCGCAAAGATAACCAATCGGGTTTCTGACCCGCCTTTCTGCTGCAGCTGATAACCAATCGGGAATGGACCAACGAAAAGAGGAACTATAAAAACCCCTGTGTAGGGACTGTCGGGGCTTCCTTCTCCCCTAAGGAGAGGACCCCGCCAGTAGCGTGATCCCCATTCGGCTAATACTTACATATAGAGCTTTTAAACTGGGAATAAAATCTCCCTGATCCCCCTCATGAATCCGCATTCTTTGTGTCGCGAGTCGGCCCCGCGTGTTCGGTTGGGTGAGCGGGAATATCCTCACGCCTCACGCCGACAACAATAGGAAGCCCCCGTTGTTCCCTCTCCCCAGCAATCTGCCTCTGGATCTGTCCAAAATGCTTCTCTCATGTAATCTCCACGAGTCAGGTCTCTGCATCTCTCCTCTCCTTTAAAATCAGCGGGCCACGTCCAATCCACTCCATTAATGTCGTCAGCTGGCCCACATCCTCATCGCCCCCATCCTTTAACGTGAGCCAGAAAAGTCCACGTTGCCCTGGCCGTTAACAAGAGCGGGAAATGTCCTCATCGCCCCTATCATTTAACATCTGCCAATCATGTCACTTAGCCCCAGGCTTTTAAAGTCAGGCATAAATATCCACATCGCCCCGGTCTTTAATATCTGCCGGCCACGTCTTCATCACCCGCATCCTTTAATGTTTGCTGGCCATGTTCGGATCGCCCCATCGTTCAGTTCTGCAAGCCATGTCTGCATCCTTCCCTCCTATAATTTCTGCTGGCCAGGAACTCATCAACCCTGACATTGACCACTGGCCGACCACATCCAGATCGCCCCCAACTTTTAACATCTCCTGGCCACGTACTCATTGCCCCCGAAATTTAACATTTGACAGCCCGCATAGTCCTTGTACTACATTGTCCGCCCAGCCACGTCTGCATCTCCCCGTTATTTTAACATCGGCTGGTCAGGTCTGCATCGTCTCCATCTTTTGAGGTCTGCTGGCCACGTCCCTCATCCTTCTTTAAACAGGTACCGGCCACCGCTGGATCATTTCCCATCCTTATATGTCCTCCAGTTACATCCGCAACACCCTCGCCTTTTAACGGTTGCTGGCAACGTCCTCATCGCCCCATCTTTTAACATACAACCGCCAACATCCATATTGTCCCCGTTCTTCAACGTTTGTCAGCCACGTCTGTATCTCCCCGTTCTTTAGCATCTGCCGGGCAGGTCTGCATCGTCCCCGTCTGTTAAGGTCTTCTGGCCACGTCTTCATCTCTTCCTTGAACGTCTGCTGGCCACGTCTGGATGGCCTCCACCCTTCAAACGTCTGCCAGTGACGTCATTATCGATGCGTTCCTTTAACGTATGCCCAGCCAGGTCCACATCGTCCCACCACCTTCAAGTCTGTTGTCCACGTCCTCATCACTTCCCTTAAACAAGTACCGGCCACCTCTGGATCATTCCCCATCCTTATATGTCCTCCAGTTACATCCAGAACACCCTCACCTTTTAACGGTTGCTGGCAACGTCCCTCATCGCCGCATCTTTTAACATCAACGGCTACATCCATATTGTCCCCGTTCTTCAACGTTTCTCAGCCACGTCTGGTATCTCCTCCCGTTCCTTTAATATCTGCCGGCCAGGTCCGCATCCTCCCCGTCTTTTAAGCCCTTCTGGCCACGTCTGCATTGCGTCCTTGAACGTTTGCTGGCCACCTCTGGATTGTGCCCAAAATTTAACGTTCTGCCGGTGACGTCTTTATCGATGCGTTCCTTTAATGTATGCCCAGCCAGGTCGACATCGTCCACCCTCCTTTAAGTCTGCTATCCACGTCCTCATCACTTCTTTAAAAAAGTACCCGGCCACCTCTGGATCATTCCCATCCTCATATGTCCTTCAGTTTCAACCGCAACACCCTCCCCTTTTAAACGGTTGCTGGCAACGTCCTCATTACCCCATCTTTTCACATCAACCGCCTACATCCGTATTGTCCCCGTTCTTCAACGTTTGTCAGCCACGTCTGTTTCTCCCCGTTCCTTTAACATCCTGCCGGCCAGGTCTGCATCGTCCCCGTCTTTTAAGGTCTTCTGGCCACGTCTTCATATCGTCCTTGAACGTCTGCTGGCCACGTCTGGATTGCCTCCACCCTTCAACGTCTGCCGGTGACGTCTTTATCGATGCGTTCCTTTAAACGTCATGCCCAGCCAGGACGACATCATCCACCTCTTTTAATTCTGCTGTCCACGTCCTCATTCATTCATTCAATCATATTAATTGAGAAATTACTGTGTGCAGGGGCACTGTACTAAGCGCTTGGGAAGTACAAGTTGGCAACATATAGAGATGGGCCCGTACCCAACAGTGGGTTCACAGTCCTCATCACTTCTTTGAACAACTACCAGCCACCTCTGGATCATTCCCATCCTTATATGTCCTCCAGTTACATCTGCAACACCCTAACCTTTTAACGTTTGCTGGCCCACGTCCTCATCGCCTCATCTTTTAACATCAACTGGCTACATCGCATTGCCCCCCTTTCTTCAACATTTTTCAGCCATGTCCTCATCTCCCCTGATGTTACTGGGGGACCCGTATGGCACTCTGAACGATGGCCCCAGGGTTACCCTAACCCGGGGTCCCGTCGCCAGCCCCACTCCCACCCTGTGTCTGCCGTTCTCATCACATTGGCCTCTGATGAGGACCCCCTCCAGTACCTGTCACCCATCGAACTCTCTCAGGGGTCTTGACCCGCCTGCCTGCCAAATGGCCCTAAATGCTCCCTGCAGCTGCAAACCCTAATGACCCTGGCAGCCATGAGTCCCCGAACCCCCAAATGCAGCAGCTGTGTGGGGTAGCTCGCTCCCTGCACATCTGTTCAGGGGAGGATGGGGTCAGGTTACGGGGTCCCGGCCAGCTCTGGGAAGAGCGTGGGCACCAGATCCCCAGGCGGGACCCTGATAATCCGAGTCCACTTGCTGCCTTCCCTGGGGTGAACCCCGGTCCCCCCAAATTCCAAATCGCAGGACCAGTCTCTATTTCCACTAGGCCCTACTCTAAACGTCCCATTGGTGAGAAACAAAAAAGCTCAGCCCTGGGAATGGCAAGTTTCATAAAATATTTTCTAATGGAGACCTCTCCTCCAAACACCCATCACGAGTGAATGAATCAACGCTGTGAAAAATAAAACTATTGTACACATTCCAAAAATAAAAAAGATTTTACATTTCAAAAAAAAATGACAAGTGAAAATACTTTTCTAATTATAATAATGATAGTGATTATTGTAGTACTCGCTAAGCACTTATTACGTGCCAAGCACTGAAGTAGGCTCAGGGGTTTATAGAAGATAGTCAGGTCCCACATGAGACTCACCCTCTAAGTAGGAGGGAGAACAGGGTTGAATCCCCATTCTGCAGATGATGAATTGAGGTACAGAGACGTGAAGTGACTTGCCAAAATCATAAAGCAGAGAAGTGGTGGAGGCAGGATTAGAACCCAGTTTCCGTACCTCCCAGACCTGAGGTCTATCCACTGGGGCCACATTGGTTCCATAAAAAGCTAATCTAACGAAATCCTTCAAAGGGTCAAAGTTCACCATGTTGACCAATGCCCTACCCTGGGAAATAAAGACGATGGAGCGCAGTGTGGATAACAATAATAATGATGAAAATGTTATTTTTAAGCACTTATTATGTGCCAGACATTTTCGGGTTGGACACAGTCCCTGTCCTGCATGGGACTCACAGGCTTAGTCTCCATTTTACAGATGGGGTTCCTGAGGCACAGAGAAATGAAGTCACTTGCCCAAGGTCACACAGCAGACAGGTGGAAGACTGTGAGCCTCAGACGTCTATCCCCCTCCTCCCTACTGAAACCGCTGAAACCCACTGAAACTAAAGGAGATCACCAATGACCTCCTGCTTGCCAAATCCAACGGCTCTTACTCCATATTCATCCTCCTCGACCTCTCAGCTGCCTTTGACACTGTCGACCATCCCCTTCTCCTGAACACATTATCCAACCTTGGTTTCACTGCCTCCATCCTCTCCTGGTTCTCCTCTTACCTCTCTGGCCGTTCATTCTTAGTCTCTTTCGCGGGCTACTCTTTCCCCTCCCATTTCCTAACTGTAGCGATTCCTCAGGAGTCGCTTCTTGGCCACTTTCTGTTCTCTATCTACATTCACTTCCTTGGTGAACTCAATCGCTACCGTGCCGAAAACTATCATCTCTATGCGGATGCTACCCAAATCTGTATTTCCTCCCCTGTTCTCTCTCCCTCCCTTCTCTCCAATCTTCTCCTGCCTTCAGGATATCTCCAATTGGATGTCCTCCCGCCACCTAAAACTCAACATGTCCAAGATGATGATGATGATGACATTTATTAAGCGCTTACTATGTGCAAAATAGTGTTTGAAGCGCTGGAGAGATTACAAGGTGTTCAGGTTGTCCCACGGGGGTCTCACAGTCTTAGACTGAGCCCCTTTAGTCTTAGTCTTAGACTGAGCCAAAACCGAGCTCCTTATCTTCGTACCCACACCCCTGGCCTCTCCCTGACTTTCCCATGACTGTGGAAGGCCCTACCATTCTTCCCCGTCTCACTAGCCCGCAAACTTGGTGTCATCCTTAACTCTGCTCTCTCATTCAACCTACATATCCAAACTGCCACCAAAACCTGCCAGTCCCAAATTCCAACTCAGCTCCTTTTCCTCTCCATCCCATCCGCTACCATGTTAGGACAATTACTCAGCATATCCCGACAGGATTTCTGCATCAATCTCCTTTCTGATCTCCCAACCTCTTATCTCTCCCCACTGCAGTCTATACATCACTCTGCTGCCCCGATTATCTTTCTACAGAAATGCTCTGGGCATGTCACCCACTTCCTCAGTGGTTGCCTATCAACCCCCGACCCCCACGCCCGTCTATACTGTGATCCCGTTGTTGGATAGGGATTGTCTCTATTTGTAGCCGAACTGTACTTTCCACGCGCTGAGTACAATGCTTTCCACACAGTAAGCGCTCAAGAAATACGATTGAATGAATTGCATGAATGAATGAACCTCCATTTCAAGTAAAAACTCCTCACTATTGGCTTCAAAGCTCTCCGTCACCTTGTTCCCTGCTAAAACATCTCACTTTTCTCCTTCTACATCCCAGAGCATACACCCCGCTCCTCTGGTGCTAAGCTTCTCACTGTGCTTCGTTCTCCCCCTGTCCTTCCGTCGACCCCTGGCCCACGCCCTACCTGTGGCCTGGAATGCCCTCCCTCCTCAATTCCGCCAAAGAATCACACTTCCCCCCTTCGAAGACCTTCTGAAAGCTCACCTCCTCCAGGAGACCTTCCCAAACTAAGTCCCCCTATTCTTCTGCTCCTCCTCCCCTCCCCATAGCCTGGACTCGCTCCCTTCGCTCTAACCCCTCCCTGCCCCATAGCACTTGTATATATATGGACATATTTAAAAGTCTATTCATTCATATTAATGATATGTATATATCTATAATTCTTTTATTTATATTGATGCTATTGATGACTTTTTACTTGGTTTGATGACTGTCTCCCCCCTTCTAGACTGTGAGCCCATTGTCTCTGTCGCTGAATTCTACTTTCCATGTTTTTATAATATAGTGCTCTGCACACAGTAAGCACTCAATAAATACGACTGAATTAATATGGGATCTGATGATCTTCTGTCTACCTCAAAGCCTAGTACTAGACACGCGTCTAGTCCAAAAAATCAAGTCGCAGGAACACAGCATTAAGTGGTTTTTTAATTGCAATATTTTATACAGATCTGTATGAGTGAGGACAGAAATAGTCTATTACCGCCATAGCAGGCTCAACTTCATGGCTGAAAGGTGGAAGAGGCAGCTAGATATTGTCTCTGGTGGGCGTGGTGTTCCTTCACACCAACAACAGAAACCACTGTGTGACTCCAATTTTCTTAACTGACAATAGGATGTGGCTGAAACTGACAACAGGAGAAGGGTGAGGTTGAAATGATTCAGGAAAACACGGTAGATTAGTACACAATTGAGCCTGAAAACAAACGTAAGGCAGGGTAACAATTAGTTTACAAATTCTCCCCTTCTATGCCTTTCTGGCATTGCCACAAAAGATTATGTAGCAAATTCCCTTCCAGTTATATCTGGAATGTGGCCCATCTTAAGCAGCATACCTCCTCATGATTTCGACGCCCCCCCAATCCCTATGTTCACATCATAAGTGCAGGGACAGGGCCACTACAGTTTGATAATGAGACAGGCTTTAGGGCCCTATCTGCATGAGTTTTAGGATCTCTTTATTTCTGGGCGTTACTTTGTTCTTCTTTCTTGAGGGTATGCAGAAACTATTCTTTCCGGCCTACTCGCATTAGCAGGCTCCTGTATACCTTTACAGCAATACTTTGAAGTGCAAAGAACAGAAAAAAGAATGCAGGTCATCAGAACAAGGAGGATTCATAATCCTAGGAGCTGGAGTTTGGGCTTAGCCCAACCCTTCACACTGGGGAACCAAGACCGGAGAGTAGACGACAGCTCTCCCCTATCTTGGGAAATTTCATGTGCTTCCTGTAACTCCTGTAAGACAGAGAGAATTGTAACACCGAGGGAAGCGTAAGACTGTGAGTGTCATCAGGGATGTACATACAACACGGTGTACAAAGGATGACACGGGTCCCTCACCTTGAGTGGCAAGCAGCATATCTAAAACCATACCGTTCTAGGGCAACCAGGCCTGCACTCCCTTGCTTAATAAGCCTAGGGGTCTTGCTTGTTTGATTAAGAATTGCCTCTATTAACTTGGCAAAGGCACGCATGCCATCTATGGCTCTATCCCATAATGTGAAAAAAAGAATTGGATGCCATAGAGCCCAAAACAGCTCT
The DNA here is from genome assembly GCF_015852505.1 of Tachyglossus aculeatus. NCBI lineage: Eukaryota > Metazoa > Chordata > Mammalia > Monotremata > Tachyglossidae > Tachyglossus > Tachyglossus aculeatus. Next base: position 20,631,639 of record NC_052083.1, on the reverse strand, counting down.
GAGTGGGAGCGAGTTGCTCTGTTGTACCATTTCCAAGATCTGCCCCTTCCTCTCCATCCAAACCGCTACCCTGCTCGTTCAAGCTCTCATCCTATCCTGTCTGGACTACTGTATCAGCCTCCTCTCCGATCTCCCATCCTCTTGTCTCTGCCCACTTCAATCCATATTTCATGCCGCTGCCCGGATTGTCTTTGTAGAGAAACGCTCTGGGCATGTTACTCCCTCAAAAATCTCCAGTGGCTACTAATCAACCTACGCATCAGGCAGAAACTCCTCACCCTCGGCTTCAAGGCTCTCCATCACCTCGCCCCTTCCTACCTCACCTCCCTTCTCTCCTTCTACAGCCCAGCCTGCACTCTCCGCTCCTCTGCCGCTAATCTCCTCACCATGCCTCGTTCTTGCCTGTCCTGCTGTCGACCCCCGGCCCACGTCATCCCAATGGCCTGGAATGCCCTCCCTCCACACATTCGCCAAGCTAGCTCTCTTCCTCCCTTCAAGGCCCTACTGAGAGCTCACCTCCTCCAGGAGGCCTTCCCAGACTGAGCCCCCTCCTTTCTCTCCTCCTCCTCCCCCCCTCCATGCCCCCCCGCCCTACCTCCTTCCCTTCCCCACAGCACCTATATATATGTATATATGTTTGTACGTATTTATTACTCTATTCATTTATTTTACTTGTGCATATCTATTCTATTTATTTTATTTTGTTAATATGTTTTGTTTTGTTCTCTGTCTCCCCCTTCTAGACTGTGAGCCCACTGTTGGGTAGGGACCGTCTCTATATGTTACCGACTTGTACTTCCCAAGCGCTTAGTACAGTGCTTTGCACTCAGTAAGCGCTCAATAAATACGATTGATTGATTGAGTGAGTGAGTGATTTTGGGCCAGGATGATGCATACTCTCCCTCTCATATACGTGTAGTCGACCCAACCAATGACGGTGCCCACTATTAAGGGTTCATGCGGGACATTACAGAAACCAAGGAATAGTGCTAGCCCAAGGATTAGAGTCCCTGCTGGATATCAATGCCACAAATAGTTCTGCAGTTTCTCCCACGGGTCGCTGTTATTCATAAGTTCACATGACCTTAGTGTCCTCTTCTGATAGCTCTGGAAACTGCTTAAGGGGGGATGCGTGGATCCAGGTCCCCTGTCCTCGACACTTAACCGCAGTTTCTGTAGTTAGCAGCAACTGATAAGGTCCCTTCCTCTGTGGCTCAAGGACATTCTTTCGTTTGAAGGAATTAACAAGTATCCAGTAACCTGGTTTGAGTCTGTGGCTCTGGTTTGGGTCTGGCTTTGACAGTGCTTGTTCTACCTGTGAATGTAAGGAAGTCATTTAGAAAGTCATTTACCAACATACTCTCAATGTCCAATAAGGCATCATCGGTAAGGGTTATAGTCCATCTTTCCCAGTCCACAGGACAGGACGGTACAGAGGACAGTAGAGAGGTGAATAGGCCTCCCCATCCCGACGTCGTGTGGGCGCAAGCCTGTCTTTCCACTAGGCATGTTTTGTAAAGCAAAGAGGGCCAAGGGAAGGCATTCTGGTCATTTCAATCCAGTTTCAGACCATAGTTTTGCTCATCTGCTTTTCAGCGGCCTGAAGCCTGGGGACCATAAGGGCAATGAAAATGCAGTTTTATGCCTAGTCCTTTACAGAGATCTCCAGGTATTTGTCCAGTAAAATGAGTCTGGTCGTACTTATTGATTCTGGCAGGCAAGTCGAATTATGGAACAAGTCCTTTAAAAACAACTTCGCTACTGTCTTGCTGTCTGCCTGTCGCCAGGGGAATGCCTCAGCCTATCTTAAAACAGTATCTATTATCACCAGAACAAACCCAAAACCCATCACCCTAGGTATCTGAATAAAATCAACATGAACGTTAACAAAGGGGCCCCGTGGACTTGGGTGTGCTACTCAGAGAACCTTGGTGGTTTTCCCTTCATTATGTTGTTGACATATTAGGAGTCTTGAGACATACTGGCTAGGTAGATGCATTATCTTGTTTGCAACCCACAGCCTCGTACTGAAGTCCCTTACCCACCTTTTGCCCATATGGGCATGACCATGCGCCAGCAGGACAAAGAAAGGCAATACAGCATGGGGATGCAACAGGAAGGTGGCTGGGACTCATCCAGAGTTCTAAAGGAGTTTGCTGACTGTTAAGTGTTAACCAGGATTTTCCCTCCCGGGAGAGGCCACTTTCTGAAGTGAAAGCAAACTGTGGAGTGAGGTGCAGGGAATAGAGGGGACAGACACAACGCTGGTGGCATCAGGATGTTGTGAGGAATGTAGAGCCTGCACAGGCATTACCCTTGCACACGAGGTTGGGAGAGAAGTTATGTGCCACACATTTCACCACAGCAAGAGGTTCAGGTAGAAGATTGCCTTCAAAAGGGTTGCAACAATGGACTGTTTTCGTTAGGGGTTTCCACAGCCTTGGGGAAACCTCATTGTTGCCAAGGGGAACCAAAATCATGCACAACCCCAATGGCATACGGGAGTTAGTATAGATTAGTGGGCTCTTTCTGGAGGCCAGAACACAGGCATAAGTAAGAGCAGCTAACTCAGGCTATTCTGCAGAATGAAAGGGAGACAGGAACTGGGATTCCAGACAAGCGGGCTCAGAGCAGACAGCATAACGTGATCTGAGTTGCCCTTGATCATCCTGAAGACAAGAGCCGTCAGCGAAAAACAAGTGGTCAGGGTTTAGCAAGGGCTGGTCCTGTAAATCTGGGCGTGGTCTTATGAAGGGATTAATGGTAGCTTCACCCGCATGAGATCCCCTCTCATCTTTGTTTGGCACCAGGGTGACGATATTTAGAGTAGTAAAACGCGTCATGGTTAAGTTGGGGGAGCTCACGAGGAAAATATCGTACTTTGTCTGCCTAGCTGTACAAAAGACCTGGGAGCACGAACACAAGAGAAGTGCCACTACAGCATGGGGCACAGCAAATTGGAGCGGATGTCCCAGTACTAGGTCCTCAGTGGCTTCCACTGCTCGGTCGGCTGCAGCTACCACACAGAGACATGGCGGGAAGACTACTGCCACTGGGTCAAAGATGGAGCTATAATAACCAAGGGGTCGGTGGGAATCTCCATGTTTCTGGGTAAACACGGCCTGTGTGCAGGCCTGTCAATCTGCACAAAACAGGGTGACTGGCCTAGAATGATCAGGTGATCCCCAAACAGGGACCAGAGAGAGGGCCTGTTTCGAATCTATAAAAGAGACTTCAGCCTTGGCCTCCCAGGAGAATGTCTCCTGGGGGCCAGTAAGAGAGCCTGCAGTGGCTTGGTCCTTTCATAATAGGACAGAATCCACTGGCAGCAGTAACCCATCATTCCAAGAAAAGAACGAGCTTGTGCCGGGCTTGAAGGGTGAAGCACCTTCAAAACGGCAGGGGTAATCATTCAATCAGTCAGTCGTATTCATTGAGCGCCTTCTGTGTGCACTGCACTGTACTAAGATATGATCAGGGGACAACAGAGTTAACTCCTATGAGGTCCCGTAGCTACGCCCTGCTCTTGCTCGGGAGAGTTAGGGTTTTGGGTTTTTCGTGGAATGGGATTGTTGAGGGTATACAGGGTTACAGGGGGCACGGCGATGGCTGAAATGTGCCACACATTTCACCACAGCAAGAAATTCATGTAGAAGATTGCCTTTAAAAGGGTTGCAAAAAAGGACTGTTTTAGTTAGGGGCTCCCACAGCCGTGAGGACACCTCACTGTGCAGACATATTACTTTGTACATATTCACTTTGTACTTAGTAGTTTGTACTTCGTAAAGATCTATTACTGTATCACTCTATTTATTTTACTTGTACATATTCACTATTCTATTTATTTTGTCAATGATGTGCATCTAGCCTTACTTCCATTTATTCTGAGGGACTTGACATGTGACCACACGTTTTGTTTTGTTGTCTGTCTCCCCCTTATAAACTGTGAGCCCGTTGTTGGGTAGGGACCATCTCTATATGTTGCCAGCTTGTACTTCCCAAGCGCTTAGTACAGAGCTCTGCACACAGTAAGCGCTCAATAAATACGATTGAAGGAATGAATGAACCTACCTCGTTAGTATGACTTGACCACAAAGAAAGAGGTAAAGCGTCGAGAACAGGACTCCAATCTGAATGTATCTAATCCTCAATAGATAGCACAGAGAAAAGTAAAATCTCTTGGTAAGGGTCGGGGATAGCCATAAGAATCCCTTCCGGGTGTACTGCAGCAAGCAACCGAATTTCTCCAGCAGATCAAGTCCTACTGAACTAAATATGAAGGGATGTTGTGTTACCAGCGCTCCTATCCCTAGATCCATCGGTTCAGTAACTCCGGCAGTTATAGGTACATTAGCTGCTTCAAGTTAGAGTGCTCCCTGAAAATGGGACAACTGGGAGAGCTGACAGGTGAATGGAGGATCGTACGGCTCTGGTATCGAGTAAGAAGGAAGGGTCTTTCCCTGTATGTTACATTGAACTGCCTGGCCCCAAGAAATCTGTGCTACCAGTATTTGGATGAAGATAGGAAGTCCCTCACCCTGCCCCACATACCCTCATTCCTGGTGCCACTTTCCTAGGAAAGTGCGAAGGGGCATCTTCCTAGATTTTGTTGAGTTAAGGGGGCATTTATTTTTCCAATGGCCGTCTTGGCCACAGTAAAAACAAGGCCCCTTAGGACCTTTTATCTGAGTCAGAGGCAGAAGGCACACCTCACGAGGCCATCTGCTGGGTCTGTTCAGATGGGCCTGAATCTGTAGGGTCAACAGCTTGGCTTCTAACTGCTCCTTCATTTGTTCCTGGTTGGTGGCACAGTGTTTGGCTCTTTTCTACTAATTTCTCAAGGGATTCTGCCTGACAGCGAGCACACACACACACACACACACACACACACGCATGCACGCACACGCACAGACACACAGATGACCTTTATTTGGACTTGGAGATTCTGTGTTAGGCTTGTCACAAAGGTAGCCCCCAGGGATTATGGGGACACAGCCCTAGCGAATGGTATACCTGAATTCTGTTCGAAAATTATGCATATTCTTTCCATGTACGCCCCAGGACTTTCTTCTTTCTCTTGCTTACAGTTACTAATTTCTGACCAAATAGTTTTAGGCTGACAGACTATGGTGATTGTTCCTAACAGCTTTTCATGATCACACTGCTGAAGGTCTATATGATTTGCCCTACATCCTGTGGGCCAGTCTGACCCCTCGAATAACTGTTTTAAAATGTCAGGAGAAATTATGAGCGATAATAACTGGTTTATACCGGCCCATGAAGGTCGCCGCACTGGACTATAGTGGCAAGTTCCTTCTTAAACTTTCCTGGCTATTCTTTTATACTAGGAAATACTTTCAGCAGGACCCTTAAATCACCAGGGGTCCAAGGGACATGGACCCGCACTTGTTCTCCTTGTCCATTCGGGATCTTTCTTAGGGGAAAAGATGGAGCACCTTGTCCACGTGGGCCTACCTTCATTTGAATCACGTATGGTGACTCACAGGCATATTGCTGGGATTCCTTTCCGGGTGTTTAACTGGCCTGAAGACTCAAAGACCCTCCTGGGAGGGAGAGGACAGAGAAGGAATGGATGGGTGAAGTGGAGGAGGAGGAATAAGGAGGCCGGGTCAGTTTGCTTCTCTGTGCCTCGGTTACCTCTTCTATAAAATGGGGATCAAGACTGTGAGCTCCGTGTGGGATACGTACTGTGTCTCACCCTGCTTGGCTTGAATCTGCCCGAGCTTTTAGTACAGTACCTGGCATATAATAAGCGCTTAACTAATACCGTAAGAAAAAAACCAAAGAACACAGGAGAGAGGCAGGGAAAAATCTAGTAAGGGATGGGGCCCCCTTGCTGATCCTCCCCTTTAAGCAATCCAGCGATCCCTTTACTGATTGTTTACTGTGTGCATACTATTGTACTAAGCGCTTCCTCATCCCTCCAGCCCCCTTCCACCGATAGGTATCCTGGGGAGAGTCAGCCTCAGGGGAGGGTTAAGCCCACCCGAAAAGATGATGAGGGGAGAATCAGAGAGAGTTAGACAGGGGCGAGTCAGGCCGGGAAGGGTCAGATACGGGGCGGCCCAATGGAGACAGACAAGGAGAGAACCAACCAAGGGGAGAATCAAAAGGAGGAAAATCAGACTGAGGGCAGTCAGATGGCTGAGGGGGAATCAGGTGGGGGAGGGGCACATGGGCGAGGGTTAGGAAGTCCCCTCTCGATGGCCTCAATTTGATCGTTCAAGATGGCGTCATTCACAACCGCGCCAATTCTTAAAGGGGCGGCGGTCCTTTACGGGCGGGTCAGCCTGCGGGAGGGGGCGGGGTAAGCTCACACACGTGTGCACACACGCGCACACGTGCACACACACACGCACACACACACACACACGCGCACGCACACACACACACACGCACACACACACACACACCAAGCAGCGGTGAGAGAGGAGTGGACTGGCCCAGGGGGGGAGGGGGCGGAGCAAGCCAACAAGGAGCAGCCAATCATGAGGGCGCCCTGAGGTCCCGCCCCCGACTCCACTCCCCTCCCACCCCCTATCTCCGCCCAGAGAAGAAGGAATCGGGATCTTCCTGGATGGGTAGAGCTGGGGGTGCGCGGTTGACGGCAGAGGCTCCGTGTATGTGGGAGCCGCCAGAGAGGCTTCTCTGCCCGAGAGTGGTGTGTGTGTGTGTTGGTGTTGTGGGGAAGCTAGGGGGCTGCCCGACGATGGGGGTCCCTCTGGGTTGGGGCGGGAAGAGAGGGCAGGGATCCCCTGCACCAGACATATACTTCCCCACTGGCGGCCTGCCCAGCTCCGTTCTGGCCCACCTAGTCCGGCTGCTTGCCCAACGTTGACATCACCAAGAGTCACTTAACGGGGGCTGCCCCCATGCCCCGGGGTCTCCACAGGCGCCCTGTCCGTCGGAAGTGGGATGGGGACTCCGCGGACAGCAGGGCCGGCCGGCCCATCCCCAGAGGGCCATAGGGTCCCAGCCTCCACTTCCCACCGATGGTGATAATAATAATAATAATAATAATAATAATAATAATAATAATAATAATAATAATAATAATAATGTTGAAAATAATGGCAATAATTATGGTGGGCAAGAGCGAATTCATGTTGTAACGCAGAAGCCAATTCATAAGAGACTGTTGTTTGAACCCATGAGCAATAATATCAAGGGAGGAATTTGAAGAGAAGCTGAATTGTCTTGCTGAGAACCTAGAGGAGGGGCTTAAGTGACTTTCTTTAGGCCAGGAGAAAGACTGCGTGTTGCTTCTAGAAGCAATGTGGCTCAGTGGAAAAATCACGGACTTAGGAGTCAGAGGTCATGGGTTCTAATCCCGGTTCCACCACTTGTCAGCTGTGTGACTTTGGGAAGGTCACTTCACTTCTCTGTGCCTCAGTTACCTCATCTGTAAAGTGGGCATTAAAACTGAGCCCGATGTGGGGCAACCTGATTACTTTGTATTCCCTCAGGGCCTAGAACAGTGCAAGGCACATAGTAGGTGCTTAACGAATGCCATCATCATTATTATTATTAAAGACAGCCTGCGGGGAAGGCGCGGGGGGAGGAGTAGCCGTCCGCCCTGGCTTTATCCCTTGAGCTTGAGACAGCAGGCACTCGGAGCAACGAATCAGGACTCTCGCTGCAACTCCCCCCGAAACAGCTGCCATTAGTGATTAAAAAGGGGAAAGAGCTGCCCCGGGATGTGGCAAAAACCATTTAAGGAATGTACTGAGACGCCCACTGCGGCTGCTGCAAGACACCTAAGACAAGAGTCAGGAGAATATGCTGCGGACAGCAGGACTGATTGGACCCCTCCGACGTAGGACCACCTGCACAAACTTGGAGAAAACTGTCAGACGGACTGAGCTATCTATCTATCTGTCTATCTATCTATAAATCTATATATCTGTCTGTCTATCTATCTAAGTGTGTGTGTATGTATATGTGACTATATGACACACTGTATTAAGCACTCAGGTAGATACAAGGTACTCAAGTTGGACACAGTCCTTTCCCCCATGGGGCTCACAGTCTTAATCCATATTTTACAAATGAGGTGACTGAGGCACAGAGAAGTTAATTGACTTGCCCAAGGCCACACAGTAGACAAGTGGCAGAGTCAGGATAAGAACCCACATTCTCCCAATCCCATGCTCTTTCCATTAGGCATGTGAATTCTCTCATTCATTCAATCGCATTTATTGAGTGCATACTGTGTGCAGCGCACTGTACTAAGCGCTTGGGAAGTACAAGTTGGCAACATATAGAGACGGTCCCTACCCAACCGTGGGCTCACAGTCTAGAAGGGGGAGACAGACAACAAAACTAAGGATATTAACAAAATAAAATAAATAGAATAAATATGTACAAAGAAAATAAATAAATAAATAAATAGAGTAATAAATATGTACAAACATATATACATATATGCAGGTGCTCTGGGTAGGGGAAGGAGGTAAGGAGGGGGGGGATGGTAAAATGGGGATTAAGACCGTGTACCCCATGTGGGGACAGGGACTATGTCCAACTTAATCAGCTTGTATCTACCCCAGCGATTAGAACGGTGCCTGGAGCATAATAACTGCTTAACAACTACCATAAAAAAGTAGTCACATTCACAGGTGCCTGGAGAGACCGGGATTTCCAAGACTTCTGTCATCTTCTCCCTAACCGCCCATCCTGCTTCGAAATAAACGGATCAAGCTATCAGCTTTCAAATCCTATGGTTTCATCTTGGAAATGAAAGGGAAAGTGGGATGGTCGCCCCAGATAAACCGCAAGGCAAAACATCCAGGCAGATGCAAAGGATCCACATGATACTCTGCTTCCCAACTGAAGGCCACAATATTTTCTTCTTTTTTCAGAGGCTATGATTTATGTGCTGAAGCAACTGGGGGGTAAAAATTTACATCACCTCGTTTCAAGTCAAATGAAAGCAAAGTGATCGCTGTGCCATGTCTTCTCCGGAACTGCACTTGGCTGATTAACGTTGCTTTTCTGAAGCCAATTCCCTACATGCTCACTATCAGTAAACTCCTTACGCATTCCCGTCAAGTAATTCAAAACATCTCAGCGACTATGCCTTGGTTTCAACGTCTATGTCTCTTAAAGACCGTGATCAATCAATCAATCTATCGTACTTCTTGAGCGCTTACTGTGTGCACAGCACTGTACTAAGCGCTTGGGGAGTACAAGTTGGCAACATATAGAGACAGTCCCTACCCAACAGTGGGCTCACAGTCTAAAAGGGGGAGACAGAGAACAAAACCAAACATACTAACAAAATAAAATGAATAGAATAGATCTGGACAAGTAAAATAAATAAATAAATAAATAAATAGAGTAATAAATATGTATAAACATATATACATATATACAGGTGTTGTGGGGAAGGGAAGGAGGTAGGATGGGGGGGATGGAGAGGGTGACGAGGGGGAGAGGAAGGAAGGGGCTCAGTCTGGGAAGGCCTCCTGGAGTAGGTGAGCTCTCAGTAGGGCCTTGAAGGGAGGAAGAGAGCTAGCTTGGAGGATGGGCAGAGGGAGGGCATTCCAGTCCCGGGGGATGACATGGGCCAGGGGTCGAAGACGGGACAGGCGAGAACGAGGTACGGTGAGGAGATTAGTGGCAGAGGAGCGGAGGGTGCGGGGTGGGCTGTAGAAGGAGAGAAGGGAGGTGAAGTAGGAGAGGGCGAGGTGATGGAGAGCCTTGAAGCCAAGGGTGAGGAGTTTCTGCCTGATGCGCAGATTGGTTGGTAGCCACTGGAGCTTTTTGAGGAGGGGAGTAATATGTCCAGAGCACTCCTGGACAAAGACAATCCGGGCAGCAGCATGAAGTATGGATTGAAGTGGGGGAGAGACACGAGGATGGGAGATCAGAGAGAAGGCTGATGCAGTAGTCCAGACGGGATAGAATGAGAGCTTGAATGAGCAGGGTAGCGGTATGGATGGAGAGGAAAGGGCGTATCTTGGCAACGTTGCGGACCTGAGACCGGCAGGTTTGGGTGACGGCTTGGATGTGAGGGGTGAACGAGAGAGTGGAGTCGAGGATGACACCAAGGTTGAGGGCTTGTGAGACAGGAAGGATGATAATGCCGTCAACAGAGATGGGAAAGTCAGGGAGGCGGGTAGGGTTTGGGAGGGAAGACAAGGAGTTCAGGTCTTGGACATGTTGAGTTTTAGGTGGCGGGCAGACATCCAGATGGAGATGTCCTGAAGGGCAGGAGGAGATGCGAGCATCTCCATCTCTCCATCATATCCAACCTTGGTGTTCTTGTGTGATTCATTTATTCATTCAATAATATTTATTGAGAACTTACTATGTGTAGACACTATACTCTAAGCACTTCGTAGGGTCCAATATAACCAACTCATGGTCTATAGGGGAAGACAGATATTAATATAAATAATTTTCTGATATTTTTCCCAGACTGAGCCCCATTTTTCTTCTCCTCCTCCCCAACCCCTCCGCCCTACCTCCTTCCCCTCCCCACAGCACTTGTATATATGTTTGTACAGATTTATTGCTCTATTTATTTTACTTGTACATATTTACAATTCTATTCATTTTGTTAATGATGTGCATCTAGCTTTATTTCTATTCATTCTGATGACTTGACACCTGTCCACATGTTTTGTTTTGTTTTGTTTTGTCTGTGTCCCCATTCTAGACTGTGAGCCCGTTGTTGGGTAGCGACCGTCTCTATATGTTGCCAACTTGTACTTCCCAGGCGCTTAGTACAGTGTTCTGCACACAGTAAGTGCTCCATAAATACGATTGAATGAATGAATGAATATGTACATAAGTGCTATGGGGCTGGGAGTGGCCATGAATAAAGGGAGCAAGTCACGATGATGTAGAAGGGAGTGGGGAAGAGGAAAGGGGAGCTTAGTTAGAGGCAGATGATAAGGTCTGGCACACAGTGAGAGCTTAAAAACTGCCATGAAGATAAAAGTTTTCTTTATATAGAAAGGAAGGTAGTCTTACCCCACTTCAGAACACAGGATAATGTCCTAGGGATCCAAGGCGTTCCAGAACTTTATATTTACAAAGACTGAGAGAACAACCAAGAAGAGAACAGGAATGTGCCATCAATGCCTGGCACACAGTAAACACTTAACAAATAACAGAATTATTGTTATTATTATTATATTTGGAAGAAATAATTTTATCAGTTGTGTGGTTTCTCCAGACTACGCAGCTTTTTCATCTGATTTTGGAAAGTCACAGAACAGGTATATGAACCTCCCTTGATTTAAAGGAATTCGGTTGTGCTCAAGTGAAACCGCTCCCAATTCTTTTCAGAATACGGAAGATGATGAAACCTATTACTGTTACTAATCACTTAATCAATTCTATCTATCACATGGCTACTGTGTGCAGAGAACTGTTCTAAGCACGTGGAAATGTACAGTGTAACAGAACTGGGAGATTTGATCCCTTCCCATAAGGACCTTGTGGTCTACTGTGTGCAGAGCACTTCACTGAGTGCTTGGGAGAGGACAATAGAGTCAGTAGGTAAGACCCTTGCCCTCAAGGAGCTTAGAGTCTACCCTGTGAAGACCACACACGTCATAGTCATGCTCCATGAGATCTTTGTCCCGCCTGAAATCCCGAGACTGCAAAAGATTTACTTCACCCAGATTCCTGCTCCTCTTGAATGAGATTCTTGGAAGCCCCTCATCCAGGTTTCCCGGTGATGAGATCCTTGTAGGTTCCTCACCCAGATTTCTAATCACCTCGGGCCAGATCCATAGACTCAGCTCCCGCTGGGCAGCCCTAAGTAACCAGAAGCTCCTTCTGGGTCGGGCACCCGCTGATAACTTCAATGTGGAAGCAAACCACCACTGTATACAGTGGAAAGCTTCATTCAATACATAGTCTAATTTTAAGTAGGGGGAAATTTGTATACACACCCACACACACACACATTCACACACATTACGACAAATTTAGCTACCCATCCACTGATTTCATGCAGATGATCCTACGTCAGAGGAACTCAAAGAGCCTGGATGCCCACAGCACATCGTCATGGTTCAAGTCTTAGGTACTTCGGCCGCTGTCCGAGTGACAAGTTCTTTCCCCATTTAATCGGTCATTTGGGGAGGGGGTTGCATCTGGGGGCCCTGATTCGTTGCTCCAATTGTCTACGGTCTCAAGCTCATTACCCGATGAGGCCGGGGGATGGCTAACCCTCCCCTCCGTGCCTACCTGTGGGCTCATCCGGCAGTCTTTCTCCTTCCCGACAGCAAGGGCAATTCAGCTCCTCCTCAAACTCCTCTGCAAGACAATTCTGTTTCTAATCAAATTCCTCCTCCTCAAATTTCTCAGCAAGACAACTCATTTCTCCTCAAATTCCTCTGACATTGTTGCTCACGGGGTCAAAGAACAGTCTCTTATGAAATGGCTTTTTGTTACAAGATGAATTCACTCTTGCTCACCTCAGTCCTGCCTCCCCTAATCCTAAAAAAACCCCTCCCTTGACCCCATGGCTCCCTCCTGTAATCACCCCATCTCTCTCCCACCATTCCACTCCACATTCCTTGAGCAAGTTGGCTACACCCACTGTATCCACTTTCTCTCTTCCAATTCTCTCCTTGACCACCTCCAATCTAGCAATAGCCTCCTGCATTCCACTGAAACTCCCCTCGCTAAGGTCACCAAGGATCTCGTTCTTGCCAAATGCAAAGGCCTCTACTCCATCCTAATCCACCTCTACCTCTCAGCTGCACTGTCGACCATCCCCTTCCCCAGGAAACATTATCCAGCCTTGCCTTCACTAACACTGTCCTCTCCTGGTTTTCTTCCTGTCTCTCTGGCCACTACTTCTCAGTCTTATTCTCAGTCTCTTCCTCTGCTTCCCACCCTCAACAGTGGGAGTCCCTCAAGGTTGAGTTCTGAATCCCCTTTCATTCTCCATCGACACCTAGTCCCTTGGAGAACCTATTTCTTCGCATATCTTCAACTCCCATCTCTATGGATGTTTCTCAAATCGCTCTTTCCTGCCCTGATGTCTTTTTCTCTCTGCAGTCCCACATTTCCTCCTGTCTTCAGGGCCTCTCTACTTGGATATCCTGCCGTTACTTCACATGTATCTACGCTGATGACACCCAGATCTACATCTCTGCCCCTGCTCTCTCCCCCTCTCTCCAGGCTCGCATCTCCTCCTGCCTTCAGGACATCTCCATTTGGATGTCTGCCCGCCACCTAAAGCTCAACATGTCGAAGACTGAACTCCTTCTCTTCCCTCCCAAACCTTGCCCTCTCCCAGACTTTCCCATCTCTGTTGACGGCACTACCATCCTTCCCGTCTCACAAGCCCGCAACCTTGGTGTCATCCTCGACTCCGCTCTCTCATTCACCCCTCACATCCAAGCCGTGACCAAAACTTGCCAGTCTCAGCTCCACAACATTGCCAAGATCCACCCTTTCCTCTCCATCCCAACCGCTACCCTGCTCATTCAAGCTCTGCATCAGCCTTCTCTCTGATCTCCCATCCTCATGTCTCTCTCCACTTCAATCCATACTTCATGCTGCTGCCCGGATTGTCTTTGTCCAGAAACGCTCTGGGCATACCACTCCCCTCCTCAAAAATCTCCAGTGGCTAGCAATCAATCTGCGCATCAGGCAGAAACTCCTCACCCTGGGCTTCAAGGCTGTCCATCACCTCGCCCCCTCCTACCTCACCTCCCTTCTCTCCTTCTACAGCCCAGTCCGCACCCTCCGCTCCTCCACCGCTGATCTCCTCACCGTACCTCGCTCTCGCCTGTCCCACCATCGACCCCCGGCCCACGTCATCCCCGGGGCCTATCAGTTCAACCTTCAGAACGTGGCTAAAATCAGCCTTTAATCAGCCTTTTCCTCTCCATCCCAATTGCTCCCGTGCTGACTCAAGCCTACCTCGACTTCTGCATCAGCCTCCTCACGCACCTTCCTGCCTCCTTTTTCTCCCCACTCGAGTCCATAGGTCACTCTGCTGCCCGGATCATTTCTCTAGAAAACCATTCACTCCACATCTCACTGCTTCTCAAGCCCCTCCACTGGTTTCCCATCCACCTCCACTTCAGACAGAAACTCTTCACCATTGGCTTTAAAGCTCTTGGTCAGCTCACCTGACCTCACAGCTTACCTCACCTGGCTGCTCTCCTCCTACAACCCAGCTTGCACATGCCGTTCCTCTAATGCCACTGCTGCTCTATCACTTCTATGTCACTGATGACTTCTCTCCCAAGTCCAGATTCTGCTCTTGAATGCCCTTCCTCTTCATATCTGACAGACGATCACTCTCCCCACCTTTGAAGACTTACTGAAGGCACATCTCCTCCAAGAGACCTTTCTCCGACTAAGCTTTCATTCATTCATTCATTCATTCATTCAATCGTATTTATTGAGCACTTACTGTTTGCAGAGCACTGTACTAAATGCTTGGGAAGTACAATTCAGCAGCAAATAGAGACAATCCCTGTCCACAATGGGCTCACAGTCTAGAAGGGACTTTCATTTGCTTCTCTGCCACTCCCTTCAGTGTCACCCTGATTTGCTCCTTTCATTCAGCCCTCAATCAGCTCCAGTGCATTTATTTCCATATCTATTTCCATTTATATATTCATATTAACCTCTGTGTCCTCCTCTATATTATAAGCTCCTTCTGGACAAGGACTGTGTCTACCACCTCTGTCACATTGTTAGATTGCACTTGCCCAAGCATTCAGTACCATGCTTGGCAAAGAGTAAGTGCTCAATAAATAGGACTGATGTATTGATTGATCGATTTGAGTCTTACTCACGTTATTGATTGAAAGGAATCCATTGTTCTGAGGGTCCACAGATCCCATTGGATATTTTGTCCCTAAATCCCTCTGGGAGCATGGGAAACTGCATCGCTGGAGAGACAAAAGAGGAATCATCATCAACAACAAAGTGAAGTCACCCGCAATACACACCACCATCTTTATTTCCGAGGGTAGGACATCAGTCAACATAGTGAACTTTGATCCCTCAGGATTTCATTAGATCAGCTTTTGGCCTAGTGGATAGAACCCGAGACTGGGAGGCAGAGGCCATGGGTATTTGTATTTAAGTTATTTGTTCATTCATTCATTCAATCATTCAGTCATTCAATCATATTTATTGAGCGCTTACTGTGTGCAGAGCACTGTACTAAGCGCTTGGGAAGTACAGGTTGGCAACATATAGAGACGGTCCCTACCCAAAATCAGGCTCCCAGTCTAGAAGGGGGAGACAGACAACAAAAGAAAACATGTAGACAGGTGTCAAGATCGTCAGAACAAATGGAATCATACCCATTGGCACATCATTAACAAAATAAATGGAATAGTAAATATGTAAAAGTGAAATAAATAGAGTAATAAATCTGTACAAATACATACACATGCTGTGGGGAGGGGAAGGATATAGGTCTTGGGGGGATGGGGAGGAGAGGAGGAAAAAGGGGGCTCAGTCTGGGAAGGCTTTCTGGAGGAGGTGAGCTCTCAGTAGGGCCTTGAAGGGAGGAAGAGAGCTAGCTTGGCGGATGGGCAGAGGGAGGGCATTCCAGGCCCGGGGGATGACGTGGGCCGGGGGTCGATGGTGGGACAGGCGAGAGCGAGGTACGGTGAGGAGATCAGCGGTGGAGGAGCGGAGGGTGCGGACTGGGCTGTAGAAGGAGAGAAGGGAGGTGAGGTAGGAGGGGGCGAGGTGATGGACAGCCTTGAAGCCCAGGGTGAGGAGTTTCTGCCTGATGCGCAGATTGATTGCTAGCCACTGGAGATTTTTGAGGAGGGGAGTGATATGCCCAGAGCGTTTCTGGACAAAGACAATCCGGGCAGCAGCATGAAGTATGGATTGAAGTGGAGAGAGACACGAGGATGGGAGATCAGAGAGAAGGCTGATGCAGTAGTCCAGACGGGATAGGATGAGAGCTTGAATGAGCAGGGTAGCGGTTGGGATGGAGAGGAAAGGGTGGATCTTGGCAATGTTGTGGAGCTGAGACTGGCAAGTTTTGGTCACGGCTTGGATGTGAGGGGTGAATGAGAGAGCGGAGTCGAGGATGACACCAAGGTTGCGGGCTTGTGAGACGGGAAGGATGGTAGTGCCGTCAACAGAGATGGGAAAGTCTGGGAGAGGGCAAGGTTTGGGAGGGAAGACAAGGAGTTCAGTCTTCGACATGTTGAGCTTTAGGTGGCGGGCAGACATCCAAATGGAGATGTCCTGAAGGCAGGAGGAGATGCGAGCCTGGAGAGAGGGGGAGAGAGCAGGGGCAGAGATGTAGATCTGGGTGTCCTCAGCGTAGAGATGATAGTTGAAGCCGTGGGAGTGAGTGAGTTCAATCATAATAGTTGTGTTCATGAATAATGATAACTAATAATCACAGGAATGATAATTTCCTAATTATTGCACTGAACTCAATAATAGATGGGCTTGGTATTAGTGAGAGAGAAATGAGTCCCTGCTTATTTTGGCGATAGATGCAGGATATGCAACAGTGAAGGAAAGTGGAAACTCTGCATGTTGACTTGGCCAAATCCCCTAAGGGTATCATCCCCTTCATCCTGAGCTCATGGCACAGAGGACTGAACACAGGCCTGGAAGTCTGAAGGACCTGGTTCTACTCTCAGCTCCACTACCTGTCTGTAGTGTGGCCTTGGACAGGTCACTTAACCCCCACTTTACAGGTGAGGTAACTGAGACACAGAGAAGTGAGCTCCATGTGAGACAGAGACTGTATCAAGCTTGACAACTTTGTATCTACCATAGTGCTTAGTAATGGCACATAGTAAGTACTTCAATATCATAAAATAAAATAATATAATGCAATTAAATAAAGCTCATCAATGACAGTGGACTCAGTGGAGGTTTGGTGGAACAGTCCAGATCGGTGAGCAGGAGAGAGGATTCATTCATTCAATCGAACTTATTGAACACTTACTGTGTGCACAGCACTGTACTAAGTGCTTGGAAAGTACAATTCAGCAATAAAGAGAGACAATCCATGCCTACATCAGGCTTTTATTACAGAAAGGGGGAAGACTGACATCAAAACAAGTAAACAGGCCTCAATATAAATAAATAGAATCATAGATATTTACATCTATCCATAAGTGCTGTGGTGTGGGGATAAGGGGGGGAGGAGCAAAAAGAGCAAGTGAGGGGTGACACGGAAGAGGGGGGAGCTGAGGTAAAGGGGGGCTTAGTCTGGGAAGGCCTCCTGGTAGAGGTAAGCCTTCAGTATGGCTTTGAGGTGGGGAAGACTGATCGTCTGGTGGATTTGAGGAGGGAGGGCATTCCAGGCCAGAGGCAGGATGTGGGCTAGGGGTCGATGGTGGGTCAAGCAAAATCTTGGCACAGTGAGTAGGTTAGCACCAGAGGAGCAGAGTGTGCTGGCTGGGATGTAGAAGTAGAGAAGGCGGGTAAGGTAAGAAGGGGCAAGGTTATGGAGAGCTTTGAAACCAATAGTGAGGAGATTTTGTTTGATACGGAGGTTCTTAGGCAACCACTGGGATTTTTGAGGAGGGGGTAACATGTCCTGAACGTTTCTGTAGAAAGATAATCTGGGGAGTAGAGTGAAGTATGGACTGAAGGGGAAAGAGACTGGAGGTTGGGAGGTCAGAAAGGAGGCTGATGCAGCAATCCAGTTGGGACAGGATGAGTGAATGTATTAACATGGTAGCAGTTTGAATGGAGAGGAAAGGTTGGATCTTGGCGATGTTGTGAAGATGAGAGTGGCAGGATTTGGTGATGGATTGGGTATATTGAGTGCATAAGAGAGCAGAGTCAAGGATGACACCCAGATTATGAGATAGGAAGGATGCCTGTGCTGTCCACAGGGACAGGAAAGTTCAGGGGAGGGCAGGGTTTAGGAGGGAAGGTAAGAAGCTCTGTCTTGGACATGTTGAGTTTAAGGTGGCAGGAGGACATCCAAGTAGAGATGTCCTGAAGGCAGGAGGAGATGCGAGCCTGGAGGGAGGGAGAGAGAGCAGGGGAGGAGATATAGATTTGGGTATCATTCACGTACAGATGAAGAGGTTGGAGAGGTGGGAGAGAATGAATTAGAGAAGCAGCATGAGTCCGTGGAAAGAGCACGGGCTTTGGAGTCAGAGGTCATAGGTTTGAATCCCAGCTCCGCTAACTGTCAGCTTTGTGACTTTGGGCAAGTCACTTAACTTCTCTGTAACTCAGTTACCTCATCTGTAAAATGGGGATTAAGGCTGTGAGCCCCCTGTGGGGCAACCTGATCAACTTGTAACCTCCCCAGCACTTAGAACAGTGCTTTGCACATAGTAAGTGCTTAATAAATGTCATCATTAAATTAAATTAAATTAATTCTCCAAGGGAATGAGTATAGATGGAGAATAGAAGGAAATCAAGAACTGACCTTGAGGAACGCCTAAGGTTAAGGGACGGTAGGGGGAGAAGACCACCAAGGACACTAAGAATGAACAGCCAGAGAAATGAGGAGAACCAGGAAAGGACTGAGTCAGTGAAGCCAATTTGGATAACGTTATATCCTCATATCCTTAACCTTATACTCCTTTGCTTCCCCTACCTGAAATTTTTTTCAATGTCAGTCTTCCTCACTAGATTGTAAGCTCCTTGAGGGCAGTGATCATGCCCATTAACTCTATTGTATCCTCTCAAGTGATTAGAAATGTGCTTTGCACAAAGTACTCAATAGATCTCACCAATTGATCGATTGATAAATAAGAAGCAGTGCCATCTGATGGGTAGTGCACGAACCTGGGAATCAGAAGGATCTGGGTTTTAATCTGTCTGCTATGTGACCTTGGTAAAGTCACTTACCTTCTCTCAGATACCAAATTTGTAAAATGGGAATGAAGACTTAGAACCCCATGTGGGATATCCTAATATCCTCCTAGAGCTTAGTATGGTGCTTGGAACATAGTCAGCGCTTAACAGATGTCATAAAAAAAAATAACCACCGGAAAGTAGAAAACGGTTGACCTGGGGGAGAGAAAAAAATTAGGAGTGGTATCGCAAAGGGTCACAAGATAGCAGCACAGGACAGAATTTGGAAAACGTTCACAGAGTTAAACATTACAAATGACCACTAGAGGGCAGCAGAGACTCCATTTTATTAAAAAACCTTGCAGAAATTTCTTTTTCTCTTCTCGAAAGAAGTTGGTCCTTTATGTTGAACCTCAACTTACTTTTACCGGTACAAGACTTTTTTTCCTTAATTGAGTGACCAAGCTTTTGAAAGTTTGATTTCGGGCCTGTAAAGGAACAGACAGGTTAGCCTGGTTGGGTAATTCTCAGACTTCTCTGGAAGCCCTAAGAACCATTGTCAATATGACAGGAGACTTGTAGTTGTTGCTTGCTTTACTGTTGTGTGACCTTGGGTAAGTCACTTAACTTCTCTGTACCTCCACTTCCTCATCTGTTCTATGGGAATGAATAATTATGAGTGGTATCTGTTAAGTGCTTACTATGTGCCAAACCCTGTATTAAGCTTTGGTATTGATACCAGGTAATCAGGTCCTACAATCTCACAAGTGCACACTCTAAGTAGGATGGAGAACAACCACTGAAACCCCATTTTGCAGATGTGGGAATTGAGGAAAGTAGCTTTTAAGTAACTTGCGCAAGGGCAGCTGACAGAGCCAGGACTAGAATGCAGATTTTCTGACTCCCAGGGAGAGAGTCTGCCTCTTTCCACTAGACCACACTCATTTCCAGGAAATACCTGCTCTCCTTAGTGCTTAGAAAATGAGCTCCATGTGGGACAGAGATTGTGCCGAACATATCATTTTTTTTTAATCTAGTTCCGTGCTTATTACAGTACTTGGTGCTTAACAAATGCCACTCTTATTATGAAGATAAAATTTGGGAAACCGACCTTCTTCGTTTTATTCTGTTTTCTAGGGGCTACTCTGCTAGCACTCTTGCCTGCTCCTACTATTTGGGAAATCTTCTGGGTTGAAGTGTTAGAAACTCTTGGCCTAGATGACTCCATTTTGCTCAAGGACCTGGCCTACGTAACTCCATTTTGACCAAGGACTACCTGTTATCAGTATTGAGCAAGAAAACAAGACATCTTATCGGAGGTTCCTGCTCATCAAATCGAGTAAACAGGACGTTGCTGTTAAATTGTTACATTTCCCATTGAGTCTGATTGGATGAAGCTGTAATAAAGGCTGCAGTGGGATATGCAATCAGGGCTGTTTGTCACTCGTACCCCACTGGGGTGAATGGGTGGACAGCCACTTTCCTGCCTTTCCACTCTGGTGACTTGTCCTTTCCGAGTCCTTCTTCCTTTGACCCTACCAGGGTCTTGTGATACCTTTGCTGAGAACTCTGTCCTTAACCCTCTGACTAGTCCCTCATACCCCACTGGGGTGAATGGACTAGTCGGACTTCAGATTTCCAACATTTTTTGGCGACCACAAAGGGACCCTGTAGGAGGTCAGGAAGACAAGCCCATTGGAAGGAGCCAGTGAAAACACCTCTCCCATCAAGCTGGCTATGTGAGGAACAACCCCCGTCTTTAGGGGAGAGGGATATTTTTTCCGAGTTCTTCACCCACCATAAAGGGAGAACAGGAATTACCCAGGAAAGGTCCGGATATAGAACGACCATTAGGAGTCCCAGAGTAGGGATATAATCTCCCAGTAAAGGGGGAGGATAGTCACAGAATAGCGATGGAGATCTCCAGGGAAATGGAGGACCCCGGTATAAGAGAGGGAAAGTGAGGGACACCTCAGGAAAATTTACTATGGGTAAATGCTTCTCAAAACCTAATGGCTGTGTGAATACAGTCTTACAATCCTGGAACCAGGAACATATTCCTCTGAAAAAGGGAATGTCCAAGAATCAATTAGCATGGTGTCATAAATCTTGGTTACAATTGAAAGATGCCTCGTGCAATTCGTTCTGTCCCGAAGGAGGGATGTTTGACCCTCATGATTTACAAAAATTAAGAAATATTAGTGAAGATCAAACCCAATCAGATCTGTACAGTGCTCTGCACACAGTAAGTGCTCAATAAATACAATTGATGATGATGATTGGTACTGCTGGGCACACCATTCTGAAGCTCTGCCAGAGCCCAGGGACAAGGAAGAAAAATCATTGATCGACCTCAGTCTGAGGCCCAGTGCATAACCTATTACACAGACACCTGGGACCTCTGCTAGGGTCCCTCTACCATATTCCCAACCACGGGAGGTTCCTGTCATTACCCCTTCATTAGTCCCTGGGGTAATGGCTCCAGTACATGCTACTTATCATCAGAGCCAGGGTGCTGAAGGACCGGTATTGGTTTCCATTAGACAACATGTTCCCTTTGACCCCCCAGACTCTGACCTTGTGGCAACAAAATACACCCCCTTTTCAAACAAATCCGCGGGAGGTAGAAAAACGATTGGCTGGAATTATTCATTCCCACCAGCCTCTGTGGACAGATCTGTTGACCTGTTAGAATTATTCTTCACTGCGGCTGAAAGGACACAGGTCCAAGCCCAGAATGTTTAACTGGAGAATGAGGGTGGAACTAATGTGGCCTGGCCTCTTAATGATCCGGGATGGGAACTGAATATGGACCAGCTACTGACCTGACTGGATCAGGCCCGTCAGACTTTATTGATTGCAATCCTATCCCAACTGGATTACTGCATCAGCCTCTTCTCTGATCTCCCATCCTCTTGTCTCTCCCCACTTCAGTCTATACTTCACTCTGTTGCCCGGATTATCCCTGTACAGGAATGCTCTGGGCATGTTACTCCCCTCCTCAAAAATCTCCAGTGGCTGCCTGTCACCATAGGAATCAAGCACAAACTGCTCACTCTCGGCTTCAAGGCTCTCCCTCACCTCGCCCCCTCCTACTTCACCTCCCTTCTCTCCTTCTACAGCCCAGCCCGC
Source organism: Tachyglossus aculeatus (assembly GCF_015852505.1). Taxonomy (NCBI): domain Eukaryota; kingdom Metazoa; phylum Chordata; class Mammalia; order Monotremata; family Tachyglossidae; genus Tachyglossus; species Tachyglossus aculeatus. The sequence continues at coordinate 20,609,745 of NC_052083.1, read as the reverse complement.
ACCCTCTGCTCCTCTGCCTCTAACCACCTCACTGTACCTCGTTCTCACCTGTCCCACCATCGACCCCCGGCCCACGTCCTTCCCCTGGCCTGGAGTGCCCTCCCTCCACACATCCGTCAAGCTAGCTCTCTTCCTCCCTTCAAAGCCCTACTGAGAGCTCACCTCCTCTAAGAGGCCTTCCCAGAATGAGCCCCCTTTTTCCTCTCCTCCTCCCCATCACCCCCAGCCCTACCTCCTTCCCCTCTCCACAGCACTTGTATATATATTACAGATTTATTACTCTATTTATTTTACTTGTACATATTTTCTATTTTATTTATTTTGCTAAAGATGTGCATATAGGTATAATTCTACTTATTCTGACGATTTTGACACCGGTCTACATCTTTAGTTTTGTTGCCTGTCTCCCACTTCTAGACTGTGAGCCCATTGTTGGGTAGGGACTGTCTCTATATGTTGTCGACCTGTAGTTCCCAAGCACTTAGTACAGTGCTCTGCACACAGTAAGTGCTCAATAAATATGACTGACTGACTGAATGAATTAATGAAGTGGGGATAAAAACCCTGATTGGGAGATATTCCACGGACTGATGCAGAGGGAAGGAGAAAGTCCTGATGAATTCTATTCACACCTCTTGGAGACAGGAGAGACCATGATTCTTCTTAACCTCGAGAAGGGTAGGGATAGGCGTGCTTGTAGCTGCCTTGTTCCAGGAAGGATTTTATCAGGATTACTTTGATAAATATTGTCAGGGATGGTAGACCAAACGTATGAGTGAATTGAGAACTATTGTTCACCATGTTGATGGCCTATAAAAAGATCAACAGGCCAATGTGTTAGTGGTCAGATCCGGGGACCGAAGGAATTCATCAGATGCTCGTCGGTGTTTCCTTTGTAATCGGTAGGCCCATTTTAAGCGAGATTGCCCTCGAAGGATAGGCCCTGTTCATCCAAGACCACTCCCAGGAAAACGTGAACGAGTGTCCTGTGCTCCCCAACCCCCGGGTCCCCAGAACAATGCATTTGATTTTGAGCCGATAGGATATTGGGATCTCGAGGGGCCCCAATGACTAGGAGATTCTCTCTCAGAGTACCCCGATATAGAAGAAACCCTGGTTTGTGGGTAGGGGTAATTATTCCCTACTTGGGGCCTAAGGACAAAGAGTGTTATATTCCATATGATATGCCCCCTTTGAAGTTATCTCTGATCTCTGAACCCTTATGCGAGGTAGTGATAAATCGTAAGTCCTATAGGTGTTGACCTAATACAGGAACCTGCTTGTTAGGCTCTCCCCGATTTCCTCCCCGGGGCAAAGGAAGATATTCGGATAAGATTGTGGGGGTGGGATGCAAGGACCAAACGGTAGCCACAGACACAACCATGCAGGTTTGGATCGAAAGGATTGGATTTCATCATCCTTTCCTGATCATTCCCTCCACACCTTCACCCTTTCTTGGAAGGGAGTTGCTGTGTGAACTTCGGGCCACTATCAACTGTGTACCCCAAGGATTATCTTTGATAACTGGAGGCATGTTAGGTAAACCAGATCCGATTTCCCAATGCCTTCTAGAAGAGGCCAGTGTTGAAAGGGGGAGGAATTAGGTGAAGATTTAAAGACCTTGCCCTCTGACCTTTGAAGTCAGGGGCCGGCTGATGTCCAATGGTGAACTTATTCACCCTTGGTATTTATTGAGCACTTGCTATATGCAGAGCACTGTACGAAGTGCTTGGGAGACTGCAATACAGCAGAGGTAGTTGACACATTCCCCACCCACAATTGACTGACAGTCTAAAGGTGGAGGCAGACGATAAAATAAATTACAAAAGGGGATGTAGCAGAAAGTAAGTATATGAACCTAGGTGCTATGGGGCAGAGATGGAATAACTATCAAGTAATTTAGAGTTTCATATTCAAGTGCATAGGCAATGCAGAAGGGAGGGTGAATAGAGGAAATGAAAGCTTAATTGATGAAGGCCTCTTGGAGAAGATATTGTAAAAGGGTTTGAAGGTAGCTGATGTGGAGTTGGATGGAGTTGGAGCATTTTGAGGAGTGGGGAGACAAGGTCTGAATTCACAGATTAGGAGCTGTTAAACACTTATTATGTAACAGGCCCTGTATTAAAAGCTGGAGTAGGTACAAGATAATTGGATTGGACTTAGTCCCTGTCCCACACAAGGCTCACTGCCTTAATCCTCATTTTACAGGTGGGATAACTGAGGCACAGAGGAGTTAAGGAATTCCCCAAGGTCACAGCTGACAAGTGACAGAGCTGGAATTAGAACTCAGGTCCTCTGCTTACCAGTCCCGTGCTCTTTTCATCAGGCCACATAACTTCCTACTTATCTGTAGTGCAACTCTTACAACTATTGTAATACTTGCCCTCTCCTTGGACCTCATGTTCCCACACCTGACCCCCACCTGGACAGTTCTTCTGCCTAAATTCCCCTCTCGCCATCCTGACATCATGATTTTGGGTCTCTCTGCCTCCCAAACCCATACTTTGTGCCCTCAACCCCCACAAAAGATGTTTCACCGAATCCCCTATTGGACCTTCCTGTCTTTGCTTGGCTTGGACAGTAACCCTTACCATAGCACAGCCTCAAATTTGCATTCCTTTTCAAGATCAGCCTCGAGGCTTCTATTGGAGATGAGGGAACATTTTTGTCCCATGCTTGACTGGTCCTATCTGGAGGCTGTGATCTGTGAATGATTTCTCCTAGAAGGCAAAATAAGGTAGGGTATGGATTGTGGGGTTTAAATAAATATGACTCTGTGGGGAGGGAATTAGTGAGTCCTTAAAACTGGATAGAAATAGAGTTTAATTTTCAAATACTTTGACTGTAAACTAGCTCCTTGTGAGCAGTGATTGTGTCTACTAATTCTTGTATTAGTCTCTCCCAAGCACTTAGAATAATGGTCTGCTCACAGAAAATGTGCAATAAGTACAATTGATTGGTTGATTGAAAAGGGTATACAGACTAAACTATGTCTTACTGGATTATGGCCAGCCATCCCTGGTGCCTCTCTCTAATCTTCCTTAACTCAGCAGAAGGATTTAATTTTCAGCAGCGTTATATGAAATGCCATTTTCATTGGTTCCTCGTGACATGAGCCTCTTTTATTAAAATTGTTCCTTGCTGGCAGGATCTGAAACTTTATTTCAACTTTATTAGAGAGAGACAAGTGGAGAGAATGCTTCTGAAAAATTGAAATTAGTGTCTGGCTGGGTTTGGAGACAGGGTCTTCCTGCTGACAGGATGTGATGTTTTATTAAAATTTTATTAGAGAAGGAGATAATGTGTATCCTTCCCAATCCCAGTCCCCAGCTCCATTGTCCCTGATTTAGGAGGGGTTTAGAAGCAGTGTCACCACATCTCAGCAGATGGTGTGGGGGGTGCTGGAGTTTAGTAAATTTCCCCTGTTCTCAGGTAATAGTGAGACAACAGTGGGTTACAGAAACTGTGAGATTGAGATAATGTATCTGAAAAATCAAAATCAATATCCTTTCCCATGCCCAGCTTCACCGTGTCTACTAGAGGAAGGGTTTGAAGCCCGAGCCAATACTTTTCCTCCTCTTCAGGGTACAGAGTCACAGAGTGGGATGAGGAGGCAGAGAGGCAGTGGGAGGAGTAGAGGCTGGGTTCCTCAAATGTCCTGTAGTAGGTGTAGCTGCTCTCCATGTCCAGCCTGGAGGGCCAAGGGGCTCAGTTCCAGGTTCACCCACACGTGCTTCAGTTTGGGAGGAAACCATGCTTGCTCCTATTATCATCCTGTCTTCCTTCCTACCCAGCTTCACAGAAAGTCCCACCTCCGTATTCTCAGGTTCCTCTTCCTGTTTGCCAGATTGGATGATGAAGTACTTTATTATGAGAGAGAGAGACTATCCCGAAAGATATTTGGGAATGCTGCCTGCTATATCATTTTCAAGGATTTAGCCTGAATGATGCAACATAGTGAAAAACTATGCTGCTCTGTCATGGAAACATTGAAACATCACTTGTATTAGTTAAAAGATTAGCTTTTATTCACTTTTATTAGATAAAAGATTAGCTTTTATCTTCACATATTTTACATGCACCATTTGGTTGATGAAGACTTCTTTGGTATTCTTATTCCTTTTCAGAGCAAGTGAAACCCTTTGGCAAACATAGTAACCCTAAGGTAATCTTGGTTGAATTAGGATTCTTGATTCCACTATTATTCCGAAAGTTAACAATCTTAACTTCGAGTACTCTCAAGTGGATCAAGAAGAATGACAACACTAATTCAAAACATAAACAGGTGACCCGTGGAAACTTAACATTTTGTACAGAGGAGAAGGCAAACATTCCTGAAATCAGTCAATCAATCAATCAATAGTATTTATTGAGCACTTAGTACTGTGTGCAGGGCATTGTATTAATTCATTGGGAGAGTACAATATACCACTATAGCAGACACATTCCCTGCCCAAAATGAAGTTACAGTGTAATGGGGGAGACAGAATTTAATTCAAATAAATAAATTCTGGGTATGAACATAATTGCTATGGGTCTGGGATTGATATGAATAAAGGGGGCAAATCAGGGTGACACAGAAGGAAGAAGGGGAAGAGTAAAGGAGGGCTTAGTCAGGGAAGCCTCTTGGAGGAGATTTTCCTTCAGTAAGGCTTTGAAGGGTGGGGAGAGATTAACTGTTTGGTCAGATATGACATTCCAGGCCCAAGGCAGGACGTACATGTGAGGTCAGCCGCAAGAAAGATAGTATTGAGGTACAGAGAGCAGGCTGTCATCAGAGGAACAAAGTGTGCAGGCTGGGTTGTAGTAGGAGAGTACAGTGTCTGGCACACAGGAAGTGCTTAACAAATACCAATTTTAAAAAAGAGAGTAGCGAGGCCAGCTGGAATGGGGCAAGGTGATCAAGTGCTTTAAAGACGATAGTAAGGAGTTTCTGTTAGTTGCAGAGGTGGATGTATTGGAGCTTCTTGAGTTGTACGGAAATGTAGCCTGAAATAATTATTATCATTAACATTAATTATATAACAATTATTGTTATTATAAAAAACGAGGTATAATGTTGCCCATGAGTAGACACTTTTCAGAGATTCAGTCAATGGGCAGCCATCAAAACAGCGGACATGGCAAGGAGAAAATATCAAGACTGATTTGAATAATACAATTCAGTTATTGAAAAACTACTTTCAATAAAGCAGGTAATAGTACATCAACAAACTCCAACAGTTCTCATGATCCCAACTAAACAGAGGCTTGCAAAATCCTGCTATGAAACTCACAGCTCAAGCTAAGTTACATGGCCGAGCAGCCAAAGCTAAAGAGGTCTAGAAGATGTCTATGTGTCACTAGGCTAAGTACTTTTATTTTTCACTAAAAGCATTTCTGGGTCCCCCTTACACTACCACTACAACACTGAGGAGTGCAGATGGAATTGCCCTCATCACAGAGCATTATACTTGGGAAAGTAAAATAGAAGTAAAACATGTATATCTTCCCCTCAAAGAACTTAAAAATCTCATGGGGGAGATGAACTAAAAGTACTGATGAATAGTAGGAGCAAGCAGGGAGAAGGACATGCTTAAAACTGATGGTAGTATTAATATCAGGATGATGTAAAAAATTTGAATATACGATTGAATACACAGGGATTTTTGAAGTGACAGAGTGAAAGGTATAATGGCACTGTAGGGAGCATAATCAGAGGATGCCTCATGGAGGTGTTGGTTTTCTCTATAGGGAGTTCTGAAAGTTGTGGGGAATTTTGGCAAAGCTAAGGTATAGCTCTTCCCTGTTTCCATCCAGCTTGCATGCAACTGCCCATAGCAGCTGTTGAAAATTCCCATCAGTAGTATTTGTTTACGCTCTTACTATGTCACAAGCACTGAATAAATACCACAATCAATACTTGTTATTCCAGGCAGGGGAAGCAATGTGACAAGTCACAGTTGGGAGAACTGAGAGTGAAGGATCATCTGGAGTTTGGGTTAGGAGGAGTTGTGGCCTAATAACAGCAATAATGATAACAATTTTAATCATAATGTTAATAATAATTTCATATTTGTAAAGCACTTACTATATGCCAAGCACTGTTCTAAGCACTGTGGTATATGCAAGATGGGACAAAATTCCTGTCCCACATGGGACCCAAAGTCTAAGTAGGAATGAGTAGGTTGTAGTCCCCCTTTTACAGGTGAGGAAAGAGAGGCACAGAGAAGTTAAGTGATTTGCCCAAGGTCACACAGCAAAAACGTAGCAAACAGTTCAGCAGAAGAAGAGAATAGAGAGCAGTAGGAGGAATCCAATTGATGCAGAATGTTAGAGAAAGTGATGATTAGGATTATTTGTTTTAAACATGGAACAATGGGGACACACTGGATATTTTGAGAAGGGGACTAATGTACACCATTTAACATTTTACAAAGATGGTTTGGGTAGCGGTATGCCAGTTAGATGGGAGCAAGGAGAGGCTGGAGGTAGAGGAAGCAGTAAGAAGATGCTCAGACAGGGGATGATTTGAATTTCTATCAGAATTGTTGTTAGAACAAAAAAAAGAGGGAAAATCAGTTCAATATTATGGAGGAACAATAGGCTGGATTTACAGACAGACTGAATGTGGGAAATAAGTGAGAGCAAATATTAAAAAATGATCACTAGGATATATACTTGATGGGCAGATAAAATGGAGGGGTTAACAATGATGGGAAATAACATGGAAAGGATTCCAGACAGGGAGACGAGGTCCATGGCAAATCAAGCTCAAAGCAAGACAATCACACTAGATATTCAGTTTACAGGTGAGTCAGATACTGGCAAATAGAATCTGGCAATTCATTCATTCACTCATTCAATCGTATTTATTGAGCGCTTACTGTGTGCAGAGCACTGTACTAAGTGCTTGGGAAGTACAAATTGGCAACATATAGAGATGGTCCCTACCCAACAGCGGGTTCACAGTCTAGAAGGGGGAGACAGACAACAAAACAAAACATATTAACCAAATAAAATAAATAAATAAATAGAGTAATAAATATGTTCATATATATATATAGGTGTTGTGGGGAGGGGGAGGAGGTAAGGTGGGGGGATGGGGATGGGGCGGAGGGGGGGAGAGGAAGGAAGGGGCTCAGTCTGGGAAGGCCTCCTGGAGGAGCACCATGCTTCTCAGATCTACCAACTCTCACGTACTGAAGTTGCCCAAGTGCTCAGTACAGTGCTCTGCACGCTGCAAGCATTCGATACCATTAATTGATTCACTCATTCATGCCTTTGGACACAGTTGGTGCTCACCATTCTTTATTCATTCATTCATTCATTCAATCATATTTATTGAGTACTTACTGTGTGCAGAGCACTGTACTAAGTGCTTGGGAGAGCACAATATAACAATAAAAAGACACGCAAACATTCAATGTAAGAGCAAAGAATAAGCAGTGAGCAGGAAGTCACAATTACTTCAAACAAATGAGGTCACTGCAGTATTGAATATGGAAATGCAAATACAGAATAGTGCACAGAAGTAATATAAAGTTCAATGCTAAAACCATGCACATGAACACATATTTGAACAAGCAGGTTACATTAATTCACAATTGGAACAAATATTGCCACCAAGTGAAGTGTGTGTGTGTGGGGGGGGGGGGGGGCAGGGGGAGGCTACAACCTAGCAGATCCCCAATTAACGTCTTAGAAACAATGACATCCCAAACTATATTCAATCTTAAATGAAAGTCAAAGGAGAGATATAGATTAACACGATGGAAGGTGGCCATCCAGAGAAAGAGGTAATGCCAAAGGGGAGTGAGGCATGTCCAACACTTTGGAGATGTGCCAAGATGAATTTAAAGGGCATTTAGGCTGCTTTACTCTGCTTAGATCCTCTGTCACACTTCTTTTCTTTCTTTTTTCAAATAAAAGAAAGTTGGCAAAAACAAGCAGTCAATGGATGGAACCAACTGAGATGGACTGAAGGCAAATGAGTCCCAGTAGCAAATGCTAAAGCCAAAGAGGGAAACGTTTTTTTAAAGCTAAAAACTTTAGAGAAAAAACATAAAGTTGAATGCTAGTGAATTTAGGCAAATTTATGTAGAATAACTTGAGGAAGACCAATTTAATTAAAAAGAAAATTTCAAATGGTAATAATACAAGACTGAATTTAAGCAAATTAAGTAAACGTGTTGGAGGAGGTCAATTTCATGGAAAAGGAAGATAATAATTAGGGCAGATAGCAAAGAGTATTTTACTTTAGGCCAGATTCAAAACCACTGAAATACCAGTCACTAGGCTCAGACATCAATAGGCCTCTTTGACCTCACTGCTGATCCTCCCTTCCAGAATTTTTTAGGGGGTTTGCCTGATCCTTCAGAGCTTGTCCTGTGTTTTGCATGGGTCAGAGGGTAATGCAAGGTGCCCATACCCTATGAAGCATTTCAATGAGGATCTGGCTCTCTGAGACCATAAGGGTTTCGACCGCTTCTGCGTTCTCCATGTTCCTCTCTTGTCCTTTCTCCTATTCCTGATACTCCACTGATGCCTGCATGACTCTTTTGAGGTGCAGAGCTAGTGGGAGCATGATGGAGGTGGTGTATGAAGAGGAGAAGAGATAGAGGAGGGGACAGATCCTTATGCTACTACCTGACAGATTGGTTGGTTGGTCCAGAGTTGTAAGTGCCTTTATGTGACCATTTTCCCATCACTCTTAAGAGTGAAGTTTGGCTGGATGGCAGCCCCAGTCCTGTTCAGCTGAATCTAAACTGCCATTCTTAGAATCAATGGAGACTGCCAGTGAATGGAGTCAGAATACAATTCCAATCTACACGGAAATTCTTCTAGCTCATCAAGCTAAAATCATCAAATACCTTTGAGACAGTGGTTCAGGAAGTGATTTCACAGAAAATGCTCAAAAAGATATTATCAGTTGATTGCTAAATGCTAATGACTGTGTTCTGGAGTCACAAATGCAAGAAAATGAGCAAACAGACCATCTTTAATAAAATGATGCTTGAGGCACAGCTTTCTACTTCTCAACAATTACAATGGTTATTTTACTGCCCTCTGCAGAATTATCTGGGCCAAGCTTTAGTGAAGTATGCTTTGAGGTTGGCCTTCAATATGTCTTTGCTTTTGAACACATTTGGAGTGTACCATAGTGTTAATGGGCACATCGAAGACATCTTGGGGGCTCTTTTATTGTTTATCCATATTGGATGAATACATCATAACAACTGAATGTGGCCTAGTGGAAAGAACATGGGCTTGGGAGGCAAAGGATCTGGGTTCTATCCCAACTCTGCCACTTGCCTGCTCTGTGACCTTGGGCAAGCAATTTAGCTTCTTTGTGCTTCAGTTTCCCCATCTGTAAAATGAGGATTAAATACCCATTCTCCCTCTCCCTTAGACTGTGTGAGTCCCACATAGAACATTCATTCATTCATTCATATTTATTAAGTACATACTGTGTGCAAAACACTGTACTAAGTGTTTGGGAGAGTACAATACAACAATGAATGGACACATTTTCTGCCTACAATGAACTTACAGTCTAGAGGGATAGGGAGTGTGTCTAACCTGATTAACTTGTATCTACCTCAGTACAGTGCTTGGCACCAAGTACTTAACAAATACTACAATTATTATTACTAACTGAGCCGAGATTATCACTGCCTTAGTGTCTGGTATCCCCCAGTGTTGCAGGACTTCAGTATTAATATATGGTCATTTCCTGCTGACTTTCTACCTCCAACAGTGCTAGTGGAATAGGTCAAGTGCACATGGAATTTTAGGAGCTGTCAGGTAGGCTACTTTTGCCTTATAGCTTTGTAGCAATGTTGTGAACTGTTGATGTCCATATATGTCTTCAGACTGACACCTCATTCCTTCCAGAGACAAATGTTCCACTGGTCATACCAGTATTCAATCAATCAATCAATCAATCAATCGTATTTATTGAGCTGCTTACTGTGTGCAGAGCACTGTACTAAGCGCTTGGGAAGTACAAAGTTGGCAACATATAGAGACAGTCCCCTAACCCAACAGTGGGCTCCACAAGTCTCTAGCAAGGGGGAGACAAGAAAACAAAACAAAACTACAAACAAAATAAAATAAATAGAATAGATATGTACAAGTAAAAGATAAATAGAGTAATAATTATTTTCAAACATATATGCACATATATACAGGTGCTGTTGGAAGGGAAGGAGGTAAGATGGGGAGTCGGAAGGGAGAGGGGGTACGAAGGGGGAGGAGAATGAAGGGGCTCAGTCTGGGAAGACGTCCTGGAGGACATGAGCTCTCAGTAGGGCCTTGAAGGGAGGAAGAGAGCTAGCTTGGCAGATGGGCAGAGGGAGGGAATTCCAGGCCCGGGGGATGATGTGGGCGGCTCGATGGCAGGACAGGCGAGAACGAGGTACAGTCAGGAGATTAGCGGCAGAGGAGCGGAGGGTGCGGGGTGGACTGTAGACGGAGAGAAGGGAGGTGAGGTAGGAGGGGACGAGGTGATGGAGAGCCTTGAAGCCCAGGGTGAGGAGTTTCTTCCTGATGCGTAGATTGATTGGTAGCCACTGAGATTTTTGAGGATACAGTACAGGATTCCTTGCGTTGTTTTCATCTGATATAAGGGAACTTAGGTACTGATGTTGAGGCTATTGATTTCGGGATACTTGAACTGTATGTAGGGGGAATACTGAAAGGAGCAGGAGAATACAGTGGGACAGGCAGTTCCTGACATTAGTACAAAAAGACAAGTATTAGGAGTCACACAATAGTAAATAAAAGATGAAAGGAGGATGTAGGACCATGAACACCATGCAGGACAGGGATAGTGTCTGACCTAATTAACTTGTACCTATACCAGTGCTTTAGAATAGTGTTTGATATCGATGATGATGATAATAATGGCATTTACTAAGCACTTACTATGTGCAAAGCACCCTTCTAAGCGCTGGGGAGGTTACAAAGTGATCAGGTTGTCCCACATGGGGCTCACAGTCTTCATCCCCATTTTTCAGAAGAGGGAACTGAAGCACAGAGAAGTTAAGTGACTTGCCCAAAGTCACACAGCTGACAATTGGCAGGTGTGGCATCTCAATTGTTAACCTCCCGCTGTACTGTCACTCGCCCTGCTGACCTCACCATGAACTTTCAGTTCCCCTTGCTCCCAACTGCCATTCCCATTCCTCACCTTCCCCTTCCCCTCTCCCACCCAGCTGTTTCCTCCCTCTCACCCACCAAGACCAGCTCCCCCCTCATCCCCCTAACAAGGATTCCTCTGTACCAGCGCAGGTCCTCCTGCTTCCTCCCTCCCGCCCCCTTCCTCCCCTTCCTCCTCCGCCCCCACCCCATCCCAGTTCTCCTTCCCATCTCCACTCCCCTTCCCACTCTCCCCGCCCAGGCCCCCGCAAACTCATCCCAATCCAAACCCTCCCCACCCCTCGCACCCTTCCCCCTCCCTCCCCTCCCTCAACAGCTGCTGTCAAGTGTGGCCTCTGGAACCCCCGCTCCGTTTTAAGTAAGATCCCTTTCATCCTGGACCTATTCCTTTCCAGCTCTCTACTCCTCCTCGCCCTAACTGAAACTTGGCTGTCTCCAGACAACACGGTCTCTTCTGCTGCTCTCTGCAGTGCAGGCCTCTTCTTCTCCCATTCCCCCAGACTCACTGGAAAAGGAGGAGGTGTCGGTTTCCTTCTCGCCCCCCAATGTCACTTTCACACTATCCCTCCTCCCCCTTCCCTTTCCTTCCCTTTCTTTGAAGCCCACATTATTTGCCTCTACCACCCCCTCCAGATTCTTGTAGCGGTCATCTACCACCCTCCCGGCCCCACTTCCAACTTCTTTAACGACTTTGACCCATTCCTCACTTTCCTTCTCTCCTTCTCCATGCCCACTCTGATCCTCGGAGACTTCAATATCCACATGGATATCCCTAACGACTCCTCTGCCACCTGCCTTCTATCTCTCCTTGACGCTGCCAACCTCTTCCTCCACCCCACCTCACCCACTCACCAACTTGGTCATACCCTCGACCTCATCATCTCCTACCGCTGCACTGTGTCCACCCTCACCAACTCTGAAATCCCTCTCTCTGATCATAATCTTCTCACCTGCCTCCTCACTCACACTCCTTTCCCCTGTAAATCCATATTACTCCCTTACAGAGATCTCCGCTCTCTGGACCCCACCCATCTTTCGGAGTGCCTCACACCCCACCTCGCTGCCCTCTCCTCTCTACCCAGTCTTAATGATCAGATTACTGCTCTCAACTCTACCCTTTCTACTCAGCTAGACTCACTCGCTCCCCTTTCCCTTCGCCGCTCTCGCACCACTAACCCACAGCCCTGGATCACTGCCACTGTCCGCCTCCTTTGCTCTTATGCACAAGCTGCCGAACGCTGCTGGCGAAAGTCTAAACACCATGCCAACCTCGTTCACTTCAAGTTTATTCTTTCCTGCCTTTACTCAGCCCTCTCCTCTGCCAGACAAAACTATTTCTCCTCCCTTATTGACACCCATTCCCATCACCCCTGCCAGCTCTTCCGTACACTCAACTCCCTTCTCAGGCCCCCGGTTCCTCCCCCTCCTCCTTCCCTCACCCGCAACGATCTGGCCTCCTACTTCATTAACAAAATTAAATCCATCAGGTCCGACCTCCCCAAAATCTCTTCCCCCCTTTCTCCATGCCCCCGGCTCTCAACACTCTCTGCTACTCTCCCATCCTTCCCAGCAGTGTCCTCAGAGGAGCTCTCCTCCCTCCTCTCAAGTGCTACTCCGGCCACCTGTGCTTCTGACCCCATTCCCTCTCATTTCATGAAATCTCTCGCTCCATCCCTTCTCCCCTCCTTAACTTCCATATTCAACTGCTCACTCTCCACTGGTTCCTTCCCCTCTGCCTTCAAACATGCCCATGTCTCTCCCATCCTAAAATAACCCTCTCTTGACCCCACCTCACCTTCTAGTTAGCGTCCCATATCCCTCCTATCATTCCTTTCCAAACTCCTTGAACGAGTTGTCTACACTCGCTGCCTAGAATTCCTCAACAACAACTCTCTCCTCGACCCCCTCCAGTCTGGCTTCTGTCCCCTACATTCCACGGAAATTGCCCTCTCAAAGGTCACCAATAACCTCCTGCTTGCCAAATCCGACGGCTCCTACTCTGTCCTAATCCTCCTCGACCTCTCAGCTGCCTTTGACACTGTGGACCACCCCCTTCTTCTCAACACACTATCTGGCCTTGGCTTCACAGACTCTGTCCTCTCCTGGTTCTCCTCTTAACTCTCCGGTCGTTCTTTCTCAGTCTCTTTTGCAGGCTCCTCCTCCCCCTCCCATTCTCTCACTGTGGGGGTTCCCCAAGGTTCAGTGCTTGGTCCCCTTCTGTTCTTGATCTACACGCACTCCCTTGGTGACCTCATTCGCTCCCACGGCTTCAACTATCATCTCTACGCTGATGACACCCAGATCTACATCTCTGCCCCTGCTCTCTCCCCCTGTCTCCAGGCTCGCATCTCCTCCTGCCTTCAGGACATCTCCATTTGGATGTCTGCCCGCCACCTAAAGCTCAACATGTCGAAGACTGAACTCCTTGTCTTCCCTCCCAAACCTTGCCCTCTCTCTGACTTTCCCATCTCTGTTGATGGCACTACCATCCTTCCCGTCTCACAAGCCCGCAACCTTGGTGTCATCCTCAAATCCGCTCTCTCATTCACCCTTCACATCCAAGCCGTGACCAAAACCTGCCGGTCTCAGCTCCACAACATTGCCAAGATCCACCATTTCCTCTCCATCCCAACCGCTACCCTGCTCATTCAAGCTCTTATCCTATCCCGTCTGGACTGCTGCATCAGCCTTCTCTCTGATCTCCCATCCTCGTGTCTCTCTCCACTTCAATCCATACTTCATGCTGCTGCCCGGATTATCTTTGTCCAGAAACGCCCTGGGCATATCACTCCCCTCCTCCAAAATCTCCAGTGGCTACCAATCAATCTGCGCATCAGGCAGAAACTCCTCACCCTGGGCTTCAAGGCTGCCCATCACCTCGCCCCCTCCTACCTCACCTCCCTTCTCTCCTTCTCCAGCCCAGCCCGCACCCTCCGCTCCTCCGCCACTAATCTCCTCACCGTACCTCGTTCTTGCCTGTCCTGCCGTCGACCCCCGGCCCACGTCATCCCCCGGGCCTGGAATGCCCTCCCTCTGCCCGTCCGCCAAGCTAGCTCTCTTCCTCCCTTCAAGGCCCTGCTGAGAGCTCACCTCCTCCAGGAGGCCTTCCCAGACTGAGCCCCTTCCTTCCTCTCCCCCTCGTCCCCCTCTCCATCCCCCATCTTACCTCCTTCACTTCCCCACAGCACCTGTATATATGTATATATGTTTGTACATATTTATTACTCTATTTATTTATTTATTTATTTATTTATTTATTTATTCTATTTGTACATATCTATTCTATTTATTTTATTTTGTTAGTATGTTTGGTTTTGTTCTCTGTCTCCCCCTTTTAGACTGTGAGCCCACTGTTGGGTAGGGACTGCCTCTATATGTTGCCAATTTGTACTTCCCAAGCACTTAATACAGTGCTCTGCACATAGTAAGCGCTCAATAAATACGATTCATGATGATGATGATGATGGCAGAGCTGGACTTGAACCCATGACCTCTGATTGCAAAGCCCGTGTTTTTTTTCCACTGAGGCCACGTTGCTAAGCGCTTAAACAAATACCAATTTTTTTAAAAGGATGTTGGGCGATAGCATCAGGACAGTTTCAAGGACAAGGGCAAAGGGAAAACAGGGCTACAACAAAGTATAAATAATCCCATCTCCACTAGGAAAGTTATTGAGATTAGGACTATTGAAGGAGCAGGAAAGTTTCCTCAGACAATCAACCTAAGAAGGTCACACTAGGTGACCCGACCATGATACTTTTTCAAGAGCTGAGCAGCCTCCCAACCAGGGGACACCCTGAAATATGTGGACACACCTCAGGAACACTGAAGACCACCCAGACCGATGTCAGAGGTGAGAATGCCCACCCTGAGGGTGGAATAGGGGAGGGGCAAAGTGCTGGAGAGGGACAATGGCCTTTGCTCTTCAGGCCAGAGTCCACTGGTCTCTGCAGTAGTGTAAAGCCGAGCAAGTAAACAAATTGTTGTGTACCTCTTGTCATGTTGTCTTGTTCTTGGATTGGTAATTATAGCAGGGTGGTAGGTGGGTTCCTTCTCTTTTTTAGGGAGTTTTTTTCATAGGAACCCTTGTATGTTGCTGAAGGGAGGCAGTTGTCAGCAATCTCTAAACCACATGGTGTGGGAACATGCCCCCTTACTTGGTGGATACCACTGAACCAGACTCTGTGGTGTTGGTCTCTGGATGGAGCTTCACTTTAGTCTTGGTAAGATTAATTGTCAGTTTTGGGGGTGATTACCATATATGATTTTAAAGTGTTTGGGGGTACACAGTGGTTTGCCCAGGTGAAATAATGAGTAAGATCCACAAAGGACAGGGTAGAGGAATAGCCTGATCACGTGCAGACAATGGATACACTACAGTTATAAGAGAACCTAAGGAGAAAATGGAACGGCAGCAATAACAAAGAAACAAAAGGGTGAGAATCATCTTGCTCTCCCTGGATGCTTAGATAAAGGGGTTTTCCAGTCACCTACCTCACAGTGGAATCAACAGTGACCTTTAGAAAGGATAGTGCAGAATCCTCAATAAGACCCAATAGATACTGTTTAAGGTGAAGCAAGGCAGAACTCCTCTACTCAGACCCACTTGGGGTAGAATGGGACATGGCCTGAAGCCATTTGGCCCCACACCCACAAAGACTTCACTTGTGCTTATACCTCTTGCTGAAACTTGGACTTTCCCTCACCCTAACAGATGTGAGACACCTAAACTTCCCCCGGCTTTGGCCAGAATATTGTGTACTCTGAAATTCTAGGTGCTCAACATATACAATTATTGACGATGAGGCTGATAATGATATCAATCAAAAAATAACTTGCTAATAATTTGCAACTTTGAAAAAATATGGCCCATTCACAGGGTTGAATATGTCCTATCTCTCTATCAGACTGTAAAGTGGAGATTTTGCCAAATAGATTTATCCTGATAACAAAATTTGAAATCATTCCTTTCATTAAAAAAACAACATAGGAATCAACCTCTTCCTATTTTTTTTTCAGGTGTACAGTGGTATTTATTATTGCACCAGTAGACGTCACTACTCGCTCTCTTTTCTTTTCACAGTCTTTTAGACTGTGTAGCCACATGTTGGGGTAGGGACTGTCTCTAATGGTTGCCAGCTTGTACTTCCCAAGCGCTTAAGTACAGTACTCTGCACAGCAGTAAGCGCTCAATAAATACAACTGATTGATTGACTTGATTTCGTTGAGTGCCCGATTCCCCAAATGAACCCAACCCTAGTTAGAGAAGCAGCGTGGGCTCAGTGAAAAGAGCACGGGGCTTTGGAGTCAGACGTCATGGTTCGAAATCCCGACCCCGCCACCTGTCTGCTGTGTGACCTTGGGCAAGTCACTTAACTTCTCCGAGCCTCAGTTACCTCATCTATAAAATGGGGATGAAGATTGTGAGCCCCACGTGAGACAACTTGATCACCTTGTATCCCCCCAGCACTTAGAACAGTGCTTTGCACATAGTAAGCACTTACAAATGCCATCATTATTATTATTAGTAGTCATTATGACAGGTGACATAAGTGGTGAAGAGGATGGGATCTTCGATAGGTGACAGAGAGCCGAGGAGGCTGTTTGATTTCCTTAGGGATCAAGGATGGAAAACCCCGAGGTGGGGCAAAACCGGAACGTAAGTCTGAATGAAATCAATTCATTCATTCATTCAATCATATTTATTAAGCACTTACTGTGTGCAGAGCACTGTACTAAGCGCTTGGGAAGTACAAGTTGGCAACATATAGAGACGGTCCCTACCCAACAGCGGGATCACAGTCTAGAAGGGGGAGACAGACGACGAAACAAAACATATTAACAAAATAAAATAAATAGAATAAATATGTACAAGTAAAATAAATGGAGTAACAAATATGTACAAACATATATACATAGACACAGGTGCTATGGGGAGGGGAAGAAGGTAAGGCAGGGGGATGGGGAGGGGGTGAAGGGGGAGAGGAAGGAGGGGGCTCAATCTGGGAAGGCTTCATGGAGGAAGTGAGCTCTCAGTAGGGCCTTGAAGGTAGGAAGAGAGCTAGCTTGGCGGATGTGTGGAGGGAGGGCATTCCAGACCAGGCGGAGAACATGGGTCGGGGGTCGACGGCGTGACAGGTGAGAACGAGGCACAGTGAGGAGGTTAGTGGCAGAGGAGCGGAGGGTGAGGGCTGGGCTGGAGAAGGAGAGAAGCCGCCTAGATACTGGGCCCAGGGGTGCATGTGTGACACACACTCATTGGGCAAGTCACTTAATTTTTCTGTGCCTCAGTTACCTCATTTATAAAATAGAGATTAGGTCTGTGAGCCCCACGTGGGGACAACTTGATTACCTTGTATCTACTACAGCCACTTAGAACAGTTCTTGGCACATAGTAAGGGCTTTACCAAATACCATCATCATCATCATCATCATTACTCTCTCACTTTGGATTTGTTTTTATATCAAATTCCATCAATGACATTTGATGAAGAACACAGTACTGTGAGTCAGGAGATGTGGATCTAATGATTTTCATTCATTTCATTCAATCATATTTATTGAGCTTTTACTGTGTGCAGAGGACTGTACTAAGAGCTTGGGGAAGTACCAGTACAATAATAATCCTGGTTCTAATCCTGATTCCGCCACTTGACTGTTGTGTAAACATTGGTAAGGCACACAACTTCTCTGCATTTCATGTTTTCTCATCTGTAAATGGTTGAATCAATACCAGTCCTCTTTCAATTTAGACTGTTAGCTCCATGCAGTACAGAGACTGTGTTCCATCTGCATATTTTAACTCCCTACCCCAATTCTTAACACACTCTGCTTTGCATGTAATCAGTATTTAACTCATACTATTATTATAATTGTTCTTGTTGTTTTATTATTATTATTATCTTGAAATTAATGGTTTATCCACTTGTAGTATAGTGAGTTACTTTTGCTTTGCTTCATGATGAAACCCCTGAGCATGATGTTCCATCCCCTTGTCAGGGAATTTCTCTCCCCTGTCCCACCTGCCCATCTGGGTTGTGATCAGGGCTGGGCTTTCACATCTGATTTCATGTGCAGCTGTGTCCAAATAATTGTGTCAGGGTGTGAAGTTCACTAGGCTGTTGTGAATGATGAGACTTGAGTTTGGGATATCAAGCATACCCATCTGCACTTGTTCCCAGTCCCCATCTCTAGATCCCTATATTTTACCTATAGAGGTGAAAGTGAAACTGTTATAAATTAATCAAAGGCTTAGTTCCAGTTCTCTGCACCAAGTTTGGTGCTCAATAAATACTATTGATTGATTTATTGGTGAAATATGTAGAGAAGCATAGTGACCAAAGTGGAAAGGGCATGGGCCTGCAAATCAGAAGTCCCTGAGTTCTAATCCTGATTCTTCCACTTGCCTGCTGTGTGACCTAAGGCAAGTCACTTAACTTCTCTCTACCTCAATTTCCTCATCTGTAACATGGGGATTTCCAATCATAGGGTGGGTGGCTTGGCCTTCCAGGCTGATGATGCCCATGAGAGCATGGACTAGTGGAAAGACCACAAGTCCGGGAAAGACCACAGGTCCAGGAGACAGAGGACCCGAGTCCCTATCCGGCTCTGCCACTTGTCTCCTGTGTGACCCTAGGCAAGTCACTTCTGTGCCTTAGTTTACCTCATCTGTTAAAATGGGAATTCAATACTTGTCCCTCCCTCCTACGTAGGTCTGTGAGCCCCACGTTGGGATAGAGACTGTGTTCAGACCTGGTTCATTTTTTAATCTACCCCCAGTGCTTAGAACAGTACTTGACACATAGTAAGTACTTAACAAATAACACAGTTATTATTATGACTATTATTACCTGTTCGCCCTCCTACTTGGACTGTGAGCCCGTGTTGGACAGGGACTGTGTTCACCCTGATTAATCTTGTATCTACCCCAGCATTTAGTACAGTGCTTCATATAGTAGATGGCTTAACAGGTATCACTACTATTATTATTGTAGTTGGCCAGGACATTCCACTTTAAACCCAGACCAATCCATTAACTCTGTCAACAGAATATCTTCAGGAATCACTTTTTCTCTACTTCCATGGGGTAAGAGGGCCAGCCTGAAGTTGGCTAAAGACTCTACATTACCACTATTCACATGTGGCTCCTGGTTTACTATTGTCCCTTCCACTCCTGAATTTGGGGTAATTTAAAGAGCCCAGGACATAATAGTTGCCCTGGAAAGCAGGTGCTAATAAGCAATTGACTTACCCTGCAAGATGACCTTGAATCAATTAAAGCTTACTGGTAATAAAAGATTCACAGATTCACCTTTT
The DNA here is from genome assembly GCF_015852505.1 of Tachyglossus aculeatus. Taxonomy (NCBI): domain Eukaryota; kingdom Metazoa; phylum Chordata; class Mammalia; order Monotremata; family Tachyglossidae; genus Tachyglossus; species Tachyglossus aculeatus. Next base: position 20,590,287 of record NC_052083.1, on the reverse strand, counting down.
TGGATACAGAACATCATTAAGAGATTGAGAAAAAGCTTGGAAGAGATCTGCTAAGCTGTTTTTCCAACTTTTGATAAAACTTTAAAAATTCAAAATAATTTGTAAGGTGGATATAAATTGGTCACCAGGAAGAACCATTTTGAGTTTCTAATTCAGAAGATATATATGTGTGTATGTAAGTTTTTATATAACCTTGAAGAAGATGTCATTGATAGTGAAGTTCACCTATGGATAAATGTGTGACAGAGAAAGCCAAAGCCCAACCCATACTGGCCACTTAGTGCACACACAAAGACTGCTCCTGAAATGGTCTACATTTGTGATTCTTTGTTTCTCTATCCTCATGAAGTTTTTGCTAAAACAAAGCAAGAAGCCATGCCCCAAGTTTTCAGCTGGGATACAAAATTGTAAAGTATCCTTAACACAATGCATCTCCCATCTTTGCTTGTGATTTCAGCTTGTTGTAAAGGAACTGAATGGATAACCTTGGGAAAGTCATTTCACTTCTCTGTGCTCAGTTCCCTCATCTGTGAAAAACCTGCTGTCATTTATTTTCCTCAGGCATCCCATCCGGTGCAGCTGTGTTGAGGTAAGCACAGCATCAATGCTAGGAAACTGACTTCTTTCTAGAACTTTACTTCTTGTGATCCTGTTTTGCGATTTGATGATGGCATATCCTATAAAGGATGCTGATGGAACTTCTTGAGGAAACAAATAAGGAGTTTTGTGGTCTCACAATTGTCGAGAAGATTAGACAGAACTATAATTCTGTAGATGTTTAGTTTTGTCTTTAGTCCAATGCCATACTACCATCATGCTCTGTTTGAAGGCTGTCCTAAAGGTTGTGCTGGCCTTCTCAATTCAAATTTCTACTTTCTTATCTATTGTTGCATCATTGGTGTGTGTGCTTTCATGTTAACAAAATACTGTCATTTTTTTTTAGATCTGTGCTGCCAATATACATTTTGGTGTATGGCTTGTCTGGTGAAGGCCATACACTTGAATTTCTATAGATTTATAGTCAGTCCACAATGCCCTGTTGATTCAGTGGAATACTTTACAGGCCCTTGAATGTCTTCTTGCAATGGGCTTCTAGGGCACAGTAATCTGCATGCAGCAATTTTTGAATGACTGTCTCCTGCATTTTGAATGTTGCTCAAAGTCTGTTGAGTTGGCAGTCTCCTAGAGGGATGGAGGCATCTTCATGTACTCAGGTCTTTGGTTCATTTTCCAGCATGGCAGCATAGAATAAATGGAACAGGCTCAGACCTACTATGTAACCTTACTTTACTATTCTAGAAGATGCAATTGAATAGCTAGTTGTTGGCAAAACTGTAATTGGGCTTTTAAATTTTTGCTTCCCTTTAACAAATTATTTCCCTCTTCCTTCCCAGCTTTTCAGTATCTCCATAGAGATACATCTCCTTCTCATTTACTCTTAAATAGAGCATTTTCTGTTTTTCTCTTCTGTGCCTCACTTCCCTAGTTATCCCCTTCTTTGGTACAGTTCAAGTTACCTAAACTTAGAGAATACAGCATCTCTTCCACTTCAACTAAGATTTGCTCTTCTAGTCCCTAGAAGAGATGCTGTGGAAGAACATGATACATACCCAGTAATCAACTCAAATTGCTATTAGCAATCATCTGATTTTTTTATCCCAAATGCATTAATTTAAAGAATCTATCTTTAATCAATTCTTCACAAATGACTAAATTCATTTGAAAGAGTTCAAGGAACAAAATACAATTTTTTCAAGCTGGGCTGCTTCCAGCTGAGGTCAATTTAGTGTCTCCAGTGTTGCCATTTGACAAAAATAGAGAGGATTCATGGCAAATCTCAAGCCAATTATGGGACAGCTGGTAGGAGCAATTGAGAAATGCTGCAAAAAATTAGTCCACAATTACAATATTTGATTTCAAGACTGAGTCTGTAACCCCTCATAACTCCTGGATGTTAAGTTTATAATGTTGATAGCTCAATTACCTCCTGCCCCCATCCACAACCCAAATATTGGATCGTTATACAGGAATACAACCAGAAGTTTAGTTTAAAATGGCTTTTTTACTGTTGTCTTACATAATTTGTCCATTATTTAGAGTACTGTGCCTTTTCCTCTCTCATGGCTCCACTCTCACATTCACCCCACACATCCAATCCTATCACCAAAACCTGCCAATCTCACCTTCACAACATCACCAAGAACTGACCTTTCCTCTCCATCCAAATCGCTACCCTGTTGGTACAATTTCTTATCATATTCCGACTGGATTACCTCCTTTCTGATCTCCCATCCTCCTATCTCTCCCTGCTTCAGTCTGTACTTCACTCTGCTGCCCGGATTATCTTTCTACAGAAAAACTCTGGGTATGTCACTCCCCTCGTCAAAAATCTCAAGTGGTTGCCTAGCGATCATCACATGAAACAAAAACTCCTTCCTACTGGCTTCAAAGCTCTCCATCACCTTACCCTCTTCTACCTCAACTCTCTCCTCTCCTTCTACAGCCCAACCCACACACTCTGCTCCTCGGCCACTGACATCCTCACTGTGCCTTGTTCTCACCTGCCCCACCATCGACCCCTGGCTCACATCCTACCTCTGGCCTGGAATGCCCTTCCTCCTCACATCTGCCAAACTAGTTCTCTTCCCACCTTCAAAGCCCTACTGAGAGCTCACTTCCTCCAGGAGTCCTTCCCACACTGAGCCACCCTTTCCCTCTGCTCTTCCACCTCTCCCCATCGCCCCTACTCCCTCCCTCTGCTGTACCCCCTTCCCCGACCCACAGCATTTGTTTATATTTGTGCATATTTATATTCTATTTATTTTATTAATTATGGGTATGTATCTATAATTCAATTTATCTATTTTGATGCTATTGATGCCTGTGTACTTGCTTTGTTTTGTTGTCTGTTTTCCCCCTTTTAGACTGTGAGCCTGATGTTGGGTAGGGATTGTCTCTATCTATTGCCGAATTGTACTTTCTAAGCACTTAGTACAGTACTCTGCACACAGTAAGTGTTCAATAAATACTACTGAATGAATGAATGAATGAATTTTCCTAGACAAAGCTGGTTGGGTTATCTGAAAACAAAGTAAGTTTTTGTAGTCATTGGCCAGATCATACTTGACAAGGAAGGAAAGCAGAGAAGCAGCATGACCTGGCAGAGAGAGTGTGGATCTGGGAATCAGAAAAGCTGAGTTTTAATCCTGGCTGTGTGATTTGGGCAAGTCACTTTACTTCTCTGTATCTCTGTTTCCTCATTTGTGAAATGGAGATTAAATTCCTGTTCTCCTTCCTCTGTCCTACCTTATTTACTTGAATTTACCCCAATGCTTAGTAAAGGGCTTGGCAATGTTAAACAGAAGCATTTAACAAATGCCAGTATTGCTGTTAATGTTAAGTGAAACATTGGCCTCATGACTTTATAGCATGCCTAGGCATCCTGCATTATTCAGAAGGATTTTAACTCCCTTTCCCTCCACTTGGAATAGCTGGTAGGACCATATTTGAAGACTATGATGGGATTCCTGTGAGAAATATTGAGTGAGATAGCAGAAGGCAAATGCAGGTAGTAAGAAGCTGCTTCTCTGGAACTTAATTTGAAACACCTGGAAGTAAGAGAACCCTTGGGTAAGTGTAGTAAGTGGGATTACTGAATAATAATAATAATAATAATAGCATTTATTAAGCGCTTACTATGTGCAAAGCACTGTTCTAAGCGCTGGGGACGTTACAAGATGATCAAGTTGTCCCACGTGGGGCTCATAGTCTTAATCCCCATTTTACAGATGAGGTAACTGAGGCCCAGAGAAGTTGGGTGACTTTCCCAAAGTCACACAGCTGACAATTGGCCGACCCAGATAATGAACTCATGACCTCTCACCTCTGACTCCAGAGCCCGTGCTCTTTCCACTGAGCCACGCTGCTTCTCTGTAGTTCTACTCCTTAAACTCTGTCCTGCTAAGTCACTCCATTTTGGAAATGGTTCAGGTCTGAGTTTATGAACCTCGGGTATCTTCTCAGGGTGCCAAATGTTTAGCTTTATCTTTGGCAGCATGTCCACAGAGAGAGGGAGAAGGAACAGGTAGTACATAGCCCTCGGCTACTGCCCGATTGCCAATCCCAGTAGCATCTATTGAGCACTTGCTGGGTGCAGAGCACTGTACTTAGTACTTGAGAGAACTCAGTAAGTACACAGACTTACACAGAAGAAGACATGGATCTTGGCTACAAGGAACTAGGAATCTACCTATGCAGACTAACATAAAATCATTTCAGATAGAAGTGCTCCAATTTCTGAGTATGTAAAATGATGTGTGCGAAAATCCCATGAGAAGTAGTGAGTGCAAAAGTGCCGAGGTGATGAAAGAAGTATGACATTGCTAGTAGGCAGGATGCAATCTGGGAGCCAGAAAATTAAGAAAAGAAAGGTTTCAGAAGGGTTATGAAGATGGAAAAAGCTGTGGTCTGATGGATTTGAAGGGGAGGAGAGTTCCAGGCAGGACATGATTCAGCGGTCAGAGTAGTTAGAGACTAGAAAGATGCACAGTGACAAGGTGAGCTTGAGAGGAATGGAGAGTGAGAGCTGGAGTGTAGTGGGAGGAGAGAGTGGCTAGGTAACTGGAAGAAAACTAATGGAGTGCCTTGCAGCCATTTATCAGAAGTTTCCTATAACCTTCTCACCTGCTCCTCACTCACACTCTTCTCCCCCGTAATCTATATTACTACCCTCACAGAGACCTCTGCTTTCTCGACCCCATCCATCCCTTTCTGAGGGCCTCACACCCCACCTCGCTTCCCTCTCCTCTCTACCCAATCTTGATGATCAGATTACTGCTCTCAACTCTACCCTCTCTACTCAGCTCACCTCACTCGCTCCCCTTTCCCTTCGGCGCTATCGTACCACTACTTCACAGCCCGGGATCACTGCCACTGTCCGCCCTCCTTCACTCTTATGCCTCGAGCTGCTGAACGCCTGCCTGACGAAAGTCTAAACACCAAGCAACCTTGTTCACTGAAGTTCTATCCTTTCCTGACTTAACTCTGCCCCTCTCCTCTGCAGACAAAACTATTTTTCCTCTCCTTATTGATACCCATGCCCATCATCCCTGTCAGCTCCTCCATACATTAAACTCCCTTCTCAGGCCCCCGTTCCTCCCCCTCCTCCATCCCTCACCCCCCAAAGATCTGGCCTCCTATTTCATTAGTAAAATTACTCCATCAGGTCTTAGCTCCCCAAAATTACTCCTTCCCCTTCTCCCAACCCCCCTGCTCTCAACCCTCTCCACTACTCTCCCACCCTTCCCAGCAGTATATTCAGAGGAGATTCCCTCCCCTCCTCTCAGGTGCTACTCCAGCCACCTGTGCCTCTGACCCCATTACCTCTCATTTTATCAAATCTTTCTCGCCCCCTTCCCCTCCTCCCCTCCTTAACTTCCATCTTCAATCGCTCACTCTCCACTGGTTACTTCCCCTCTGCCTTCAAACATGCCCATGTCTCCCCCACCCTAAAGAAATCCTCTCGACCCCCAACCTCCCCTTCTAGTTATCGCCCTATCTCCTGCCTACCTTTCTTTCCAAACTCCTTGAACGAGTCGTCTACATCTGCTGCCTCGATTTCCTAAATGCCAACTCTCTCCTAGACCCCCTTCCAATCTGGCTTCCGTCCCCTACACTCCACCGAAACTGCCCTCTCAAAGGTCACCAATGACGTTCTTCTAGCCAAATCCAACGGCCCCTACTCTATCCTAATCCTCCTCAACCTCTCAGCTGCTTTCCTCACTGTGGACCACCCCCGTCTCCTCAACACGCAATCCAACCTTAGCTTCACAGACTCAGTCCTCTCCTCGTTCTCTTCTTATCTCTCCGGCCGTTCATTCTCAGTCTCCTTTGCGGGCTGCTCCGCCCCTTCCCATCCCCTTACTGTAGGGGTTCCTCAAGGGTCAGTTCTTGGTCCCCTTCTGTTCTCTATCTACACTCACTCCCTTGGTGAATGCATTCACTCCGCACGGCTTCAACTATCATCTCTATGCTGATGACAACCAAATCTTACAACTCTGCCCCTGCTCTCTCTCCCTCCCTTCAGTCCTCGGGTCTCCTCCTGCCTTCAGGGACATCTCCCATCTGGATGTCTGCCCGCCATCTAAAACTCAGTATGTTCAAGACTGAACTCCTTATCGTCCCTCCCAAACTCTGCCCTCCTCCTGACTTTTCCCATCACTATAGGCAGCACTACCATCCTTCCCGTCTCACAAGCCCGCAACCTTGGTGTCATCCTCGACTCGGATCTCTCGCTCACACCTTACATCCAATCCATCACCAAACCCTGCCGGTCTCACCTCCACAACATCGCCAAGATCCGCCCTTTCTCTCCATCCAAACCGCTACCTAGCTGTTCAATCTCTCATCCTATCCCGACTAGATTACTGCAACAGTCTCTTCTCTGATCTCCCATCCACCTGTCTCTCCCCACTTCAGTCTATACTTCACACTGCTCCCTGCATCATCTTTGTGCAGAAACGCTGTGGGCATGTTATTCCCTTCCTCAAAAATCTCCAGGGTTTACCAGTCAACCTACTCATCAGCTTCAAGGCTCTCCTTCAACTCGCCCCCTCCTACCTCACCTCCCTTATCTCCTTCTACAGCCAAGCCCACATTCTCCACTCCTCTGCCACTAACCTCCTCATTGTACCTCGTTTTCGCCTGTCCCGTCATTGACCCCCTGCCACGTCCCTCCCCCTGGCCTGGAATGCCCTCCTTCCACACATCTGCCAAGCCAACTCTCTTCCTCCCTTCAAAGCCCTACTGAGAGCTCACCTCCCCCAGGAGGCCTTCCCAAACTGAGCCCCCTTTTTTCCTTTCCCCCTCCCCATCCCCCCCGCCCTACCTCCTTCCCCCTCACCACAGCACCTGTATATATGTTTGTACAGATTTATTAATTTATTTATTTTACTTGTACATATTTACTACTCTTTTTATTTTGTTAACGATGTGCATCTAGTTTTACTTCTATTTATTCTGATGACACCTGTCCACATGTTTTGTTTTATTGTCTGTTTATCCCTTCTAGACTGTGAGCCCGTTGTTGGGTAGGGACCATCTCTATATGTTGCCAACCTGTACTTCCCAAGCGCTTAGTACAGTGCTCTGCACACAATAAGCGCTCAATAAATGTGATTGAATGAATAAATGAATGCCCAGATCATTTTTCTAAGTAAAATCGTCAGTCCATTTCTCGCCACTCCTCAAGGACCTGTAGTGGTAACCCATCCACCTCCATATCAAATAAAAACTCATTTCCTTTGACTTAATAGCACTCAATCATCTTGCATCCCCCTATCTCTTTTTGATGATTTCCTACTCACCCCACCATGCTTATTTTGATCCTCTAAATGCCAACCTTCTCACTGTACCTAGACCTTCTCTATCTCACTGCTGATCCCTTGCCCACATCCTCCCTCTGGCCTGGAACTCCCTTCCCCTTCATACCCAATAGACCATCACTCTCCCCAACTCAAAGCCTCATTAAAATCACATCTCCTCCAAGAGACCTTCCCCAACTAAGCACTCATTTCCCCTACTCCCTCTCCCTTCTGTGTTAACTTTGTACTTGGATTTGTACCTTTCATTCACCCCATCCTCGGCTCCATAGCACTTATGTACATATCTACAATTTATTTTACATTTCTCTCATGCTGTAGACTGTAAGGTCCTTGTGGGCAGGGAACAAGTTTACTAACTCTGGTATATTGTACTCTCCCAAGTACTTAGTACAGTGCTCTGTACACAGTAAGTGCTCAATCAATATAATTGATTCATTGATTGAAACTTGTGGAGAAGCGTATGATAGAGGCAAAATTAGATACAGTTTTTGGTACACTGGACATGAGGTGCCAACAGGTATCCATATAGAAAATCATGTCCTGCAAGTAACAATGTGATATTGCTGTTCATGAACGGTTGCTATAGTATCTTGTTATCAATTCTCCTCACAAGTATCAACTGTCAAGCTGTGAAAGTACTGGGAGTGGGAGTGTAGAATTAGAAATGACTGAGGTAGGTGATTGTAGATTGTAGATTGTAGGTGATCCATTCTGGGGGTGCTGGTACCCGTTTTTAAAGTAGCCAGATAGGCCTTGTATCTTTGGTCTGGGTTTCTTAGAAATGTGCTGAAGGTGGGCACTGCCCCACTTGGAAGACCTTCAATGTTCAGCATGATGCCCTCTTGTCAACAAGAAATTCAAAAGATGTAGAAAACAGACTATTAAGAAGAACATCTTTCTTGAACACGTGAACAAGTTTTGAATAGATCATTTTTCAAGATAGAAATCATTTCCAAAAATGTGAAAAGTAGGTTTCACAATGTGTAGCTATTCCAGGTATTTCCCAATTTCAAAATGTTCTATCTCGTTGATGACCCGTTACCAGGCCTCTGGCCTGGAACTCCCTCCCCTTTCATATCTGACAGAACGTCACTCTCCTCTCCTTTAGTACCTGGTTAAAATCTCATTTCCTACAAGAAACCTTCCCTGACTATGCCTTCATTTCCCCTACTCCCGCTCCCTTTTTCACTTACATTGCACTTGGATCTGTACCCTTTATTCACTCCACTCTCAGCTTCTCAGCACTTATGTACATTTACATAATTCATTTTAATGCCTGTCTCCTCCTCTAAATTGTGAGCTCCTGAGGGTAGGGAGCATGTTTAACAACCATTATGTTGAACTTTTCCAAAAGATTAGAACAGTACTCAACAAACAGTAAGTGCTCAATAAGTAGAATTGATTGACTCAGTATTCAAACAGCAACTACTTATGATAAGCTTTAAAACACTCTATCAGCTTGGCCCCTCACCCCACCATTTTACCTCACTGATTTCCTACTACAACCCAGCTGGCACTTTCTGTTCCTCCAATGCCAACTTACTCACTGTTCCTCAATCTCATTTATCTCACTGCCAACCCCTTTCCCATCTTCCTCTGCACTTCCAAATGCCACCACTCTCCCTGCCATCAAAGCTTTATTAAAGTCACATCTTATCCAAGAGGCCTTCCCCAGTTAAACCTTCTTTCCCCCATTCCCTCTCCCTTCTGCATCACCTATATATTTGGCTCTGTACCATTTAAGCCCTTGATCTTCACCCCATTTTCAGCCCCACGCTTATGTACCCATCCATAATGTATTTCTTTATATTCATGTCTTTCTCCCCCTATAGCCTGTAAACTCGTTTGGGCAGGGAGCATGTGTACCCACTCTGTTGTATTGTACTCTCTCAAGTAGATAGTACAGTTCACAGTAAGTACTCAATAAATACCTTTGATTGATTTACCTGAGACCTCTTGGTTCTAGTGTGGAACATCTTCTTTCTAACTGTAATTTCTGTAGTAATTTAGTCTTCCCTGCCACATTGTAAACTCTCTGATGGTAGGGATCATATCTACTAATTCAACTATACTCTTTTTGAGTCCAGCTCTACTAATGATGTCAACAGCTTTCTTAAAGTCAATGGAAAGCATATTGTATTCTTTCTCTGCTTCGTGTATTTCCATATTTGATGGTTTGCAAAGACCATGTCTGCTGCCTCCACCCTGAGACTTGAAGCACCTTGTGATTTGGGGATCATTCTTCGATTGTCAATCCAGAAATTCTCTGGCTAGGGTCTTGCGGGTTTGAAGAGTAATGAGATGCCTCAGTAATTGCCGTAGCCTGATACGTCCCCATTCTTCTTGAAGATAGATCCTGTGGCAGCTCTTCAATGTGATGGACAGCTAATATAAATTTTGTGTAAATATGTGAGGGAAGAGCTTATGTAAATTTTTAAACAAGGTGTCTGCTCTAAACGTGTTTGTCTCTGGAGAATATCTCGGTTGGTGTGTTGTTAGGTTTTGGCTGCTTTGATGTTTTTCATGGCTCTGACTCCCCTTGGTGACCAAACACCTAGGGCAGGTTTAATGTCTATGCAGGTTGAAGAGTTCCATCTTCAATATTAAATGGTGCAATCTCTTCTTCTGTAATTTTATTAATTTTATTTTGCCTGCAGGTCCTCTCCATTTGGGTGTTCTCTCTGGCACTTTAGGATTACTTTGTCTTTAACTGAACTCATCATATTCCCTTCTAAGTCCTCTCTTACACTTACATTTCCCTGTAAACCACCATCATCCCTGTTTCTGAAGCCTACAGCCTTGGCATTATTCTTGATAGTTTACTATCTTTCAATCTCACATTCAACCTGTTTATCCCAATAGTTTAATTTCACATTTCCAGAATTAATTCCTTCCTCTCCATCCAAATAGCCACCATTCTATCAATTACTCACTCACTCGCTCAATTTCACCGTGCTGAACACTCTAAGAGCTCTGGATAGTATACTGAAGTTAGTAGACATGATCTCTGTCCACAAGAACCCTACACTTTGGCCCCTCACAGTAGAGGAGGGCTGGGGGTGAGTACCCAAGTGCTTAGGTGACTAGCATGTACTGAAGTAGCAGTAGTTAAGAAAGTATCACCTATCAATGGTATTTATTGAGAGTTTACTGTGTGTGAAGCACTGTACTAAGTGCTTGGGAATGTATAATACAACAGAGTTGGTAGATGTGATCCCTACTCATAAAAAGCCTATAGTCCACTGGGGAGACAGACATTGGGAGTATTTAAAATGCAAGGATCAATAGGCAAGGGAGTAGAACAGTATAAGCCCAAACAAGTAGTCCTTGGAGGGACCAGCCTTAATGAGCATCCTCCCTCCAGGCATAATCCTTAGAACCAAATTGCTATAGCTTCCCCAACATTAAAAAACGGTCCAAAAGTTCCAACTTCACAAGTCCCCCACAATTCCTGATCTCTGGCCCCTGTGGTGTAGTGTTGTGGTGTAGTGTCTGGGTGACCCTGAGGTGACCTACAGGTAGAAGGAAACCGTTGGATCCCAAGGAGCCCCAGGAAAATGCAGAGATTACTGAACCCAATCTGTCACAAACACCATTGAGTTTAAGTGTAGGGGATCATTGCAGCCTGGGGAGATCTTTAAAGCCATTTTGCTTGGTTGGAACCACTCAGGTCTTGGGGATGGTGGGGAAAAAAGAGAGACAGGGAGGGAGGGAGAGTGTGAGTGTGTGTGTGTGTGAGAGAGAGAGAGAGAGAGAGAGAGAGAGAGAGAGAGAGAGGGAGAGAGAGAGAGAGAGAGAGAGAAAGAAAAAGAGAGTGCACACTGGGGGGTGACTGGAAGCTAGGGGTGGTATGGACCTGGGCTGGGACCAGTTGGGGGATTTGACCTGATGGTAGTCAGACCCCTGAACATGAGTATGGCACAAACCAGAAGCAATTTTGTGATTAATAGACAAATGTGCATTCATCACAGCCTGACAAAAGTAAATCCTCAATTCATTTTTATTTTTTTTCCCTATTCACTTTGCTACCCATAATTGCTTTCGATTCAGATCACACTAGTTACTAATCACACTGTCAGATCCAAGTGATTTTCAGATTATCAAAGAGATTTAGGGTTGTGGTTATTTTATATGGAAATGGTTGTGTCAGTCAGGATTATCTTCATTGGTTGGAATTAAAGCAGTAGTAGGCTAAAGTCCTGAAATAGCAAGGACTTTGTAGTTGAAAAATGCTACTCTCAATTTTCATCTTAATATAACCAGGGATTGTAGCTTCAAGCTTTGGTTTAGCAGGTGAACAATTTGATATCTGAATAAAAGTGCACTTTTTGTGCTCTCTGAAAAAACTGCAAGCAGGTTTAGGAAGAGTGCTTTGGAAAACATGTTTAGGTTAGGAAATGTCAGTGAAAACGCCAGATTAAGTAGAATCACTGTAATCCATTCAGGTTTAGAGTTTTCTTTCAATTTCATAAAATCATTACAACTGAAATTTGTGATTTTAAAACACCCACAAGTATATAAATGAAGAACGTGATCATTAATAGTTATTCTTTCTTAACAGGGTGAATGCATGCTATCTCCCACTATGTGTAGACCCTACTAAAACTTGAATATGCTAGAGCACCAGCTCAATAGAGATTATTGGGGTCATCATCACCATAGGATTTGCAGTGAATGGGTGGAGCCATTATGTTGTCCCCATTACTTTGTGATCTGGGTGACTGGGGAATCAATAATGACTGGCTGTGTCCTTTATAATAGGAACCAGCGACCCAGGGCAGCAAGAATTTGCTCCAAGTTTTGTCTCCTGCTGGAAGGTTGCAGCTCCAGGCCTAAATCCATTCCTGGCACTGGCTGAGTCAACCTCCTCCCCCGCACCTTTCTTCTGCCCTCTTCTTCCCCCATGTCCTTCTTCCTCCTCCTTCTTCCTTTCCTATCTCCTTCTTTCCACTTGGGGATCACAGTCTTAATCCTTATTAATCCTCTTAATGGGAGTGGTAGTTCAGTAGACGGAGGTGAACATTGTCTAGAGTGAGTATCACACTACACCTCCCAGAAATCCTTGAGCCCAAGTCTCCCTCTCCTCATGACAAATCCAGACATGAAGGAGGGCCTCGCTGTGGGGATTGACGGGAGTGGTATTTCGCTAGGCGGATGTTAACCCAGTCTAGAAAGAGCATCACACTACAGATCCCACAAGTCTTTGTCCCATCATCCGGCAATCCACTCAACCTCCTTACGCAACAGGGCCAGATTGTCTTGTGTTAGTGACTGGGGTAGACTACATAGGAACCCTACGAAAAGAGCGGGGACCAGTGAGGGCTTTGCTCTTTCGGAAGCACCTTCGTAAGAGGGCAACCACATCTGCATTTGACAGCTCGGAGTGGGATCATTCAAAAGCAATGATGTATTATAACCCACGTCGTTTAAGATGCGCGAACACAGTATGTGGAGCCGCTCAGTGCCTTGACCCTTGGTTGCATGGTGAACTTTCCCGGGTGGGGATGGGATTAAAGAAGCCTGATTCTGAAGAAGGTTGAGGTCTCCTCGTTCTCTATGTGACACCTCACGGGGAATGGTAATAGGTACGTAAAAAACACCATAATTATTATTAAAATAAATGGGAATACACCCTGATCAGATCACCTGTTTCCTGTGCTTTCTATGCTCTGCAAAATGGCCACGGCCTACCCGCGGGGCATGATGGCAGCTGTACTTCATTAGGCGGAGGTGAACGCTGTCTGGAACGAGCATCACACTCCAGCTGCCCGAATTATTTGCCCCATCAGCCGCCAAGCCACCCTTCCTCACCATGCGACAAGGTTTGATTCGCTTCTGTCGGTGACTGGGCTGGTCTACATAGGGAACCATGCCTATATGGAGTGGGTCTAATGAGTCTGCTTTTGGGGAATCACCTTCGGGAGGGACAAGGCAGTCTTTATTTGACAGTTTGGAGCAGGGTCATCTAAAAGCAAGTGTGTGTAATAAATACTCCATCTACGGAATAACCACTCCTGTCATGCCCCACGCAGGGGCCGGGCTCCATTGCAGGCCCTGTCGAGAGGAGAAGGAGAGTGGCGGGTGGCTTGAGGCACAAAGACTCCTGGGAGTTGTAGTGTGATGCTTGTTTCTAGGAAAGCGTTCACCTCCACTGGCCGAACTACCAATTCTGTTATGCTCCGCGGATGGGCCCACGGATATGTTAAGCCCTGTCGGGAGGAGAGAGAGAGTTGTGTGGCACCTCAGGGCACTGCAACCTCTGGGAGTTGTAGTGTGATATTGATTCTTGACAGCATTCACCTCTACCCGCCAAATTACCACTCCAACTATCCCGACAGGGGAGCCTCAGTCATGTCAGACCCTGTCGAAAGGAGAGGGAGTGTGTCATGGTGGTTCGGGGCACAAGGACGTTTGGGCTGTGTAGTGTGATACTCGTTCTAGACAGCGTGCCCTTCCGTCTACTGAACTACCACTCCTGTCATGCCCCTTGGCCATGTCAGGCCGTGTCCTGACGTAAGGTTAAGTGGCTTCGTGGCTGATGGGAGAAGACCTTCTGGGAGTTGTTGTGTGATATGCGTTTTAGGCAGCGTTCACATCCGCATATTGAACTACGACTACAGGTATGTCCTGCGGAGGGGCCCAGGGACATCTTAGGCCCAGTCTCGAGTACAGGGAGAGTGGCGTGGCAGCTCAGGCCATAAAGACCTCTTGGAGTTGTAATGTGATGCTCATTCTAGACAGCGTCCAGCTCCGTCTACTGAACAACCGCTCCTGTCATGCCTGGCGGGGGAAACTCAGACATGTCAGGTCCTGTCGTGAGGAGAGGGGAGAGTGGCCTGGTGGTTCGGGGGTGCATAGATTTCTGGGAATTGTAGTGTCATGCTCATTCTGGACAGCCTTTACCTCCGTGCACTGAATTACCACTCCTCACTTGTCCCGCGGGGCAGCCCTCAGCCATGTCAGGCCATTTGACGACGAGAGGGAGAGTGGCCATGGCGGCTTGGGGCCACAATGACTTGGGGGGAATTATAGTGTGATGCTCATTCGAGACCACATCAACTCCGCCGAATGAACTACCACACCCGTGATGCCCCGCAGGGCAGCCGCAGCCAGTTTGCACAGCATGGAGTACACGGAAAGCGAGGAAAGCAGATGGTCAGGGCGTTTTCACCTTTATACTGATAGTAATTGTGATATTTGTTAAGTACCTGTTACGGTTCACAATGAGGTGTCGCATTCTAGACTGTGAGCCCGTTGTTGGGAAGGGACCGTCTCTATATGTTGCCGACTTGTACTTCCCAAGCGCTTAGTACAGTGCTCTGCACACAGTAAGTACTCAATAAATACGATTGAATGATTTGAATGAATAGAGAAAACGGAGACTCAAACCTCACTAAGAATCAGGCTTCTTTAATCCTATTTCCACCTGGGAGAGTTTACCACACAACCAAGTGTCAGTGCAATGAGCCGCTCCCCATTCTGCGTTGGGGAATGTTACCCGAGCTGGGATAGAGCACATCCTTGGCTCTCCCGAAGATGCTCCCACAGAAGTGAACACTCATTAGTCCCCAAACTCTCTGTCGGATTCCCATGTAGCCCACCTCAGGCACCTACCAAGCCAATCACAACTGGCATGAAGGGGTGGAGCGTGGTCCTCAGTTACCTCATCTGTAAATGTGGGGGGTTAAGACTGTGAGTCCCGTGTGGGACAGGATTTTGTCCATTCAAATTAGCTTGAATCTACCCATAGCTTAGTACGGTGCCTTACAATTAGCAAGCCCTCAGGAGCAAATGACAGTAGAAGAAAAAACAAACAAACAGAAAATACAGGTGTCACCACATGCTTTGAGTGGAAAGAGAAGGATTTTTGTTTTGGACCAGTCTAGTTGGAGCTGTCCTCTAGAGGTGTTGGAGGTGTCAAGTAGAGGTGTTGGAGGTGCTCATTGAGTGTATCCAGCTTACAGAGAAGACGGGAGTGATAGTTGTGTAGGCGGAGGTGAACACTGTCTAGAATGAGCATCACACTACAACTTCCTGAAGTCTTTGTGCCCCGAACCGCCATGTCGCTATCCCTCTCTTCACGACAGGGCCTGCAGTGGTAATTCAGTAGATGGAGATGAAAGCTGTATAAAAGGAGCATCACACTATACCTCCCGGGAGTCTTTGTGCCCCAAGCTGCTATACCACCCTCTCTCTCCTCACCAAAGGGCCTGGCAAGCCCCAGGATATCCCGTGAGGCATGACAGGAGTAGTAGTTCAGGAGACGGAGTTGAACGCTGTCTAGAACGAGCGTCAAACTACAACTCCCAGATTTCTTTGTCCCCGGATCTGCCACGCCACTCCTCCTCTCCTCGAGACTGGGACTGACATGTCCGCGGGCACCTCTGCAGGACATAACCAGAGTGGTAGGTTGGCAGGGCGGAGGTGAACGCAGTCTAGAACGAGCATCACACAATAACTCCCAGATGTCTTTGTGCCATCTGCAGGACAAGCCACTCAACCTCATCTCGCGACAGGGCGTGATTGGCTTGTGTCAGTGGCGGGGCCTGACTGCCTAGGAACCCTACAGATAGGGCGGGGACTAATGAGGCTTCGCTCTTGTAGGAGCACTTCGGGAGAGATAAGGCCCTCTACACTTAACAGCTCGGAGCGAGCTTATTCAAATGCAAGTATGTGTTATAACCCAGTTCAGTTAAGATGACGGAACACAGTATCTTCACCCTTGGTTGGGGCGGTAAACTCTCCCAGGAGGAAATGGCATTAAAGGAACCTGATTCTGAGCGCGGTTTGGGTCTCCCGTGTTCTATACGCGACACCTCACGGGGGAGTGGTAACAGGTACTTAACAAATACAATAATTACTATCAATCTAAAGGGGAAAACTCCCTGAATGTCTGCTATCCATGCCTTCCGCGCTGCACAAGATGGCCGCGGCTCCCCCCGCGAATCATCACGGGTGTGGTAGTTGGTTCGGGGAGGTGAATGCAGTCTAGAACGAGCATTACCCTACAACTCCCAGACGTCTTTGTCTCATCATCCGACTTGCAAAGCAACCTCACCTCACGACAGGGCCTGATTGACTTGTGTCACTGACGGAGCTCTACTACATAAGAAACCTGTGGATAGGTTGGGGGACTAATGAGGTTTTGCTCACATTTGGGAGAGACAAGGCCATTTGGATTTAACAGCTCGGGGAATGCTCGAGTAAGCGGCCCGAGTTCAGCGCCTTGACTGTTGGAAGTGTCGTAAACTCTCCCGGGAGGGAATGGGATTCAAGGTGCCTGATTTTGTGCGAGTTTGAGGTCTCTGTGTTGTCTAAGCAACACCTCACGGGGAGTGGTAACAAGTTTTTAAAAATACCATAATTAACATCATTATTAATGGGAAAACGTCCGGAACAACCGCCTTCCGTGCCTTCCGCCCTCCACCCAATGGCCGCTGTCCCCGCCGCGAAGCACGACGGGACTGGTAGGTGGAGGTGAACGCTGTCCATGGCGAGAGTCAGACTATAACTCCCAGATGTCCTTGTGTCCCGAGTCTCCACACCACCTTCCGTCCCTTCACTACAAGACCTGATTGGTTGTGTCGGTACCTGAGTTGGAGTACATTGGAAACCGATGGACAACATGGGAACAAATAAGGGTTCGCTCCTATGGGAGCATGGTCGGGAGAGCCAAGGTGATCTGGGTTTGCCAGCTCAGCGCAGGCTCATGCAAATGAAAGAATGTGTTATAACCCCGCATTAGAGGTGCCTGATTTTGAGCGAGTTTAGGGTCTCCGTATTCTCTATGATAACCCGATAGACCGTGCGGGAAGTAATGACGGCTCACTCCTGTGCGAGCATCTTCGAGACAGCCAAGGGGATCTACATGTGTCAGCTCTATGCAGCCTCATGCCAACGAAAGGATGTTTTCTAAATCCACCCGGGTAGAAGAGGGGGGGGGGGGTTCTGAACTCATTTACGTGGCGTCACTCCAGTGCCTGGACCGGAGGGTTGTGTGGCATAACTCTCCTTGGAGGGAATGAGAATATAATCGCCTGATTTTGGAGTGAGGTTGGGGACTCTCTTGTTCTCAGCTACACCTCACGCGGAGCAGTTAGCAAGTACTTAACAACTATCATAATCAATATCATTATTAATAGGAAAAAGGAGACTGAACAACAGCCAGCTGGGTTTTCCCGCTCTCTGGCCAATGGGCCCGCATGCCCCACCGCGGGGATTGGTGGGACTGGTATTTCGGTAGGCGGTGGTGAGCGTCATCAGAAGCGAGCGTCAGACATACAATGCCCAGAAGTCTTTGTGTCCCCGAGCCGCCGGGGCCACCTTCGCTCCCCTCGAGACAGCGTTTTAATTGGTTGGGTTGGAGCCTGGGGGGGACTACGTGACGTCCGTACCCACATTATTGCGTGTGGTGTTGGTTCAGCGACTGCTCTTAATAATAATAGTAATAATAATAATAATAACAATGGCATTTATTAAGCGCTTACTATGTGCAAAGCACTGTTCTAAGCGCTGGGGAGGTTACAAGGTGATCAAGTTGTCCCATGGGAGGCTCACAGTTTTAGTCCCTATGTTTACAGATGAGGGGAACTGAGGGGCACAGAGAAGTGAAGTGACTTTTTCCACTAGTCACACAGCTGGGACAGTTGGTAGAGCCGGGATCTGAACCCATGACTCTGACTCCAAAGCCCGGGCTCTTTTCTAATCGCTGGTGTGGGACTGTCATGATCAGAGCAGAGGACAGCCTGCCTCTGACGTCGGGGGCTTACAGACTAGTGGAAGAGGGGCCAACAGGGTAATTTACCCCCACTTTTACAGGTTGCAACAGCTGAGGCACAGAGATGCAAAGAGCCTTGCTTCGGGTCACATAGCACAAAGGTGGTTTCGGAGCCGTCTCACTAGGACCCAGTCGTTCCACCTCCAGCCCTGTTCCCTTTCCACTCGCGATTCGCTGCTTCTCGAGTGTCATGTAGCGTTGTTTGGAAGGCGGCCAGTGCTGTGGGAATTTAGGAGATCACGGCCATGGGTCAGAGGTATCAGGACAGCTGCCCCTCTTGTGGCAACCTCTGGAGGCTTACATCAGAGCTAAACCGATGCCTCTGTCCGTTTTTGTACTTCATCATCCTCTATGATGTCCTATCGGGAATATAATTTTTGGGACCATGTGTAACTATTGCTCGCTGACACCTCCAACTAAAAATGTCCAAAACAGAAACTCTTTCTCCTTCCCACCCTCAAGCTCTGCCCTGGTTATTTATTATTATTGATTAATATAGTTTATTATTATTGTTATTATCATCTGTTTTTGTTTGCATATTCCTCTCCTGGTATTTGTTCATCAGCGCTTTGTCTGTGCCAGGCACTGCACAAAGCTCTGGGGGGGGGGGATACAAGCTAATCTAGTTGAACACAATCTTGTCCCACATGGGACTCACAGTCTTACCCTTCCTATACTGAGGACCAGAGAATTCAATCATTCTTTCATATTTATTGAGCGGTTTACCGTATGCACTGTACCTAGCGCTTGGAGACCACGATATAACAATGAAACAGGTATATCCCCTGCCCTACAACGAACTCTCAGTCTAGAGGGCATGAAAGAGATTAACCTACATAAATAAAATGAAGAAATAAAGAAATGAATAAATAGCTAATTACAAAGAAGTCACTTAGCCACAGGCTCAGATAGTCGAGATGTGGCAGAGCCGCGGTTACAGCCCAAATCCTTCTGACTCCCAGGCCCATGCTCTATCCCACTAGACCGCACTGCTTTGCTTTCCCATCACTGTGGACAATACCACTTTTCTTCCTGCCGCAGAAGCCCTGGGATCATGGTATTGTGCTCGTCTCAGTCAATCAAATCATTTGATTCATTGCTTTTTTTGAGCACATCCTGTGTGTGCAAAGCGCTGTACTAAGGGCTTGGGGGAGGACAACCAAACAGTATAACAGACACATTCCCTGCCCACAAGGAGTTTTCAGTCTTAGATGAGGAAAACAGACACAAATATAAATAAATTAATTTCGGCTATAGATCGAGAGGCTTGGGGGGGGGGGGGATTCAGTGCACCTCAACGCTGTCGAAAGACCTCCCTTTGCCAGGGTGGAATTTCTCTTCCCGTGCTTTTTGCGCGCGCCCCACCCCAATGGCCCGCAAATCCCGCCGAGGAGCACAACGGGACTGGTAGTTCTGTAGTATGGAGGCGATCGCGGCCAGGAACGAGCATCAGACTACGACTCCCAAGGTCTTTGTGCTTCGGGCCTCCATAGACTCTCCCTCCTCTCGCGACTGGGTCCTGATTGGCCCGACAGACAGCTCAAAAACAAACGGAGGGTTCGTTCCTGAGGGAGCATCTTCGGGAGAGCCTAAGGGGTATTTGTATGTGTCAGCTCCAAGCGGGTTCATGCGAAAGAAAGAATGTGTCTCTTACCCCGCCCGGCTAAGCGGTCGGTACTCAGGACATAGACCTGCTCACTGGCTGGATCCAGCGGTTGTGTGTTAAACCCTTCCCGGGGACGGAGTGTAATTCAAGGTGCCCGAGTAAGTGCGAGTTTAGGGTCTCTATATTCTCCATGTTCAACCTCACGGAGAGTGTTAAAAAGTGATTAAGAAATACCATAAATTACATGCAGAGTGGATTTAGTGGAAAGAACACGGGCTTGGGGAGTCACAGGATTGAATGCTAATCCTGATCGCGCGATTTATCTGCCTGCTGTGGCCTTAGGTAAGTCACTTCACTTCTCTGTGCCTCAGTCACCTCATCTGTATAATGAGGATTTAAACTGTGAACCTACTTAGGACAACCTGATTACTCTGTTTGTACCCCAGCGCTTAGAACAGTAAGCACTGTTTGTACCCCAGAGCTTAGAATAGTAAGCGCTTAAGTAAATTCCCATCATTATTATTGCTGTCATTATAAATAGGAAAACGGCCCGAACAGCTGGCTCCCGAGCCCTTCCAACATTCTGGCACAATGGCCGCGTTCCCAGCCGAGGGGCTCAATAGGAGGGGTAGTTGGGGAGGCGGAGTTTGAACACCGCCTAGAGCAAGCGGCAGCTACGTCTCCCAGAAGTATCTGGATCCGAGCGGTCAACACCACGCTCCCTCCCCTCGCGACAGGACCTGATCTGCTCAGTCGGGTGCCTAGGGCTACACACGTCATACCAGCATTATTGGCAGTGGTGTTAGGGTCAGTGACTATTCTTGGCCAATCGCTGGAGGACTGGTACAATCAGAGCATAGGCAGCCCTGAGTCCCACCCTGGGGCTCCCAGACAGTGGAAGGGGGGGAGATCGGGTAGTTCACCGCGTTTTACAGGTGTGGCAGCACAGGCACAGAGATTCCAAGGTCACAAAGCACAGAAGTGGCAGAGCCGGGACTAGGACCCTCAGGTCTCACACCCCCAGCCCTGTTACACATTTTCCCTCACTTCACTGATTCTCAAGGGTTGTACGGGATTGATTGGACCGAGGCGGGGCTCTGTGAATCCAGAGGGAGCCGGCCGTAGCCTGAGAAATCAGGGCAGCTCCCCTCTTGTTGCAACTCGGGAGTCTTGCATCAGTGCTCAACTGATGCATTGCGTACTCAAGTATAGTATTTCGTTCCCATCTATGACGTCCTCCTACCAGTAACATTCCTTTGCCCCTCCTCCCATCTTACATTGTCTACTTCCTTGGGTTAGGGGACACGTAGGGTTACGTCCCGCCGACACCTCCAACTAAAACATATTCAAAACAGAAACACCCTCTTCCCACTTGAAACCTCGCCACCTGCCTTTTGATCGATTGCTTTGTTTTCTCTTCTACTGGTTTTTCTTTATAAGCTCTCTGCCTATGTACCTGGCACTGTTACTAAGAAGTGCTGGGGTAGATTCAGGTTAATCTAGTTGGACACAAATCCCTGTCCCACATGGGGCTCACAGAATGAACCTTCCCCTTAACAGATGAGCTAACCGAGGCCCAGAAAGAATAATTCATTTATTCGTTCGTTCATTCATTCCATTCATTCAATAGACGGCATTGAGCGCTTACTGTATGCAAAGTCCTCAGAGCCTTGGGAGGGCGCACTATAACCATGAAAGGATGCGATTCCCTGCCCACATAATGAGCTCCCCAGTCTAAAGAGGGGAGGTAGACATTCATATACAGAAAGAGATAAATAAGGAAGGAAAAGAAATGAATAACTAAGGATATTACAGAGAATTGGGTTTGGCCCCACCGGGTCGCATAGTCGAGAGCCAGTATTAGAGCGCTAGCCAATAGATCATGCTACTTTCCTTCTCCATCTCTGTAGACCACACCATTTTTCTTCGTGTCTCACAAGCCTGAATCCTTGGTGTTGTGTTTGATTTAGTCAATCAATCAATCAATCTATCAAAGACGCTTTTTGAGTGCATTCTGTGTGTAGTGCATGCACTAAGCTCTTGGGGGAGAACAACCCAGCGACATGAGACACATTCCCTGACGACAAAGAGGTGTCAGTCTACGGGAGGAGGCAGACACCAATAGGAATAAATTAATTTTGGCTCTAGACGGAAGTGCTGGGGGGCTGAGGGTTGGGGGGAAGGGAGAAGCACAGCTCAGCGCGGCTGCAACGCCTCCCTTTGCCAGGCTGAATATCCGCCTTCCGCCCTTTCTGCGTGCCCCCCAACGACCGCAAGCCCGGCCACGGGTCAAGACGGGACTCGTAGTTCAATAGGCGGAGGCGAACGCTGACAAGAGCCAGCATCGGGCTATGACTCCCAGAGGTTTTCGGGTCCCGAGCCTCCACAGGACATCCCGACAGGGTCTAAATATATGAGTTGGTGCAAGACACCGAATGTCTCCACATACTGTGTTCGGGCCTGTTTTCATGAACCTGCTCTGAGCTTACACAGGCAGATCCCCTTGTCTCTCCCGAAGTTGCTCCCACAGGAGAGAACCTCTACACACAGTAAGCGGTCAATAAATACGATTGAATGAACGAATTAGTCCCCGTGCTGCCCTTCTGGATCCCATGTAGTCCAGCCTAGACACCCACCAAGCCATTCATACCCTAACGTGAGGGGAGGGAGGGTGGCGTTGCGGCCTGGGCACAAAGACTTCTGGGAGTCGTAGCCTGACTCTCTCTCTTGACGGCGTTCATCTCCGCCTAATGAACTAGCACTTCCTTCGTGCGCTGCGGCGGGGCTCGGGGCCATTGAAGGGCGCGCAGAAGAGCATTGAAGGCAGATATTCAGCCCGGAAAAGGGCGGCGTTGCGGCCGCATTGAGGTGAGCTGAGTCCCTCCCCCACAACTCCTGGGCCCCCAGCACTCACATCTATAGCCATAATCAATTTGTTTTATATTGGAATCCATCTCCCCATCTAGACTGAAAACTCGGTTGTGAGCAGGAAAGGTGTCTGCTACATTGTTTGTGTTGTCCTCCCCCCAAATGCTCAGTACTGCACTCTGCATGCAGTACTCTCAATAAAGGCGATTGATTGATCAATTGATTGATTGGGTCAAGCACAACACCAGGAATTTAGGCTTGTGATTCAGGAAGAAAAGTGGTATTGTCTCAATGGATAGGAAAGAAAAGCAGAATGGTTTAGTGGATAATGCATGGGCCTGGGAATCAGGAGGATCTGGGCTCTAGTTCCCGCTGTGCCACATCTCGGCTGTGTGAGCCAGTGGGCAAGTCACTTCCCTGTTATTTAGCTATTTTAAATTTCTTTCTTTATTTCTTAATCTATATCCTACATTAATAGTCTATCTCCCCTATAGACTGGAAAGCTCGTTGAGGGTAGGGAATGTGTCTGTTTAATGTTATATCACACTGTGAGGGCCCATGTGGGACAGGATTGTGTCAAATCAAATTAGCTTGAATTTACCCCAGCGCTTAGTACTGGGCCTGACACATAGAAAGCGCTTAGGAACAAGTGACAATAGAAGAAAATACAAATAAATGGGCAGGGTTTGAGTGAGAAGAGAAGGAATTTTGTTTTGGACCTGTCTAGTTGGAGGTGTCGACATATCTATTTGGAGGTGTCGGCGGGAAACAGGACACATGTTCCCTGCGACAAGGAACTGGACAATGCAGATAAGAGGAAGGGACAAAACTATGTTCCCGGTTGGAGGATGTCATAGAGGATATCGTAGTACAAAAAGTACTGAAGTATCGTTTGAGCACTGATGTAAGACTCCAGAGTTGCCACAAGAGAGCAGCTGCCGTGATTACTCTGGCCATGGCCAGCTCTTCTGAATTCCCACAGCACCACCACTTTCGAGGCAACCCCGCACAACACCTCGAGAAACAGCGACGCGAATGGAAAGGGAACAGAGCTAGGGGGGTGGGAGACCTGAGACCTAATTTAGGGTCCTCCACTTTTATGCTGTATGACCTTGAGCAATGCTCTTTGGCTTTTGTGTGCCTCAGCTGCCACACCTGTAAAACTGGTGATGAACCACCTGTTCTCCCTCTTCCACAATCTACGAGCACTGAGTGGGATGCAGGCTGCCCCTGCTCTAATCGTACAGTGCCCATACCTGCGATAAGCTAAAAGTAATCGCTGAAACAAAACTACCGCGATAATGTGGTACGATGTAATCCATCCCATAACCTCAATTGGGTTGCATATCCACCTCCGCATCAAATGGAAACACCTTACCATCGGTCTTTAAATCACTCAATCACCTTGCCCGCACCTACCGCCACTCCGTCACTCTACCTACTAAAACCCAGCCCGCACACATCACTCGACTAATGGCCGTCCTACTCACTGAACCCTCTATCTCTTCTTATCTGCTGCCAAAATCGTGCCCTTGTCCTGCCTCTGGCCTAGAACTTCGCTCTTTCCAGATTTTGCAAGGCAATTACTCTCCACACTCTCCCCACATCACCTCCAAAAAGTCTTCCCTGAGGAAACCCAGTATTTCCTCTACTCCCACTCTTTTCTGCATCACCCATCGTAGCTCTTTTCATGCACTACCGCTCACCACACTAGCCTTCTAGCACTTGCGTTCGCATTCTCAATGCGTTTGTTTATATCAATGTCTAGACTGTAAGCTCGCTGTGGCCAGGGAACGTGGCTTTTATATTGTTGTATTCTTCTCCCCAAGAGCTTAGTACAGTGCCCTGAACACCGTAAGCACTCAATAAATACAATTGATTCTTAATTTCTTTCTTCTTTCATTGTTTCTCTTGATTTCTCTTCCTTCCTGCCTGCCTTTCTTTCTTTAATAATAAAAAACAATTGTGATAGCATTTGTTAAGCGCTTAATAAGTGCCAATCACTATTCTAAACACTGGGGTAGATACAAGGTAATCAGGTGGTTCTACGTGGGGCTCACGTAAAATCCCCATTTTACAAATCAGGAAACTGAGGCACCGCGATGTTAAGTGACCTCCCCAAAGTCACACAGGTGACAAATGGCGGAGCCGGGATTAGAAACCCACGACCCTCTGACTCCCAATCCCGGTCTCTTTCCACTAAGCCATGTTCCTCCTTCTTTGGTTAGTGTGTTTCTTTTTCTTCCTTCCTTTTCTTCCTTCCTTCCTTCCTTCCTTCCTTTTCTTTCCTTCCTTCCTTCCTTCCTTTTCTTCCTTCCTTTCCTTCCTTCCTTCCTTCCTTCCTTCCTTCCTTCCTTCCTTCCTTCCTTCCTTCCTTCCTTCCTCTTCTTCATGAGTGTCCGTGTTCAACAGAATACGGAATATACCCCATCTCTAAGTGGTAATTCCTTGAATCTCACGACAACCCTGTTTTCCTGGTGGGTGTTCTTGGTTCTGGTGCTCTTTTCCTATTTAAGGGGAATGTGTGGCCCTGGCTGGAATCCTTCTCCCGGGCATGGTAGTCCATGTTTCTCAAAACGCTTTTACTGCACATTTTCTAAGGTGTACAGCACATGGAAGAGTACAATTCACCAGAGTTCTTAGGCAAGTTCCCTACCAACAATCTTAGTGTCTAGAGGGGAAAATGCATTTGATTTTATTGTGGTTTCACGTAAGGGCTTACTATGTTCTAGCCACTGTACTACAAGCTGACTAGGTTGGACAGAGGCCATTTCCCACAAAGGTGAACGGTTTTAATCCTCGCTATTAAATTAATTAATATTAAAGACCTGCCCGAGGTCTAAATTCCTACAAGTGGTGAGAGCCGGAAAATACAGCCCAGGTCCTCTGACACCCGGGCCTGTGCCTTTCCTTTCTGTCTTTCACGTCTGCGTGCTCATTTGCTTGCCTGCTTGCTTGAAAACCTCAAACTACAACCTCCCATTGAGCTCCTTGTCGTGCCGGTTAGAAAATAGAATGCAGGAATGCACGAAACTCTCATGCACGATTCCCCGGAAGCTTTTAGTGATTTTCATGATAACGATTATACTGTAGGTTCCACAGCGAATAGTGAGTGGAGCACTTACTTTGTGGCAAGCACTATTCAGGGTGCATTGATAGTCCACTAGAAGTGGTCGATAGGGAATCCTTGTGTCAAGCACTGGACAAAGTGCAAGGGAAAGTCCAAAAAGGTTAGGGAGGTAGTAAGTGCTGAACATAGGGCACGAATGTTTATCGTCCGTCTCCGGGATCTTTAAATTCACACTTTCTGGATACGGGTTCTCCCGATCAGACAACTCATGTGAGAGCGTTGCCAGAATGTGATACTGTCAGAGACGGAATCGGAGTACGGGATATTCACCGCACTGAAGCCTGGAGCCGAGCTGGAACGATACTGGCCCTCCGGGGCCTCATGAAACTGACCTCCTATTGGGAGGACATTCAGAGGCTAATGCAGTAGGTGAAGGAGGGACATTAGGTACTTTCTTTAGATTATCGTGGTGGCAGTGTGTCTGGAGAGGAAAGGGTGGATTTTAGCGAGACTGCGAGGTCTGCTTTCCAGGATATGGTGATGAGAAAATGAATATGTAGGTTGAATGAGGCAGGTGAGCAGAGGGCTATTGCCCCGAGGTTACAGGGTTGCGAGGTCTTGGAGGGATGGGGAACTTTTTTCCAGTGGTGTGGGAAATAAAAAAGACAGGGATGCTTGTGTTTGAGTGTGAAGGGTGGGGGAGGTTCCTTCTTGGACATGTTAAATGTCGGTAAATGGCAGCACGATACCAGGTGCTGTCTTCGAGCGGAGAAGACAGTGTCAGGCTGAGTTGAAGGACCTTCGTGTTAAGACAGAGGAGTTGAATTGTGAAAAAATGTTGCCATTCATGACTGGTTTGCGGACATTCGGGTTGTGGCTTCTCGGGGAAGAGCCCCAAGACGTTGACCCCGCCCAAGTGTTGAGAATCAGGCCAGACAGGGCCCTCGTGCCGAACGGTTTTCCGGTCGACCCCTCTCCCCAGAGTCGCCCAGAGCACGCACACATTATCACTCAGGGTACATCAATGTGAGTGGAAACACTGTTCGGAAAGGGTTTTCTTGCGGCAGCCCTTCAGGTCACTCTCTGAAGCCGAGAAAATATGACCTTTCTCCAAGCTCTGCCACTAGTCCTCGATGTGATCTTGGGCCAATCACTTAAATTCTAGATGCCTCAAATACCTCACCTGTAAAACGCGGATTAAATCGTACTCCTTCCTATTTAACACTGTTTTAAGCACTGGGGTGGTAGGACCCTGATGAATTAATCAGGTAGGGACTGAGTCCCTGTTCAGCTTGAGTCTGAGCAACTAGACGCAACTTACTAAATGTTATCATTTAGTTTATCATTACTATCATTTCATTACTTGTTATCATACAAATCCAACAAGGGATAATAGACTTGGGTGTGAGCTCCGCGGGGTAAAGAATGCAGGGGAAGCTTCTTGTCCTAAAGCAAAGACACCGTGGACATGGCCAAGGAGTAAAGGATACAGTGAACATCACTGCTGGGGGGAGCTTGCACCTTTTGTATTGTGAGACACAGATCAATCCTCTGGTCCAGGGGGCACAACAGCACCTGAATTCCTACAGGGGCTGAGGCAGAGATTTTCTGCCCTTCTGTTTCACCATGGCAATCTCACTCTAAGGTAGAAGGGCAGTAGAAGGACCTGGCACATAATCTGCCCAGAAGACGTTCACCTTCGGACGATCCAGGATTGTCAAGTGTGTTACTCAGAGTAGACCTGAGGCTGTTGCCAAATCCTGATTACCAGATATCTCTAAAGATAGAGGTAATGAATTAAAAAGTGTGGGGTACGAAGGCTAGCTTCATTCCTCGGGGTGACGTGATCAGAACTGTGTGGTGCAGATTTGGATGGAGGGGACTGCGCTTTCCCCTACCACTCTGGTCTCCAACAGCAGGGTGGAAATGGAAGCTTTCCTGATCTCTTCACTGACACCTTTCAATAGAGCAGTAGTCATCTCCGGGTACCAGGGAATATTTGGCTGCAGTAATAAAAAACGATGAGGGTGAAAAAGTAAAGATAATTATAATATTTTTATTAATAATGATACAATAATCATAAGTGATGATGATGATGATGATGGTATTTTCGAGCTGCCAAGCCTGCCCAATCCACTCGCACTTGTTCGAATCTGGAGGACTCTGCCCATCTGGTGATCCCTGAGGGGAAAAATGTATCTAGCACTAAAGTTCTTCAGAGTGTGAAGGAGGTATTAAAAGTTTCAATCCTGAGTCTTTGTAGGCTTATATAGAGGTAGAGGATTGTACTGCTGACATGGGGCCGTCGTCACTTGGAAGGGAGATCTTCTCCTGTCTAGTCCACAGACTATTTTAATAGCCTATGCATATAGGCGGCAAACGCCAAAGATGCTTGCAGATCCAAAGCAATGCGGAACATTGCTAATCACAGCTTTCTCATTCGAAGATTGACTGGAGATTCATACCTGATATGGAAGTCGTCAATGCCCTGCCCTGTCATGGCCCCCCATATATTCTGATACACTTCTCCTCTCGTCCCCACCCCTAGAGCATTCATTATAGCCCTCTACTACTGCTCCGACTGCTAGCTGGACGCTAGCTCCCTCATTGTCAACCCTCGGCATTTCTGGTCTCCCAGCTTTTAGTTTCCATGAACCTGCAAAATGTAAAACACTCACGAGAAACCATTGTCTGATAGTTGGTGGAAGGGGTTAACCACGAGATAGGCACTCAAGCGTGGAGGTTTGCCATTCCGAATGAACCCCTCTCCAAGGGGCTAAGGATGGCTCGAGGCCATGAAAGGGGGAGCATGGGACTGAAAGGCTTACCCGGGGCTGTGTGTCAGGTCTAATCAAGCAGAAATAAGGGTGGTAGGGGAGTCAATCTCAATCTGGTTGAGGAGGTATCGTTCGCACACACCCGGCCGATGGTCAGTGGCCCCGTGCGTTTCGTCCCTCGTAGGTAAGACAAGGGGAGAAAGAGAGGTCGGAGAGAGGACCAGGAGAAGCGAACAGGAGGGAAGCTGTGGATAAGGCATTTCTCCAAGACGTTATAGAAAGAGATGACTCCAGCCTCATAATCCAGGGAAAATTCCAACCCGGCGGATAGGAAGGGCACAAACTGAGCTGGGCGAAGGGGAAGGAGATCCAGAAACTGCCCCCACTTATAGACTGGAAGGGCCATTAGTGAAAACATGTTCCCTGCACAACGGGCACATTGTTCTTCCTGCTCATCGACTCGTAACACAACCGCCACCTCCCACTCCGGCTTGTCTCCCACCTCCACCTCCCAGGTAGTGCCGCCCCGAAGTGAACACCGGGGCGCCCAGGACGCTGCCACAATTGTCGAATCGGTCCTGATGGTCGGGCACATCCTTGCGGGGTCTCCACGAATATCACCACTCCTCCGATCCTTTGGACACGACGAGATGGGGGACTGGCTGTGTTTGGGTCCAGGGTCATGTCCACTATGGAGAGAGAAAAGGTCGCATTTCAGTTATTCCTCATGCTATCCCTAACTACCACAGGTATTTTGGAGAGTTGGTCAGTGGAGCGGGGGACAGTGCAGTGCGGCACCCACAGTCCATGGCCTGAAAGAAAGACTGGGTATTCGGCCAAACTTTGTCTCCACTCCAGCGGGGAGAGAAGCTATGTATTCTGGAGTTCTTAGCCCGCTGGAGTCTGGAAGAGAAGACCTCCTCCCATGGTAGCCCTCTGCAGGGCAGTCTGGGAGAGAGGAAAAGCACACATGGGTAACGCCCACCAAGATTTCGTTGAGATTTCGATATCTCCTAAACCCTCGCAATAGTTGGGACGGGTGGGGACCTGAAAATCCCAGCCCATCGGATTGGGGATCCCTCAGGCGAACATACGGCTGCCTCTACACAGGGCGATACTCACTAGTCCTTCCTTCAGAATAATGCGGCTGAGAGAGACGACAGTCCGACCGGTCACGGGGCTTTCGCTGTAGGTACTGTCCAAGACCAGGATTCTGGGGTGGAATTTGCCAGAACGACTGACTCAGGAAGAGCCAATCATGGGTTTCCACTCACCTGCATATCTGCTGAGTATTTCTCTCATCCCAGGCACCCAGCAGGGCGGGTCAGCTCCAGGCCGTGGTGGCCTTTGGCCGATTGCTGCAGCTCCCGGACACACTTCTGGAAAGAGCAAAGTGTCAGTCATATACAATTCTCGTCCATCTCAGGGCCCAAGCATGTCGCGCGGAAGCAATACATTTGTGTCCTTCCCAAAAGGTCCCACGGAGCCCCTGTTGTATGTGGATTCCTTGGTCCTTCATTTATCGGATCGTGCACAAAGGAGCACAGAACTACATACATACCTGCGCAATGTTCTTCTCGCGTCCAAGGAGAAAGAAGACACGTGGGATTAGTATTTGATCTATCGACCTGTTCCCCCGTCCACATCTTCCTGGAACATGGCTCTCCGTGGGGGCACTGCATCAATCCACCTCTGCCCCCGCTTCATTACAACAGCTAAAAGCTGGGACCTGAGATTACATACATATATTTCATTCTGGTCCAATCAGTGATGTCGTCCCGTGGCTGTTGAAGCTTTGTCCAGAGTCCGGGATGGAGGGATGCAACTGGGGTCCTACCACCCGGGACCCGGCAATGGAGTAACCCCCCCCCCCACACCCCGAGAAAAGTTGTTGTGGCTCTGGGCGTGATTCCACTGAAAACACAGAAGAGCCTCTTTGTGCTCCCTTCCCATCTTGCCTCATGCCTGGTTCCTGGACCCTTACCCGTAGCAGCTCGTTATTCCCCCTCTGGCACTTCTCCTCCAGCTCTGTGATCAGTGCCCGAAGAGTGCGGTTCTGCTGAAAGAGATGCTCCTCGCTCTGCCTAGTTTCTGCAGATTCTCCCTCTCGTCGTTCTCCGAGCTCCGAAGTCTCAACTCGAGCTCCTCATCCAGGAATCGGTGCATTTTCTCAAACTCGGAGACACGAGATTCCGCCTACATTTCTGCACTTCCTCCTGCCGGGAAAGAGGCCAGGGTGGAAAAGAGAGTCAATAAATCATCTGACATACTGAACCTCCCCAGTCCTGCTAATAGAAAAGAAGGGACCCCTCTGGATGGGATCAGAACTTACCTTCACAATTGCCGAATTCAGTTTTTTCCGTAGCTAGCACAGTCTGCACCTCTTCGATTTCTGCCCACAGGGGATGAAGAAGCTCCTGGAATCTCTCCTGAAAGACAAAACGGCCGTTCTCGATGACCTTGGGGCTAAGTCCCCGGCACGCTCGGAATACGGCTGTGCTACTTTGGCCCTCTACCAGCTAGTTCCCGGACCTCGAGATTGGGGGATATTGGCGTGGCAGCTGGCAAACATGTTCTAATTCTACGTTCAACACTTGTTCTGGGATGACCACGGAGCGGACATCTTACCCTGTAATCCTCCGCCGGCTTCTTCAGTCGGAATCACGCTGTGTTTCCCGTGCTTCTCGGAACGGTAGCAGGACACACAGATTGCGGTGTCGGTCTTCCTGACAAAATAGCTTCAGAGATTGCTGGTGTCTCTCACACAGCTCCTCCTCCTCGGCGGAGCCCCAAAGTAGGTGAGGTCCCAGCTGCTTTCCGATCACTGCCAGCCTCTCCAGACGTTTAATGGTCTCCAGTCATTCGGCTGGCAGGCCCCACGGCCACTCTGGGCAGGAGAAAGGCTTCCGAACATCATCTGAGCACCTGAGAAGACAGAGTCGGACAGAAGCTGTGCCCACAGCTGATGGGTCACGGGTTCGATGAAGTACTCCATGCAGACAGAGCAGGTCAGCTCTTCCTGGAGGCATTTGGCCAGATCCATGGCAGCCACGTTCCTCCGGAGAGAGAGGCCGAAATCGAGGTCACTGGAGCTGCGCTGTCGATCGCCCGTTGACCCTGCCTCCTGTCAGAAGATAGCCAGGACGGTTTGTTCCTGTCGCAGATCCCAGGAACCATTTAGAAAGAGTGAATCTCAACCCATAAGAAAGTAGCACCAATGGTTTCTCTGGTGTCAGACGTCTGCTATGGGACTCAGCTCTGGAGGTGCACTCCCAGAAGCTCAAATACCAAGGGGCGAACTGCACTTCGTTTTTATCCGTGTCGGCAGCCTGAGTCGACACTCTCTCTTTCCGCTATCCCGCTTGCATAAGGTGTGAACTCTCCTTCAGGATGTGAGAAGAACTTTCCGCCAAGCAGGATCCCCCTACAACTGAGACCTGGGTTCACACCTTTTTATCTGATTTAGGAACCGTAAACCACACCCCGCCTACTTTCTCCTTGCCTTCTAGGTTGTTAGCGCTATATTCCTAAACATGAATCTGGAAGGCTTAGAGTGATTTTCTATTGAAAATATATTGTAACACCCCTCCCTCAGCCCCGCAGTGATTAGTACATCCCGATCGGATAGTAATCATTCTACAGCATTTATTGAGCACTTACTCTGCCCTAGGCACTGTTCAAGGTGCTTGGGAGAGGCCGCTATAGGTAATCTATAGGAATCGTATGAAGCATAAGGCACTGTTGAAGGAGTCTAAGCTCAGGTTGTGTGGGAGAGTACAACAGGGTGAGCTGATAGCACGCTTTGAACAAAGGTCACGAGTGTTATCGTGTGGCTCTGTGATCTTTAAAATAACACCCTCCCGTGCTTTCCAGATCATGAGCCCTCCTGACTAGATATCTTTAGACTGCGTTGTCAGAGTGTGATTCCTGTCGGAAGAATCGGTGGACAAGGGTGTCCACCCCATTGAGACCACGGAGCTAGCGGGACCTAGGCTAGGCCCACTCGTTGGTGATGAAAATGTTCTGGTATTGAGAGGACATTAGAGGCGGACATCGAGCCAGAGTGATTGGGTCTGCCTCTTTATTGGGTGTACATACATAGCTGTAGTGTAGCAAGCCTGCGAAGGAGGGGTTCTGAGGCCTAATCATTCATTCATTCATTCAACCGTATTTATTGAGCGCTTACTGTGTGCAGAGCACTGAACTAAGCGCTTGGGAAGTACAAGTCCGCAATGTATAGAGACGGTCCCTGTAATCAGCAGGGTAGGCTCTACAGGGCTCGGTCGAAATGGCTACAACTAAAAATAGCAGCAATGCCTCTTATATACGAAGCCCCCCTCATACCGGTTAGCCCTCAGCGTATTCCCAGGTTGTCTATCTGATTGGAAAGTTTCCGTTCCACAAACTTGTAGACTACAATTTCCATGTCCTTGTTGTGGGTTGCTCAGGCAGAGGGAGAGCGTGAATTCACTCTTCCCACACCATCAAAATAAGTTAACAGCCCGCGAAGGAGACCAAGAATGAACGGCCAGAGAGATAAAAAGAGAACCAGGAGACGTCGGAGTCAGTGAAGCCAAGGTTGGATAACGTGTTGAGGAGAAGTGGATGGACGACAGTGTCAAAGGCCGAGGAGGATTAGTATAGAGTAGGAGCCATTGGATTTGGCAAGAAAGATGTCATTGGTGAACTTTAAGAGGATGGGGTCAGTGGAGATGGGGGGACAGAAACCAGATTGGAGTGGGTCCAGGAGAGAGTTGGAGGAGAGGAATTCGAGACAGCGAGTTTAGAGACTTGCTCTAGGAGTTTGCAAAGGAAGGGTAGGAGGGGGACGGTGCGATAACTGGAGGGGGCTGTGGGGTTAGGGAGGGTTTTTGTAGGATGGGGGAGATGTGGGCATGTTTGAAGGCAGAGGAGAAGAAGCCGTCGGGGAGTAAGGGGTTGAAGATGGACGCTAAGGAGGAGAGGAAGGAAGAAGTGAGGGGAAATGGGGTTTCTATAAGGTTTCTATAAGGTAAGACGAAATGGGGTCAGAAGCGGAAGTGGAGGGGTGGCACTTGAGAGGAGGGAGGAGATTTCCTCTAAAGCTAGTGCTGGGAAGGACGGTAAAGTAGAAGCGGGTAGAGGGGAGATGGAGAAGGGGGAGGGGTGACTTTGGAGAGCTCAAACCGGATGGTGTTAATTTTCCTGGTGACGTAGATGGCCAGATCGTTGGGGGTGAGGGATGGGGAAGATGGAGGAAAAGGGCACCTGAAGATGGAGTTTAACGTCCGGAACAGCTGACGAGGGCGATGGTCAAGGGCGTAAATAAGGGACGAGAAATAGTTTTGCCAGTTAGAGGAGAGGGCAGAGTTAAGGCAAAAAAGGATAATTTTAATGTGAACAAGGTTGGCCTGGTGTTTAGACTTCCATCAGCAGCGTTCAGCCGCTCGAGCATAAGAGCGAAGGAGGCGGACAGTGGGGATGCTCTAGAGCTGTGGGTTAGTGGTGCGCATGCAATGAAGGGATAGGGGAGCGAGTGAGTTGAGTTGAGTAGAGAGGGTGAAGTTGAGAGGGTAGGAAGAGTGGGCTAGGGAGACTATGTGGGGTGTGATGTGCTGAGAGAAATGGAAGAAGTCGAGAGAGTGGAGGTCCTCTGTGGAGAGATAATACAGATTTACGGGAAGTGGGGGTGTCAGAGGAGGCAGGGTGAGAAGGTTATGGTCAGAAAGAGGGATTTCAGAGTTGGTGAGTATGGAAATAGTGCAGCGGTATAGAGATGATGAGATCGAGAGTGTGACCAAGTCGGTGAGTGGGCGAAATGGGGGGCAGAGTCAAGGAGTGATAGAAAGCGGGCGACAGAGGAGTCATCGGGTATATCCATGTGGATGTTGAAGTCTCCAAAGATCAAAATTGGCATGAAAAAAGAGAGAAGTAAGCTATCAGAATCCTGAAATTCACTGGGGTTACCTACAGCAAAAAAAAAAAAAATGTTTTGAGACCGAATTCATTGGCTGACTTCTGGATCCCAGGCTAAGACCTTCTCCGACATTCGGTGGCGGATCTTTCCTCTATAGGAGATCTCAAGCCCCATCTGGAGCTTCCAAACCTTTGAATGCCCCTGAATTTCCACAGACGCCTGGCGTCAGGATTCCGCAGAAACAGAATGGAGAAACCAGGTAGTCGACAGGATTGAAAAATTCACCGGAAACGTCTTTTCCGAATAGGTACCGCCGTCGACTCCTGGCCCACTTCCTACCTCTGGTCTGGAATGTCATCCCTCCTCACATCTGCCAAACTAGCTTTCTTCCCTCCTTCAAAATCCTACTGAGAGTTCACCTCCTGAAGGAGGCCTTCCCAGACTGAGCCCCCCTTTTCCTCTGCTCCTCTTCCCATCCCCATTGCCCCTACTCCCTCCCTCTGCTCTACCCCCTTCCCCGCCCCACAGCACTTGTGCAAAGTTGTACATATTTATTATTTTATTCATTTTATCAAGGATGTGTGTATATCTATATTCTATTCATCCATTTTGATGCTATTGATGCCTGTCTACTTGTTTGTTTTGTTGTCTCTCTCCCCCTTCTAGACTGTGAGCCCGTTGTTGGGTAGGGATTGTCTCTATCTGTTACTGAATTGTACTTTCCAAGTGCTTAGTGTGCTCTGCACACAGTAAGCGCTCAATAAATACGAATGAATGAATGAATAGAAAAACTATACTTCCCGAATCCTTGTTTATTAGTGCTGGCAAAGTATGTTTCCCATGTGGCTCTGCGATGTAATGGATAGTGCACTGGACTTCTAGTGTGGAGGAAGCCATTCAAAGGTTGTGAGTTCGAGTCCCATAGGGTTCGCTGTTTCCTTTTCCTCCAAATTGGAGAAGAACCCATCAGAGTTGTCAGGTTTGTTTGTACCAGTCACCCAGGGCTTCAGTTTCCCAGAAGAAGGGATAGAGGTCATTCATTCATTCATTCATTCATTCATTCATTCATTCGTATTTATTGAATGCTTACTGTGTGCAGAACACTGTTCTAAACGCTTGGAAACTACAGGTTGGGAACAGAGAAGGTCCCTACCCAACAACGGTCTCACAGTCTAGAAGGGGGAGACAGACATTCCGTACATTCCGTACATTCAGCTCCCTTCTCAGGCCCCCGGTTCCTCCCCCTCCTCCTTCCCTCACCCCCAACGATCTGGACTCCTACTTCATTGACAAAATTAAATTCATCAGGTCCTACCTCCCCAAAGTCACTTTCCCCCCCCTTCTCCAACCCCCCGGCTCTCAACACTCTCTGCTACTTTCCCATCCTTCCCAGCAGTATCCTCAGAGGAGCTCTCCTCCCTCCTCTCAAGTGCTACTCCAGCCACCTGTGCTTCTGACCCATTCCCCCTCATTTCATGAAATCTCTCGCTCCATCCCTTCTCCCCTCCTTAACTTCCATCTTCAACCGCTCACCCTCCACTGGTTCCTTCCCCTCTGCCTTCAAACATGCCCATGTCTCTCCCATCCTAATAAAACCCTCTATTGACCCCACCTTACCTTCTAGTTATCGCCCCATATCCCTCCTACCATTCTTTTCCAAACTCCTTGAATGTGTTGTCTACACGCGCTGTCTCGAATTCCTCAACAACAACACTCTCCTCGACCCCCTCCACTCTGGCTTCCGTCCCCTACATTTCACGGAAACTGCCCTCTCAATGGTCACCAATGACCTCCTGCTTGCAGAATCCAACGGCTCATACTCTATACTAATCCTCCTCGACCTCTCAGTTGCCTTCGACACTGTGAACCAGCCCCTTCTCCTCAACACGCTATCTGACATTGGCTTCACAGTCTCCGTCCTCTCCTGGTTCTCCTCTTATCTCTCCGGTCGTTCATTCTCAGTCTCATTTGCAGGCTTCTCCACCCTCACCAATCCCCTTACTGTGGGGGTTCCCCAAGGTTCAGTACTTGGTCCCCTTATGTTCTCGATCTACACTCACTCCCTTGGTGACCTCATTCGCTCCCACGGCTTCAACTATCATCTCTACGCTGATGACACACAGATCTACATCTCTGCCCCTGCTCTCTCCCCCTCTTTCCAGGCTCGCCTCTCCTCCTGCCTTCAGGACATCTCCATCTGGATGTCTGCCCGCCACCTAAAACTCAACATGTCGAAGACTGAACTCCTTGTCTTCCCTCCAAAACCCTGTCCTCTCCCTGACTTTCCCATCTCTGTTGACGGCACTACCATCCTTCCCGTCTCACAAGCCCGCAATCTTGGTGTCATCCTCGACTCCACTCTCTCGTTCAACCCTCACATCCAAGCCGTCACCAAAACCTGCCGGTCTCAGCTCCGCAACATTGCCAAGATCCGCCCTTTCCTCTCCATCCACACTGCTACCCTTCTCATTCAAGCTCTCATCCTATCCCGTCTGGACTACTGCATCAACCTTCTCTCCGATCTCCGATCTTCGTGTCTCTCCCCATTTCAATCCATACTTCATGCTGCTGCCCGGATTGTCTTTGTCCAGAAACGCTCTGGG
Source organism: Tachyglossus aculeatus (assembly GCF_015852505.1). Classification (NCBI taxonomy): domain Eukaryota; kingdom Metazoa; phylum Chordata; class Mammalia; order Monotremata; family Tachyglossidae; genus Tachyglossus; species Tachyglossus aculeatus. The sequence continues at coordinate 20,553,308 of NC_052083.1, read as the reverse complement.
CATGTTACATCCCTCCTCAAAAATCTCCAGTGGCTACCAATCAATCTGCGCATCATGCAGAATCTCCTCACCCTGGGCTTCAAGGCTCTCCATCACCTCGCCCCCTCCTACCTCACCTCCCTTCTCTCCTTCTACAGCCCACCCCGCACCCTCCTCTCCTCTGCAGCTAATCTCCTCACCTCTCCTCGTTCTCGCCGGTCCCGCCATCGACCCCCGGCCCACGTCATCCCCCGGGCCTGGAATGCCCTCCCTCTGCCCGTCCGCCAAGCTAGCTCTCTTTTTTCCTCCCTTCCTCCCTTCAAGGCCCTACTGAGAGCTCACCTACTCCAGGAGGCCTTCCCAGACTGAACCCCTTCCTTCCTCGTGCCCCTCTCCATCCCCATCTTACCTCCTTCCCTTCCCCACAGCACCTGTATATATGTATATATGTTTGCACATATTTGTTACTCTATTTATTTATTTATTTATTTATTTATTTATTTATTTTACTTGTACAAATCTATTCTATTTATTTTATTTTGTTAGTATGTTTGGTTTTGTTCTCTGTCTCCCCCTTTTAGTCTGTGAGCCCACTGTTGGGTAGGGACTGTCTCTATATGTTGCCAATTTGTACTTCCCAAGCGCTTAGTACAGTGCTCTGCACACAGTAAGCACTCAATAAATACGATTGATGATGATGATGATGATGATTTTGCAGATGAGATAATTGTGGCACAGAGAAGTGAAGTGATTTGCCCAAGGTCACCCAGCAGACAGGTCGCAGAGCCGGGATTAAAACCCACGTTCTTCTGACTCCCAGGCCTGTGCTCTAACCACTGGTCCACACAAATCCATCCTTCAAGGATTGTTCATTTGATTCCATTTTGGGGAAGGCACTCAACCTTTCTTGTCTTCTTGCTTGCATATCTGGTGCCTACCTGTCCTGCCCTTAGCCAGGTGACTTCACTTCTCTGTGTCTAATTTTCCTCAACTGTAAAATGGGGATTTAATACCTGTTCTCCCTCCTACACACTCTGTGAGTCTCAGGTGGGAAAGGGTCTGTGTCCGACCTGATTCATTTGTGTCTACTTGGTGTTTGATATAAAGTTAGTGCTAAACAAATACCATAATTATTACAGGAACATAAAATTTATCAAAATAGTACAAGTACGATAAATAAGGATAAAAATGGAGTATTTTAGAAACAGCGTGAGGTAGTGGAAGGAGCACGGGTCTAGTAATCAGAGTATCTGGTTTCTCTTCCTGGCTCTGCCACTTGTCTGCTGGGTAACCTTTGGGCAAAACACTTAACTTCTCTATGCCTCAATTAACGTACCTGTGAAATGGGTATTAAATCCCCCTCCCTATAATTTGAACTATAGGTCTCATGTGGGATAGGATTTTTGTCCAACTTGATTATCCTGTATCTACCCAGTGTTTAGTACAGTGCCTGGCACATAGTAAACACTTAACATGTATCCTTAAAAGGAAAAGTCATTTAATGATACCTGGATGAAATAGAACAGGTAGGTGAATATACGAGCAGAAATCCAAATGCAAAGAATGATAATTGTTGCATTTTTAAGGGTTTATATTATGTACTAAGCACTGCACACAGTAAACGCTCAATAAATACGATTGATTGATTGATTGAGGTAGATACACTATAATCACAGAGTACACAATTCTTGTCCCACATGGAGCTCACAGTTGGAGAAGGGGAACACATATTTAATATCCTTTTGACATATGAGGACACGGAGGCACAGAACAATTAAGCGAGTTGCCAAGGTCACTCAGTAGGCGAGAAGAACTGTGAACAAGGAATGAAATGCATAATTGCAAAGGGTGACCATAGGGTTGACAGATTAGGGTGTGGTGAATTTTTGGGGTAAGGCTTCCTGCAGTTCCATCTCTGTCCTTGGATGCGCTGCTTAAGTCTCTTTACCCTTTTCTTCCTCATTTCAGAGCTGTTCATCATCACAGCAATATCCTACGACCGCTATCCCGCCACCTTCCTCCCCCTGCACTATGAAGTCATGATGGGCAGAAAGGCCTGTGTCCGGATGGCAGCGGTCACATAGATCTATAATAGTATTTATTTATATTGATGCCTGCTTACTTGTTTTGATGTCTGTCTCCGCCCTTCTAGACTGTAGGCCTGGTGTGTGGGAAGAGATTGTCTCTCTTTATGGATGAATTGTGCTTTCCAAGCGCTTAGTACAGTGCTCTGCACACAGAAAACGCTCAATAAATATGAGGGAATCGATGAATGAAGTGTTCCTGGAACCGTGCACACAGCAAGCACCTTCTCTCTCTCTCCTTCTGCTCTTCTAACATTGTCCAGCAGTTCTTCTGTGATGTCCCCTCGTTGCTGAAGTCATCTGGGTCCAAATAGATCATCTCTGAAAAAGTGATCGTGGCCTTTGGGATCACTGCAGGTGTTGTCTGCTTTGTTTGCACCATTGTCTCTTTCGGTCACATCTTCTCAGTACTGAAGACGCCAAACTCTAGGGGCCAGTCCAAAGCTTTTTCCAATTGTCTGCCTCACCTCGTGGTTATCACCGTTTTTATCACTTCTGGGATCTTTGCTTACCTCAATCTGCCCTCAGATACCTCTTTGGTACTGGACCTGTTCTCTGTTGTGGTGCCCCTCAACTTGAATCTCCTCATCTACAACCTGAGGAACAGGGACATGAGGGCGGTGATGGGTTAGGTTATAATTTGTTATGGTATTTGTTAAGCGCTTACTATGTGATAGTGGGGACACTTTGTGTTGGATGATAACTGCTTGATCCAAAACCATGTTCTCTTTCCTAATCGTCCATGTTAATTCTGTCAACCTCCTCCTAGACCGTAAATTCGTTTTGGGCAGGGAATGTGTCTACCCACTGCGTTGTATTGTACAGTTGCAATTGCTTAGTACAGTGCTCCACATACAGCAAGTGCTCAGGAAATACCATTGATTGATCCTCTACTCAGTGTCCATGACAGGCTCACCTGAATGCTGTTCACTTCTCCGCATCCATGAAAGCCCCACCACAATGGTATCCTCTACTCCATGTTCAAGGCAGACCCACCTTAATGGTATTCTCTACTCTATGTCCATGGCAGATCTACCTCAATGGTATCCTTAATTCAAAATCTATGACAGATTTGCCCTATTGACTCCTTCTCTCCACATCTGTATCAGATCTATCCTAATGGCTTCTTCTATTCCATAACACTTGACAGCTACACCCCAAAGGTATTCTTCTTCACATCCATGACAAACCCACCCCAATGTTGTCCTCTTCTTTACATCCACGAACAACCCACTGCAATCTGTGATATACCTACTTATATTAATGTCTGTCTCCCCCTTTCTAGACTGTAAGCTCGTTGCGGGCATGGAACGTGTCTGTTATATTGCTATACTGTACTCTTCCAAGTGTCCAGTACAGTGCTCTGCACATAGTAAGCATTCAAGAAATATGATTGGCTAACTAACACCAATGATGTCCTCTCCATCCAAACCGCTACCCCGCTCATTCAAGCTCTCATCCTATCCCGTCTGGACTACTGTATCAGCCTTCTCTCTGATCTCCCATCCTCATGTCTCTGCCCACTTCAATCCATACTTCATGCTGCTGCCCGGATTGTCTTTGTCCAGAAATGCTCTGGGCATGTTACTCCCCTCATCAAAAATCTCCAGTGGCTACCAATCAATCTGAGGATCAGGCAGAAACTCCTCACCCTTGGCTTCAAGGCTCTCCATCACCTCGCCCCCTCCTACCTCAACTCCCTTCTCTCCTTCCACAGCCCACCCCGCACCCTCCGCTCCTCTGCCTCTAATCTCCTCACCGTACCTCTTTCTCGCCTGTCCCGCCACCGACCCCCGACCCACGTCATCTTCCGCGCCTGGAATGCCCTCCCTCTGCCCATCCGCCAAGCTAGCTCTCTTCCTCCCTTCAAGGCCCTACTGAGAGCTCACCTCCTCCAGGAGGCCTTCCCAGACTGAGCCCCTTCCTTCCTCTCCCCCTCGTCCCCCTCTCCATCCCCCCATCTTACCTCCTTCCCTTCCCCACAGCACCGGTATTTATGTATATATGTTTGTACGTATTTATTACTCTATTTATTTATTTTACTTGAACATATCTATTCTATTTATTTTATTTTGTTAGTGTGTTTGGTTTTGTTCTCTGTCTCACTCTTTTAGACTGTGAGCCCACCGTTGGGTAGGAACTGTCTCTATATGTTGCCAACCTGTACTTCCCAAGCGGTTAGTACAGTGCTCTGCACACAGTAAGCACTCAATAAATGCGATTGATTGATTGATTGATGTCTTTTTCTTTATATCCATAAGAAACCATCCCAAGAATATCCTTTTCTTTACATTCTTGACAAATACACCCCAATGGTGTTGTCTTCTCCACGTTCATGAGAAATCCAGCCCAGTTGTGTCACGCTCTGCACAAAGTAAGTTCTCAATAAATACCAGTGGTTAACACACTCTCACACATAGCACTCTACTGCTGAAAGGTTAATTGAATGCCATGTTCAAGGCAGACCCACCTCAATGGTATCTCTACGCCATGTCCATGACAGACTTACATCAATGGTTGAAATTAGTACAGATATTACCTCTTGTCAAATGTGGCATTTTAATGTCTGTCTCCCCCCGTGGACTGAAGCTTCTTGTGGGTATGGAGTACATTTATCACCTCTCCTGTACTATACTTTCCCAGTGCTGAGTATAGTGTTCTGAACGCGGTTAGTGCTCTGTCAATACCACTGTGGGATTGATTGGATCAGAAAGGTGAAGACAGGAGCAGGTATGTGGTTGGCAGATCTGAGTGAGGAGGGAGTTGTTTGAAATAGGGAAATCAGGACCACATGGCTTGCCCACCACATTTATGGTCATGAGGGTTTGGTCCTAGTGGAAAGAGCACAGGACTCGAATTCAACTCACAGCTCCACCACTTGTTTGCTCTGCGAAATTCAGCGAATCACTGAACTTCCCTGTGCCTCAGTCTCCGTGCCTGTAAAATGGGGGTAAAAGGTGAGTTCTCCCTCCCACCTGGACTGCGAGCTCCATGTGGGACGGGGACATAGATCTGATTGTCCTGGATTTAAAACAACATTTAGAACAGTTATTGCCACATAAAAAGCACTTAATACTATTATTATTAATACTGATGATGATGATAACAATAATAGTTCTTATTCTTATTATTATCGGAGGTCCTTATGATGACGATATGCTGGAATTTTACTGTAATATTTTCAACAGACCTGCCGAGCAGCAATTAAGGACTGAATCCTTTGATGCCTCCACTGTATTCTCCAAATCTCATAGTACAGTGCTCTGCATATAGTAAGTGTGTAACAAAAACTATTGATGATGTCCCTAGAGCATAAAATCACTGAGGGCAGGGGTGTGTTCACTTACTGTATTGTGCTCTCCTATACACTTAGTACAGTATTCTGCACACAACTGCTGTTGAGTAAATACCGTTGGTTTGTTGAGATGGGGATTTAGAGCGGATTCGGAGGCGACCAAGAAGAGAAGCCCAGAATGATAGGTGCACAGTGAGAGAGAGAGAGAGAGAGAGAGAGAGAGAGAGAGAGAGAGAGAGAGAGAGAGAGAGAGAGAGAAAGGAAGAGGGGGAGAAACAGGGAGGGATGCACAAGAGAGGTCTGCGGGGAAAGAGGGCTGGGGTGTCAGACATGTAAATCAATAAATCAGTCAGTCAAGCAGTCAATACTTATCAGTCAATCCCCATTTTACAGATGAGGTAACTGAGGCAAAGAAAAGTGAAGTGGCTTGCCTAAGGTCACACAGCTGATAAGCGATGGAGCAAGGATTAGAACCCATGACTTCTAATTCCCAAGCCCGGGCTCTATCCACTAAACCACGCTACAGAAGAAGAGGAAGGAAGAGAGGATGTATTTGGGGGCTCTGAGTTTGAACTGGAACCACCAGAAAGTGCTGAGACTGATGATGACCACCTGTGACACACTCAGGAGACAGGAGGAGCAGATGGACAGGCCCCGGGCTACGCTTCTCACGTATTAGTATTTTACAGCCAACGTCATCCAGAATATTCTTCACCCCAAAACCCACCATCGTCTTTGGAACACCACGCGTGAGAAGAGGGCCTGCATTATTCAAGGTCAGGTGGGTGAGGATCAGGTCCGTGGGTTTCTTCTGCTGGGTCTGAGCCACGAAGATGTTGACGTACAACAAGAACATCACTGTGTTCCTCAGAACGCCGACTACAGTCTGAAAGAGGAAGGAAATTCCAAATATCTGGTCACTCATAAGCACTGCCTTAATGGCTTCGGAACTGCAGAATCCTGAGAATCCTACATAAAAGCCAAAAGGTAACATCAATGAGACATGTTGGAAAAATGGAATTTCAGAGACTTAATCAATTCTTCTGCGTCGTCCTCACTTGCTCCCTTTATTCATCCCCCTTCCCAGCCCCACAGCACATGGACATGTTTGTATTTCATTAATATTAACGTCTGTCTCCCGCTCTAGACCTGTCGTGGCCAGGGAGTGACCCTTTTTATTGTGATGTGGTATTCTCCCAAGCGCTTAGAACAGTGCTCTGCACACATTAAGTGCTCATCTCCTTTCCTGAAGAGCCTGCGGTCGGGCCCCAATGACCTGCCACCGGGCTCATGGTCGACTACCACCCAGACGGACCTTCCACGCAAGGACACCAGTATCCCCCGCCTGAGGACACCGAGGTCCCCCCCTCCCGCAGGGTCCGCGGCCGGCCAGAAGGTCACCCACCTCCCAGAGGGACTCTAGAGAGCCGATGACTTTCCTGACCATCCGGCACCCCCGGGCTGGGAAGCCCTCTCCTTATCACTAGATTCGCCCCTTAAAACGACCTCTAGCTCGACCAGGACACCAACCAGGACATTGCGGTCCGCAGCTTCTCCCCCTTACCCGCTCACTCCCAGAAATGGTCATCTTCCTCCCCCTCCCTCCTTCATTGTCTTTGGATCCGGTGTGGCTGACTACCCCTCCCCCCGGCCCCCCACTCCCACCCCGAGTAACAGTGACCCTATTCTCACTGTGTTACTATTAGTAACTACCTGAATTCTCACCTACTCAGCCTAACCCATGTTATTTGCTTATTTACTCATCTTCCCAGCCGTTTCCTCTCCCATGTCCCCTATAACAATTCCAACCATCTCCAGAACTGCTATGCACATGGCTCCTTCATCCACCGCCTCAGAGACAGTTCAGCCAAGAGGGCTGGGACTCTCCTAACAATTAGCCTTTTTGAAGTGAATGACCCATGGACAATTCAATACTCTGGGTATCACCTGTTTATGTTATTGTTGCTATCATATGTTAATTGGTACCGCTCTAAGTGCTGTCTCTTACCCCACTGACCTCACCATGACCTTTCAATTTCCCGGCTCCTATCTGCCCATTCCTGTCCTCACGTCCCCCATCCCTCCTCCCACCCAGTTCCTCCCCTCCCCTGGATCCACCCTCATGCCTCCTTCCTGCACCCCAGTGTTGGATTCCTTCTCGCACCCGGGTGCCGCTTTCTTTGGCACCATCCCTCCACCTCCTTTTCTTTCCTTTCCCTCCTTTAAAGCCCATATCATCAGCCTCTACCACCCCCTACAGATTCTTGTAGCCATCATCTACCGCCCCCCTGGTCCCACTTTCAACTTCTTTAACCATTTGACCCCTTTTTTTTACCTTCCTTCTTTCTTTTTGCTTGCCCACTTTTATCCTTGGAGACTTCAATATCCACATAGATGTACTCCGTGACTCCTCTGCCACTCGCCTTCTACCACTCCTCGATTCCGCCAGCCTCCTGCTCCATACCATCTCACCCACTCATCAACTTGGACACACACTCGATCTCATCGTCTCTAACCGCTGCACAATTTCCACCCTCACCAAACCGGAAATCCCTCTCTCTGACCACAACCTTCTTGTTTGCTTCGCATATAGTAAGCGCTTAACAAATACCATCATTTCCATTATTATTATCATTATTTGCCTCCCCTCTCACACTTCTCTTCCCCGTAAATCCGTATTACTCCCCCACAGAGACTTCCACTCTCTAGACTCCATCTATCTCTCTCAACGTACTTTACCTCAGTTGGTCTCCCTACCCACTCTACCCACTCTTGATGAACAAATCGATGCTCTCAACTCCATCCTTTCTACGAAACTAACTCACTCGTCCCCCTATCCCTTCGTCGCTCTCGCACCACTAACCCACAGCCCTGGATCACCTCCACTGTCCGCCTCTTTCACTCACGCTCAAGTCGCTGAACGCTGCTGGCGGAAATCTGTACACCAGGCCAACCTTGTCCACTTTAAGTTTATTCTTTCTTGCCTTAACTCTGCTCTCTCCTCTGCCCGGCAAAACTATTCATCTTCCTTTATTGACACCCATACCCATCACCCTCGTCAGCTTTTCCGGACATTTAACTCCCTCCTCAGGCCCACCTCTTCCTCCTCCTCCCTCATCTTTCACTCCCAACGATCTGGCCACCTACTTTACTAGGAAAATTAACACCATCACGTCTGAGCTCCCCAAAATCACCCCTCCCCCTCCCCGATCCCCCCTCCTCTCCACCCCCTCTTCTACTTTCCCATGCTTCCCAACAGTATCTTCGGAGATCTTCTCCTTCCTCTCAAATGCCACTCCTCCATATACACTTCACACCCCATTCCCTCCCACTTTACAAACTTTCTCGCCCCTTCCCTTCTACCCTCCTTAACTTCCATCTTCAACCGCTCACTCTCCAACGGCTTCGTCCCCGCTGCCTTCAAATATGCCCATTTCTGCCGAATCTTAAAACCCCGCTCCCTTGACCCCAGATCCCCTCCAGTTATCGCCACATCTCCCTCCTACCCTTCCTTTCCAAAGTCCTGGAGCGAGTCGTCTTCACGAGCTGTTTCGAACTCCTCTTCTCCAACGCTCTCCTGGACCCCCTCCGATTTGGCTTCCATTCCCTCCACTCCACCGATACCGCCCTCATAAAGGTCACCAATGACGTCTTTCTTGACAAATCAAATGGCTCCTACTCTATCCTAATTTTCCTCGGCCTTTGACACTGTCGCCCATCCCCTTCCCCTCAGCACGTTATCCAATCTTGGCTTCACTGATTCCATCTTCTCCTAGTTCTCTTCCTATCTCCTTCGCGGGGTGCTCTTCCCACTCCCATCCCTTATCTGTAGGGGTCCCTCAGGGGTCAGTTCTTAGCTCCTTTCTGTTTTACAACGACACTCATTCCGTTGGTGAACTCATTCGCTCCCACGGTTTCAATATCATCTCTTCGCGGATGATGCCCAAATCTATATCTCCTCCTTTGGTCTCTCTCCTTCCCTCCAGGCTCGTATCTCCTCTTGTCTTCAGGACATCTCCACCTGGATGTCCTTCCGCCCCTCAAAACTGAACATGTCCAAGACTGAGCTCTTTATCTTCCCTCCCAATTCTTGTCCTCTCCCTGACTTTCCCGTCACTTTGGACGGCACTACCATCCTTCCCGTCCCACAAGACTGCAACCTTCGTATCATCCTTGACTCTGCTCTCTCATTCATCCCACACATGCAATCTATCACCAAAACCTGCCGGTCTTACCTTCACAACATCGCCAAGATTCGCCCTATCCTCCCCATCCAAACCACTACCACGTTAGGACAACCATTCATCCTATCCCGACTGGATTATTGCACCAGCATCCTTTATGGTCTCCCAACCTCCTATCTCTTCCCACTTCAGTCTGTACTTCTCTCAGCTGCCCGGATTATCTTTCTACAGAAACATTTTGGGCATGTCACTTCCCTCCTCAAAAACCTCCAGTGATTGCCTATCAACCTCCGTATCAAGCAAAAACTCCTCACTATTGGCTTCAAAGCTCTCCTTCACCGTGCCCTCTCCTACTTCACCTCCCTTCTCTCCTTTTACATCCCAGCCCACACACTCCACTCCTCTGCTGCTAACATCACTGTGCCTCGTTCTCGCCTTCCGCGCCTTCGACACCTGGCCTATGTCCTACCGATCTCCTCCCTCTTCAAATCCGCCAAAGTATCACACTTTCCCCCTTCAAAGCCTTCCCAGACTAATCTCCCCTTTTTCTCTGCCTCCCCTTCCCTCCCCATCATCCCAATTCACTCCCTTTGCTCTACCCCTTTCCTCGCCCCACAGTACTTGTGTATATATGTACATATTTACAATTATAATTCTATTTACTTTTATTAATGATATGAATTTATCTATAATTCTATTTATTTGCAGTGATGTTAATGATGCCTGTTTACTTGTTTTGATGTCTGTCTTACCACTTCTAGACTGTGAGCCCGTTGTGGGCATGGAGTGTCTCTATTTGATGTTGAATTGTATTTTCCAAGCGCTTAGTACAGTGCTCTACACACCATAAGCGCTCGATGTATACGACTGAATGAATCAGTCAATATTGGATAGAGCACGGACCTGAGAGTCAAAGGACCTGGGTTCTAATCTCTGCTCTGCCATTTGTCTTCTGTGTGACCTGGAAAAACCACTTCACTTCTCTGTGCCTCAGGTACCTCATCTGTCAAATGGGGAATAAAAATACGAACCCCAAGTGGGACCTGGAATTTGTCCAAACTGATGAGCTTGGATCTACCTCGGTGTTTAGTACAGTGCCTGGCATATAGTAAGCCCTGAAGAAATACCATAAAAAACACATAAATATACATATACATACCGTCAGTGATGAATTATTTGACTATGAAAGCCATGATACATATGCCTATATATCATTAATCATATAATCTCTTCATATAGTAAGCAATTAAAATACCATTATATATTCATATATCACATATAAATTTATATAATTGCCCTTCCTTTAGTGATACATGACAGTGACATAAAGTGAAAATGATATGTTATCAATATATGAATATATATAATACATCTGTATAAGTAGATGGATAGATGAGATAGATAGGTAGATAGATAGACAGATAAGATTAGCGATGCTAACAAAGCAGAAAGAAAGGAGAAGAAACAGCAAGATATGAAATCTGCCATGAAATGAATTAGACCTCGGGCAACTCGCTCAACTTCTTTGTACTTCAGTTCTCTGATCAGTCAAATGGAATTCAGACGGTGAGCCTCATGTGGGACATAGACAGTGTCCAACCTGATTAGCTTGTATCGACCACAGTGCCCAGTACAATTTATGGCACATAGCAAGAGCTTAACAAATATCATCATAAAAAAACCAAAACCATCAGGGGTGCTTTATTTGAATGTGCAAGACAATGATGCATATATTCATATTGCTAATCATACATATCACTGCGCATTGAGAAGCACCGTGACTCAATGGAAAGAGCACAGACCTGGGAGTCAAAGGTCATGGGTTCAAATCCAGACTCCGCCACTTGTCATCTGTGTGACTTTGGGCAAGTCACTTCACTTCTCTGTGCCTGAGTTCCCATATCTGTAAAATGGGAATTAAGACGGTGAACCCCACGTGGGACAACCTCACCTCATCACCTTGTATCCTTCCCAGTGCTTAGAACAGTGCTTTGCACATAGCAAGTGCTTAACAAATGCCATTATATATATATAATGTTGGGGATGAAGGTGACTGGACAGCTATGAAATATGATGGAGTGATAACTAAGAATTCTAATTTTGAGCCATTACCCTCTAAATTATGGGTCCAAAACTAATCCACCGTGCCTTCGCTTCTCTCTATATCGCTCATCAGCAGGAAACACCTGGCCTTTTGTGTTCAGTATCATTGACTCTTAATCTGAAACTCCTGTTGTATCCTCCTCCCTCCTACTGAGCTCTTCCCAAGCCTACCATTGGGGATTATCCATTGGAAAATCAGTTCTTGCTGCTTTATGAGCTTCCGAAGGTATACCTTTAATATCTTTCCAGTCAAGCTAAGTAACACTAACACCTCCCTATTCCCCTTTCAGCCACTCAGTCAATCGTTTATATTGAGCACTCACTGTGTGCAGAACACTGTGCTAAGCGCTTGGGAGAGTACAACATAACAGTTAATATTTGTGACCCCTGCTCACAATGAATTTACAATCCATAGTCTGCAGAAAAACAACGTAACCCAGTGAAGCAAACATGACCCTGGAAGTCAGGAGACACGAGTTCTAATCTGGGATCTGCCACATACCAGCCAAGTGACCTTGGGCAAGTCATGTAACTTCTGTGTTACTCGGTTTCATCTGTATGGAAATGAGATACCTATTTCACTCACTCTTAGACTGTGACCCTCATAGGCGAACGAAACTGGGTCAATCTGCCTAGCTTGTTTCCACCCCAGTGTTTATTACAGTACCTGAGTTGTAGTAAACGCTTAACAAATGCCATATACTACCCCATTGCTTAGCACATCCTAAAGGCTTAACAAATAACTGAATGAATTTGGCCGCAATAACTGGGGAGGAGGGAATGTTCCCCCAAAAGCACATGTTGCAATCGCCTGTAAGGTACTTAGGTGGTGGTAGTGGAGGGGGTGGGTGGGAAGCGCCCCTCTGCAACGATCCCACGCCTCCGTCTCCCTCAAACAGCAGGCAGTGGAGAGAGAAGTACTCGTAGGTGAGGGTAGCCCATAGCTCCCACCTCCTCATCCCTACCAATTTTCCTGCCAGCACGGCTGGACACGCCATCGAGACCATCGATTGCTTAAAATAATTGAAGTATCAGGCTTGCGTTGTTCGGAAATCAAACCCGGATCAAGTGCTTGGAAGGCAGCTATGGTAACCACAATAGAATCAATGCCAACAGGTCTCTAACTCTTTCCTTTGCCCTAACAAAGATGACCGGATCACATGAGCCTAAACGATTTTGGGGAAGAGTGAGAAATCGAATGAACCAACTCCAACCATGCTAACCCGCCCTTGGGCTGAATGAGTTCTCCAAAAACATCCCGGGCTTGTTCAGATACTGGATGCTCAGAAACTGTTTCCTTGGTGAACGATGGCTTCCAAGTCTGAGTTTTCACATCCGTCCCCGAGACTGGGAGTTGTTTTTGTTGTTTTATCTGTGGAACTAACAGTCTAATTGGCCCCTCATTATTTCATCACCTCACATCTCTGGGCCTCAGTTACCTCATCTTTAATATGAGGATTGAGACTTTGAGCCCCGCATGGGACGGAGATTGTGTCCAACCCGAATTACTTGTACCACTCCCCTCGTCCCCCCAGCACTTAGTACAGTTCTTGGTACAAAGAAAGCTCTCAACAAATACCAGTATTATTATTCAGTTGCCACGAAAGGAAAAAAAATACTCGACTACCCGTCGGGGAACCGACCCTGGATCTCCCGCATGCCAAGCGGGGATGCTCACCACTATACTAACGAGGAAGACACAAAGTCCGCTTTCTGTTGTCTGATACCATTTTGGCCTACTTCACTAAAAAGAGCGCTATACAATTTAGCCGGATGGCAGACAGAAACGTCCACTGTTATTTTGGAAAGAGTCACCTTCTCAGTTCCACGAGATGCTCCCAGCGAATGTGTCATGTGTAAAGGCAGAAGAATTCTCATTCCGACTCCACTCAGCAACTGTTCCTGAATAATCCGGGTCCAGATACTGTCGTGATTGCCCAGCCAGACCGGAGTTGCTCTGGGACCCTTATTGTAATGGTGCAAGTGAGGGAGATTTGTCGGTAAGATGGGATCTCCTGGACTATGAGAAGCTGATCCTGGGGGAAAGCAGAACCTAGGTAGACAGATCTAGGGAACTGGACCCAAGAGAGAATTGGCCAGATGGGCTGGGAACACAAAACTGGGGTAAGAAGAAGCGGGGTCCCTATGACACAAGCTTTTCACATAAACCCAAGGTACTGCCAAAAAGAATTTTGCAAGCGCTTAGCATAGTAGCCCACCCTTGGAGTGAAAAAGTGTTATAGCCATAAATAAATCAATCAATCAATCCATCTATGGCATTTATTGAGCTCTTACTATGTTCAGAGCACTCTGTTAAGTAGTTAGAAGGGCACACTGCAACAATTTTTATTTATTTTATTTTATATTTACTATTTTATTTTATTTATTTATTCATATATATTACAACAATATTTATTTATTTATTTTGTTTTGTTAATAGGTTTTGTTTTGTACCCACTGTTGGGTAGTAACCGTTTCTATATGTTGCCAACTTGTACTTCCCAAGCGCTTAGTACAGTGCTCTGCACACAGAAAGCGCTCAATAAATACGATTGAATGAATTATGGTCTCATCTTTAGCTCCCTCTCCCTACTCTATCCCTTATTCCTCTTTCTCCTTCTCCTCTCCTCCCCTCTTCCTTCCCTCGCCCTTGTTTTTCAGTCACCTTGTTTTTATTGCTGACTTGTACCTTCCAAGCGCTTAGTACAGGGCTACGCACACAGTAAGCGCTCAATAAATACGATTGAATGAATGAATGAATACGATTGAAGGAATGAATGAAGTCACTGAATTAGCTGACTTTGTCCCCTTTCCCCATCGTTCAAGGCAGTGTCGGTCAGAGCACAATTCAGAGAAGATTGACTCCTGTAGGGCTTCCTTACACTTACAGTTAATGGGGTAGTTTAGAATTTAATTGAAGATTTAGAATTGAAGAATTTAGAATTGAAGCCTTTATAATTGAAGCTTCATTTGTAGCCTGGTGCAAGGGGGAGGGAGCGGGGGAAGTGGTGTTCTCTCTCTGACATTTCCCCACCAACCCCCCTGGAATTGGAATGCAACGGTGGCGATTGTGATAATAACCATTCAGATATGAACAGAACGTGTGAACTTTCTCTTCTTTACTGTCAAAACTGTAGATTAGTGCACATACCCTCGTTTTTACTCTATATTCCTTCTCTCTCAGTCCCTCATTCTCTCTCTCTCTCTCTCTCTCTCTCTCTCTCTCTCTCTCCCTCTCTCTTTCTCTCTCCCTCTCTCCCCTTCCCTCTCTATTTCTCTCATTCTCCTCCATGTCACCTCCCAGATTATTGTGCAGGAGTCCACCCCTGGTTTTAACGGAAATGTATGAGAATAGATGGCACCGAGCTCTCCTTTGGGATCATGACTCTGTCACATATCAGCATCGGTTAAAATCGAACGTCTTCCTCCTCCTGCTTTATGTCCAGGTGGTCTCTGCCAGCCACAGGACCAGCTACTCTGACCCGATCTTCGCCTAGCTAGCTTTGGCCAAAACCATCCTCCTCCTCACTCTTGGAATCCCAGAGACCGTGTATGCTTGGGGGGATGAGAAATTTCTTAAATGACCTTGGATGTAAAATCCTCATCTACCTCTACCGAGTAGCCGGGGCCTTGCCATCTGCCCCACCTGCCTCCTGAGCGTCTTCCAGGCTATCACCATCATCATCAATCATCAATCGTATTTATTGAGCGCTTACTATGTGCAGAGCACTGTACTAAGCCCTTGGGAAGTACAAATTGGCAACATATAGAGACAGTCCCTACCCAACAGTGGGCTCACAGTCTAAAAGGGGGAGACAAAGAACAAAACCAAATATACTAACAAAATAAAATAAAAAGAATAGATGTGTACAAGTAAAATAAATAAATAAATAGAGTAATAAATATGTACAAACATATATACATATATACAGGTGCTGTGGGGAAGGGAAGGAGGTAAGATGGGGGGATGGAGAGGGGGGCGAGGGAGGGGGAGAGGAAGGAAGGGGCTCAGTCTGGGAAGGCCTCCTGGAGGAGGAGAGCTCTCAGCAGGGCCTTGAAAGGAGGAAGAGAGCTAGCTTGGCGGATGGGCAGAGGGAGGGCATTCCAGGCCAGCGGGAGATGACGTGGGCCGGGGGTCGATGGCGGGACAGGCGAGAACGAGGTACGGTGAGGAGATTAGCGGCAGAGGAGCGGAGGGTGCGGGCTGGGCTATAGAAGGAGAGAAGGGAGGTGAGGTAGGAGGGGGCGAGGTGATGGAGAGCCTTGAAGCCGAGGGTGAGGAGTTTCTTCCTGATGCGCAGATTGATTGGTAGCCACTGGAGATTTTTGAGGAGGGGAGTAATATGCCCAGAGCGTTTCTGGACAAAGATAATCCGGGCAGCAGCATGAAGTATGGATCGAAGTGGAGAGAGACACGAGGATGGGAGATCAGAGAGAAGGATGATGCAGTAGTCCAGACGAGATAGGATGAGAGCTTGAATGAGCAGGGTAGCGGTATGGATGGAGAGGAAAGGGCGGATCTTGGCAGTGTTGCGGAGCTGAGACCGGCAGGTTTTGGTGACGGCTTGGATGTGAGGGGTGAATGAGAGAGCGGAGTCGAGGATGACACCAAGGTTGCGGGCTTGTGAGACGGGAAGGATGGTAGTGCCGTCAACAGAGATGGGAAAGTCAGGGAGAGGGCAAGATTTGGGAGGGAAGACAAGGCCCTGGCACCTCCCGGTGGGCAGGAGTCAAAGCTAAATTACACAAGTGCATTGTCCCTTTCTGCCTCTTCTCCTGGGTCCTTAATATACTGGTAGAGTGTAATGCAGTCATATGGATTACAGCCACCCAGAATAGAAGCCGGTCACAGACCGTGATGAATTTTAAATATTGCTCACAAGCTATTGGCAGTCCAGAAACCACCTGGGCATTAACAGTTTTGGTGTCGCTCTCTGATCTGTCCTTTGTGGGACTCATGAGTGCGGTCAGTGGCTACATGGTATTTCTCCTGCACAGCCACCACCTGTCACTCCCTGAGGGCGATGCCCGTGGTTCGAGAGGTTAAAAGAGTGGTCACCCTGGTCACCATCTGCATCCTCCTCTTTAGGAGACAGACCATCACGCTGAGCATTTTACTTAAAATGAAAGACAATTATCCCCTCCTGGTGAAAAGCCACATGGTGCTATCCTTCACCTTCTCAGTCATCAGTCCCTTCCTGATGATCCACGGGGACAGGAGAATCTGCATGTTCTGGTAAAGGGAATCTCCTGATTCCCATCTGGATCCACCTGCCCTCCTGTAATGTCTCCCTGAGACCTGGAGACTGGGAATCCCAATATAGGGCTTCCTCTCCAAGTTCACTCCTGCTAAGTCAGGGGCACTGTAGGGTGGCGATGAGGTTGGAGGTGATTTGTGCTCTTTTTGGGGGACACGATAGAAGAAGGGGAACAGGAGGTGATCTTCCCCCACAGCGTGTTAGTGCTTCCTGCCTCTGCAGCCCCCCTTCTCCAGCCCTATTCAATCTGGGCCTGGACATGGCAGATCTGGGGTAGCCCTGGTCACCCCTGGGACTATGGACTCCACACGCCATTGTCAATGGAGGGACTATAATCTCGTTGTGAGCAGGAAATGTGTCTGTTATACTGTCATATTACACTCTCCCAACCGCTCAGTATAGTGCTCCACACATAGTAAGTGCTCAATAAATATAGCTCAGAGTTGACTGACTGGGCTAGTCAGAAGTTTGGGATAGTTCTTCCCTCCCTGGACACTGCAGTGGCCGGAACAGTCGTGGTCAAAAGTCCACCTGCCACCCGGCCTGAATCCATCTTTTTTTTTTTTAGGTTGGAGGAGATATGGATTTGTTTGAAAGCAGTGGGGAAGAAGCCATTGGAGAGCCAACAATTGAAGATGGCGGTCAAGGAGGGGGCAAGTGCCTGATAAGGTGTCTCCAGTTTGATCATCTTTTATCTATCGCACACCTACTACAGTGCTTGGCAATAGCTCGTTTTTAGACTAAAATATTAATGGACAGGGATTGTGTCTGCAAATTCTGTTGTACTCTCCCGAGCACTTAGAACAGTGGAGGGGGTGGATTGTGAGAGAAGGCATTGTCCTTGACTCATATCTCTCGTTCAACCCACATATTCAGTCTATCACTACATCCTGTTAGTTCAACCTTCACAATATCACTAAAATCTCCAACCAAACTGCAACCATGTTAATTTCAGCATTATTCCGTCTCACCTTGATTATTTTATCAGCCTCTTCGGTGACTTCCCTGCCTCCTGCGTCTCCCCACTCCAGTCCATAATTCACTCTGCTGCCTGGATCATTTTTCTACAGAAATAATCAGCCCATGTTTTCCTACTCCTCAAGAAGTTTCAGAGGTTGCCCATCCACTTTTGCATCAAAATGAAACACCTTACCATTGACTTTAATTTACTCAATCCCCTTTCACCCTCCTAACCCACTTCACTACTTTAGTACTATAACCCAGCCCTCGGACATTTTACTCCTCTAGTGCCAACCTGCTCATGCAACTCAGTCTCATCCATCTCACCGCCAACCTCTCGCCCACATCATGCCTCTGCCCTGGAATGCCCTCCTTTTTCATATTGGACAATGACTCCCTGCAACTTCAAATCCTTACTGAAGGCACATCTCCCCCAAGAATTCTTCCCTGATTAAGTACTCATTTTCTCTCTTCTCACTCCCTTCTGCGTCTCCCTGACTTGATCTCTTTATTCACCGCCTCCCTTCCCCCCAGACCCATGAAATTTGTGTACATAC
The DNA here is from genome assembly GCF_015852505.1 of Tachyglossus aculeatus. Taxonomy (NCBI): domain Eukaryota; kingdom Metazoa; phylum Chordata; class Mammalia; order Monotremata; family Tachyglossidae; genus Tachyglossus; species Tachyglossus aculeatus. Next base: position 20,534,888 of record NC_052083.1, on the reverse strand, counting down.
CTGTAAATTATTGATTTATTTTAATGTCTATCTCCCCCTGTAGACTGTCACCTCATTGTGGGCAGGGCACGCATCTGTTATATTTTTGTGTTACATTCTCCTAAGCACTTAGTACAGTGATCTGCACACAGTAAGTGTTCCATAAATATGATTGATTGATCATGCCTGATAGTTTCAGTTTTCTGAATAAAATAGGTGACCAGGTTATTAGGAGCAACAGCTGGGGGAGGCAGGGGATCAGGGAATTTGAGGAGGTAGTTAAACACCTGGGAAAATCTTTGACTGCAGTGGGCATGGGTTCCAATAAGGATGGGGAAATAATTTTGCCAAGCGAAGGAGAGAGCAGACTTGAACTACACAAAGATGAACTTGAGATGGGCAAGATTGACCTGGTATCTAGATTTCCACCAGAAACTCCCCTCAGCTCGTGGACAGGAGCGAAGGAAATGGACTGTGAAGGTGATCCAGGGCTGTGGGGTTTTTTTAGATTTTTTAAAATATTTGTTAAGTGCTATGTTCCAGGCACTGAGTTCTGGTGTAGACACAAGCTGATCAGGTTGGACACAATTCATTTCCCACATGGTGTTAATCCTGTTTTACAGATGAGGTAACTGAAACCCAGAGAAGTGAAGTGACTTCCCCAAGGTCACATAGTAGACGAGATTAGAACCCAGATCCTTCTGTCTCCCAGGTCCATGCTCTATTAGAGCATGACCTTGAGCAAGTCACTTAATTTTTCTGTGCCTCAGATCCCTCATCTGTAATATGGGGATTAAGACTGTGAGCCCCATGTGGGACAATCTGATTCCCTTGTCTCTACCCCAGCGCTTAGAACATTGCTTGGCATATAATTAGGCTTAACAAATACCGTCATCATCGTCACTGTTCTAAGCGCTGGGGTGGATACACGCAAATCGAGTTGGTCGTAGTCCCTTGTCCTCCGTAATACAGGTAACTGAGGTACAGAGAAGCGAAGCGACCCACCCAAGGGCACACAGCAGACACAGTAATCTGTAGACAGTCTATAAAGCAGCAGACACAGTAGACTGCAAGCCCTGTGCGGGTAGGGATTGCTCTATTGCTATATTGTACTTCCCAAGCGCTTAGTACAGTGCTCTGCACACAGTAAGCTCTGAATAAATGTGATTCCATGAATGAATGAATGAACAATTGACTCTCTTCTCGCTCTTTCTCCTCTCCTTGGTGCTGGACAGCTCCAGGATTTTGCGTTCTGCACAGGGATGGGCTGGTAGAGTGGGTTATGTGTGACCCTGATCCAAACTAACCTATATCTCCCCACTTTGTGTCTCCACTGCATCTGCCACATCTCCTACTCAAAGCCTTAATAATAACAATAATATAATCATAATCATAATCATAATATTTGGTAAGCGCTTACAATGTGTCAAGCACTGTTCTAAGCACTGGGGGAGAGACACAGCAATCAGGTTGTCCCACGTGGGATTCATAGTCCTGATCCCCATTTTACAGATGAGGTAACTGAAGCACAGAGAAGTTAAGTGATTTCCGCAATGTCACACGGCTGACAAGCGGCGGAGACGGGATTAAAACCTACGACCTCTTATGGCCAAGCCCGTGCTCTTTCCACTAAGCCATGCTGCTTCAATCGGCACACAGTCTTGGCTTCTGGAATAGCTGGGCTGTGGGCGGGAGCTGGGATGTCTCTGGGACTGCAGGATACGACGCTGTTGCTACCATCTCTATCCGCAGGTATCTCCGATGTGTCAATTAGCAGCAGGTCATTGCGGAGAGAGACCTGGGCTCATCTTGTCACAGATCGGTGGGCAGCAGGGAGGGGAATCTGGGAATTTCCTAGATGTCCCAAATACGTGTGACAAGCAGATTAGGGTTCAGTGATTCAGTTATTTCACCTTCCCTTCAAGCCCTCCCCCGACAACACACACACATACTAACCACTCCCTAAAGGACAGGAAAGTTGAGGAAAGCGGCTGATAAATGCTGCCTCAGCCTTGTCCTGTCAGTCTGACGGACCGCTAGCCATCCTTCCAGACAGCGCCAGCAATGGAGACTGGTGAGTAGGTTAAAGCGCTATCTCTCTCTGATAGCGCGGTTTCCCGAAGAAAACCCAGAAGGATCAAGTTTCAGGTCTGGACCAGGAAGGATCTGAGTTTTAATCCAGGCCCCGCTACATGTCTACTGTGTGCTCTTGGCTAAGTCACTTAAGTTCTCTGCTCCTCTGTTCCCCCACCTGCAAAATTGGAATTAATAATAATTAATAGTAATTCTGGTATTTGTTGAGCGCTTATTATGTGTCAGGCACCATTCTAAGCGCTGGGGTGGTTACAAGCAAATCAGATCGGATACAGTCGCTGTCCCACATGAGGCTCACAGTCTTGATCCCCATTTTACAGATGAGGGAACTGAGGCACGGAGAAGTTAAATGACTTGCTCGAGGTCACACAGCAGATAGGTTGCAGAGCCTGAATTAGAACACATGACCTTCTGAACATCTCCGTTTAATTTCCATTAAGCCACCGAAGCCACTGCCTCAGTGGTATCTCTTCCCCAATCGTAACTTCCAGAACTGTAACACAAAGGCATTGGTAGTGACAGGACCACCAGGCACATTATCAATTGTATTTATTGAGGGCTTACTGTGTCCAGCACTTAAGACAGTGCTTGGCACATAGCAAGGGCATAACAAATACCATAATATTACTATTATTGCAGAGAACTGAACTAAGTGCCAGGACATATTTTGAATTGCACTTTCCAAGTGCTTAGTACAGTGCTCTGCACACAGTAAGCGCTCAGTAAATACGAATGAATGAATGAATTCCCTGCCCACAACTAGATAACGGCCTAGAGACAGACAGAATGGTGGAATTTTTGCTCTTTTTTTAATCAGCTGTCAACATCTGGGCAGGTGATCTTCTGCCCGGGCTTTCTTGGTCGTCTTTTGGGGTAACAGCGAAAACAGTAGGGGTTTCCCTTCCAGTCTGTATTCTTGTTTTCCATTACATCGAGCTTCTTCCACGTAATGATTCTAATCCAGTAATTATGATTCCACTGTGTTCTGCACTTAGAAGACACCTCGCCCAGACCCCTACGGGTGGGTCAGCATTTAAGGCCTTCACTTGGAGATTTTCCCTCTGTCTCACCTGCGAAAAAACCGCAGGGCATTATGTTTACTACTGCACACTTGAGCAGGGCACACACGCATACACAAACACGCACACACACATGCACGTACACACGCACGCACACACACACACACACACACACACACACACACACACACACACACAGAGACACCCCTATGAAAGTAAGTACGCGTTCCAATAAAGGTGTTCTCTTTCTGTTTCTCCGTCTCACATATCTCTGCAGGAAGCTCCTCTTGGTTTATCTGAAAATTGTAGAGAATGATTACTAGTGAACTCCCTTTTGGGTTCATGGTTTTGCTGCATATCAGCATCGAGGTCTCAGTGAATGGCTTCCTCCTCCTACTTGATATCCGGGTGGTCTCCACCAGCGACATGCTCAGCTCTTCCGACCTAATCCTCGCCCAGCCTGCTTTGGCCAACACCATTCTCCTCCTCACTCTTAGTATCCCAGAAGCCATGTATGCTTAGGGGCTGAGATATTTCCTTAACATCGCTGGCTGTAAAACCCTCATGTACCTGTACCACGTGGCTCGGGACCTTGCCATCTGCACCACCTGCCTCCTGAACATCTCCCAGGCCATCACCATCAGCCCTGGCACCTCCCGGTGTTCAAGGGTCAAAGCTAAATTACACGAGTCTGTCGTGGCCTTCTTTGTCTTCTCTTTGCTGATCAATCTGCTGGTAGAGTGTAATGTAGCGATCCAGGTGAAAGGCCCTCAGAACAACAGCAGCGCTCACATCATGCTGGATCACAAATACTGCTCACAAATCAGTGACAATGCAGAAACCTCTATGGTTATCACTACTGGGCACACTCTTCGCGATGTGTTTTTCATGGGACTCATGGGCTTGGCCAGTGGCTACATGGTGTTCCTTCTGCACAAGCACCACCGACAGGTCCGCCACCTCCACGGACCCGACCGCTCCCCCAGGGCGATGCGCGAGGTCCGAGTGAACAAGAGAGTGGTCTCCCTGGTTACCCTCTACGTCCTCCTCTACAGACGCCAGATCATCATGCTGAGCATCACAATCAACATGAATGTGAAGTCTCGTCAGCTGGTGAAAGTCTCGTCAGCTGGTGAATGGCCACATGCTATTGTTCTTCACCTTCTCGGGACTCAGCCCATTCCTGATTATTATTCGTGACCGCAGGATGAGACCATTCTGGGAAAAGGGACTTCCGGTTTCCAGTGTGGATTCCTCAGAGGATTCCAGGGATACTGCTTACTTTCCCAAGGGTTCCAAAGGGTTGTGGTGATCAGATGGCCCGATTTGCACACCAATGATCTGGATTTGAGGTTCAGCGCAAGATCAAGGAAAGAAGAGCGTCTGTGGTTGCAAGACAGTCAATCAGAGGTATTTATTTGAGCAATCACTATGTGCAGAACACTGTCCTAAGCGCTTGGGAACGTACTATGCACATTATTCATTTATTTGTAATATTTACTTCTATTTATGGATGCTATTCATGCCTGTTCACTTGATTTGGTGTCTGTCTCCCCCCTTCTAGACTGTGAGCCCCTTGTGGGCAGGGATGGTTTCTGTTACTGAATTGTATTTTCCAAGCGCTTAGTCCAGTGTTCTGCACACAGTAAGTGCTCAATAAAGATGATCGTATGAATGAAAAGCCATGATACCTGCCCTCAAGGAGCTTTCAGCCTAATGGGGGAGACAGACATTCAACTAAATTACAGGTAAATCCTCTGGATTGTAAACTCCTCGTGGGCAAGAAACATGACTCCAAATTCTGTTGTATTATACAGTCCCAATTGTTTAGTTCAGTACTTTGCACACAGTAAGCACCCAATAAATACGATTGCTTGATAAGGGAAGTAACCAGGATAAGGATGTGTAATAATAACGACGGTATTTGCTAAGCACTTATTATGTGCCAAGTACTGTTCTAAATCCTGGGGTGAGGGTAGGCGTGGTGGCATAGTGTTTACCTAAGTGCATCCCCCCTCCACCTAGACTGTAAACCCGTTGTGGGCAGGGATTGTCTTTAATGCTGTATTGTACTTCTCCACGTGCTTAGTACAATGCTCTGCACACAGTAAGTGCTCAATAAATACAATTGGATGAATTAATGAATGAGTGAATGAATGAATGAACTATGGGCCTGGGTGAGGCAATAGTGAGGTAAATTTGGGTGGATAGATGAGAGTTTAATCTGGGCAGGCTTCCAGGAGGAGATATATTTCCTGGAGCAGGTGGTGTGGCCTAGTGGACAGAACAGGGAAAGTGTAGCTGAGGAAAACTTCATCATCACCATCATCAATGATATTTATTGAGCACTTACTGTGTGCAGAGCACTGTACTAAGCACGTGGAAAAGTACAATACAACAGAGTTGGTAGACACCGTCCCTGGCCAGAAAATGAACAGTCTAAAGGGCCTGAACTCTAACTGAGTCCTGAAGTAGTATGTCTCAGTGGATGGAACACTGGCTTGGGAGTCAGTGGTCGTGGGTTCTAATCCTGGCTCTGCCACTTCTGAGCTGTGTGACTCTGGGTAAATCACTTAATTTCTCTGGGCCTCAATTACCTGATCTGTAAAATGGGTATTTTGACTGTGAGCACCACCTGATTACCTTGTATCTACCCTAGCGTTTAAAACGGTAAGCGCTTAACAAACACCACTATCATTTTTATTAATTGTAGCTCTCCCACTAGCCTGGGAGAAGGAGGGCGGGAGGAAGAAAAGGAAGGGGGCAGACGGTTCATTCATTCATTCACTCATTCAATCGTATTGAGCACTTACTATGTGCAGAGCACTGTGCTAATTCTAAGCCAGTGAAGCGCTACTCCCCCTCTAGACTACAATCTCCTTAGGGGCAGGGAACGTGTCTACCACGTCTGTTGATTTTGTTCTCCCAAGAACTTGGTACAGTGCTCTGCATGCAGTAAGCCCTCAATAAACACTCCACTACCTGCAGAAAATGCAGGAGGGGGAGTAAAGCAAAATGCAACCACGAAAAGACTTGAACCCTCAATCTTCTGATCCAGAATCAGACGCCTTTTCCATTAGTCCAGGCGTTCTCCACACAGAGCAGTTCCTCAAAAGCATTCCTTCCTGAATGATAATGATTATTATTATACTTGTTAAGTGCTTAATATGTGCCAAGCACTATTCTAAGCGCTGGGTTAATCAGGGTGTCCCACTTGGGGCTCACAGTCTTCACAGTCACATTCCTATTTTACAGAAGAGGGAACTGAGACCCAGAGACATTAAGTGACTAGCATCACTATTTGGGTTCCGGAGTTTTTCTTTATGATACCGACCTGGCCATTTGTCGAGGAAGTTGATTTTTCCCCGTCTGAAAACACCATGTAACTCCTCCAGTCCCATCGCTGGGAACTAACCAAGATTAAAAATTGATAAATAAATAAATAAAAAGTCCAAAGTCCTTCGATCCAGAATCAAACCAGCGACCCAAGAATGACCGAGAGGCAACCACTACAGTCCTCCGCTCTGCCAGCTGAGCTACCGATGGCTTGAGCGTCGGGGCTTTCGTTGGGATGTCCTGGATGACCCTGTGTCGGGATCGGCTTTCTGGTTTGAGAGGTTCTGACTTATGTCCCAGGAAAACCGCGGCACCGGAGCCTCTCCCGCTGCATTCATTCCATCGGATATATTGAGCACTTCCTTTGGAAAGGCACTGTACTAAGAGCTTGGAACTTACAATTCAGCAACAAAGAGATACAATCCCTGCCCAGAATAGGCACCCCGGCGGCCCCCGTGGGGCACGATTCCGGATGGGCGATTCCCTCCTGCATTCATTCATTCCATCGTATTTACTGAGTGCTTACTGTATGCAGGGCACTGTACTAAGCGCTTTGAAAGTACAATTCAGAAACAAAGAGAGAGCATCCCTGCCCACAACTGGGCTGACAGTCTAGAAGGGGGAAGACAGACATCAAAACAAGGAAGCACGCATCAATAGCATTGGTAGAAATAATTAGAATTATAGATCTATATACATCAAAACAAGTAAGCAGGCCTTAAAGATAAAGAAATAGAATGATAGCTATGTCCATAGATACTCAACTGCTGTGAGGCAGGGAGGGGGGTGAAGAGGAAAGGGAGCGAGTTGGGGGATGGGATGGGGATGCCTGTCCCCTTTTCTTGTTTTGGTGTCTATCTCCCTGCCTTCCAGACTCTGAGCCCGTTGTTGGGTAGGGATTGTCTGTATCTGTTGCTGAATTGTATTTTCCAAGAGCTTAGTACATTACTATGCACATAGTAAGCACTTGATAAATACGATTGAATGAATGAATGAATGAATGGGCAGGGATTGTCTTTATCTGTTACCGATTGTACTTTCCAAGCGCTTAGTGCAGTGCTGTGCACACAATAAGCGCTCAATCAACCCGATGGAAGGAAGGAAGGAAGGAAGGAAGGAAGGAAGGAAGGAAGGAAGGAAGGAAGGAAGAAAGGAAGGAAGGAAGGAAGGAAGGAAGGAAGGAAGGAAGGAAGGAAGGAAGGAAGGAAGGAAGGAAGGAAGGAAGGAAGAGGGGCGGTGGGGGCGGAGGGACGGGAGGCGGAGCTGGTCCTGTCCGGTGGTGGCCCCGGTGGCGCCCCCGTGTGGCTCTCAGCAGCAGCCGCTTCACTGATCGTGGCCGCCCCGTTGGCGCCCCCGTGTGGTTTTCAGCAGCAGCAGCATCCACCACAGCATTGATCCCCGCAGCCGCCGAGCGCGTTATAGGTAGGATGTGCTAGTGGCGCAATAGATAACACGTCTGACTATGGACCAGAAGATTCCAGGTTTGGCTCTTAGCTAGCTTCAAGCCTTTTTTTCTTTCTCCCCTCCCGAAACCATGTCATCATTCATTCGATTGTATTTATTCTGATGATGATGGTTATTATCATTGATTATTATAATGATTATTATTTATTTTTATCATATTGCATCTTATTATAATGATTGATAATAATAATGATAATGCTGATGGTATTTGTCAACCACGTACTATGTGCCAAGTAATCATAATAATGATGATGATGTCAATTGTTAATAGCTTACTATGTGCGACGCACTGTTCTAAACGCTGGGGGGGGTACAAGGTCATTAACTTGTCCCACGTGGGGCTCACAGTCTTAATCCCCATTGTACAGATGAGGCAACTGAAGGACGGAGAAGTTAAGTGACTTGCCCAAGGTCACACAGCAGACATGTGGCCGAGGCAGGATTAGAACCCATGACCTCTGACTCCGAAGTCCGTGCTCTTACCGCTGGGCAGCGCTGCTTCGCTGTTCTAAGCGCAGGGGTAGATGCAGGGTAATCAGGTTGTCCCAAGTGGGGCTCACAGTCCTCACCCCCATTTTACAGATACTGTAACTGAGTCACAGAAAACTTAACATCATTATTATCATTATTAATGATGATAACAATAATAATAACGATGGTATTTATTAAACGATTACTATGCACTATGCGCTGGGGTAGATACAAGGTAATCAGGTTGTTCCATGAGGGGCTCACAGTCTTAATCCCCATTTTACAGATGAGGGAACTGAGGCACAGAGAAGTGAAGAGCCTTGCCCAAGATCACACAGCTGACAAGTGGCGGAGCCAGAATTAGAACCATGTCCTCTGACTCCCAAGCTCAATACTCCACTAAGCCACGTTGCTTCTCCAACACGGTATTTTGCACAAAGTAAGTGCTTAATGAACGTCAGGATTACTGAAAACCAAAGAACATCCTACAAACCATAAGAAAAATCAGTTAAAGCTCAGCCATAAAATATACAACAGCAGGGACCAGGGAGTACAGGAGTCTGGGTTTTAGCCCTAGGTCTTCCACTAGCCTGTTATGTCACTTCAGCCAAACCATTTAACCACTTTGGACCTCAATTTCCTCAAATATTGGTGGTAGTAGTATTAGTAATAATAATCACGCTATCTGTTTAGGACTTACTATTTGCCAAGTACTGTTCTAAGCGCTTGGGGGAGTACAGTACAGAAGAATTAGCAGATGCAATCCCTGTCCATGAAGAGTTTAGTCTAAAAACGAGCTATGTCTCAAGCACTGTAGTAGGCGTGGGATAGGTACAAGGTGATCAAACTGGTGACAGTCGTTGCTCCACATGGTGCTTGGGAGGGCAGATATTTATTTATTCACTCATTCAATCGTATTTATTGAGCGCTATCTGTGTGCAGGGCAGTGTACTAATTTCTTGGGAAGTACAACTCATCAGCAAGTAGAGCCAATCAAGCAAAACCTCACTCTCGGCTTCAAGGCTCTCATCACCGCGCCCCCTCATAACTCACCGCCCTTCTCTCCTTCTACAGCCAAGACCACACCCTCCACTTCTCTGCCACTAACTTCCTCACTGTTCTTCATTCTCGCCTGACCTGCCATCGACCCCCGGCTCACGTCCTTCCCCGACCTGGAATGCCCTCCCTCCACATATCCGCCAAGTTAGATTTCTTTTTCACTTCAAAGCCCTACTGAGAGCTCACCTTCTCCAGGAGGTCTTCCCAGATTGAGCCCTCTTTTTCCTCTTCTGCTCCCTATTCCCTCTGCCCTGCCTCCTTCCCCTCCGCACAGCACCTGTATATATTTGTACAGATTTATTACTCCATTTATTTCACTTTTACATATTCACTATTCTATTTATTTTGGTAAGGATGTGCATATAGCTATAATTCTATTTGTTATGATGATTTTGACACCTGTCTACATGTTTTGTTTTGTTGTCTGTCTCCCCCTTCTACAGTGTGAACCCATTGTTGGGTAAGGACAGTCTCTATATATTGCCGACTTGTACTTCCCAAGAGCTTAGTACAGTGCTCTGCTCACAGTAAGCGCTCAATAAATAAGATTGAATGAATGAATGAATCCCTACCACAATGGGCTCACAGTCTAGGCGGGGAGAGACAGATATCAAAGCAAATAAACAGGCATCAGTAGAAATAAATAGAATTATAGATAGATACACATCATTAATAAAATTGGTAGAATAATAAATATTAAAATATGTAATAAATACATATATACAGAAGTGCTGGGGGTCGGGGAGGAGGGGTAAAGCAGAGGGAGGGAGTCGGGGCTATGGGGAGGGGAGGGAGATCTGAGGAAAAGGGGGGGCTCAGTATGGGAAGGCCTCCTGGAGGAGGTGAGCCTTCATTAGGGCTTTGAAGGGGGAAGTGTGTAATTGTTTGTGGGTTGTGAGGAGAGAGGGCATTCCAGGCTAGACGTAGGACAAGGCCAGGGGCTGACGACAGGACACGTGAAAACGAACGACGTCCAATGAGAAGGTTATCACCATTTTACAGAGGTGGAAATTGAGGCATAGAAGTCAAATGACTTGCCCTATACAATGCGGATGTGATCCCTACTCTCCTTCCCTCTTAGTCTGTGATTCCCTCATTTATTCATTACTTCAGTCGTATTACTGAGCCCTTACTGTGTGCAGAGCACTATACTCTGCGTTTGGGAGAGTTCAATGCAATACCCTCGTGAGTCCACTGTGCCCAACTTTAAGTTCTTGTGTTTGTTCAGGCGTTTAGCACATAGTAAGATTTTATTAAATGCCATAATTACTGTCATCAACAGTACTCACAGTATACAGTGCCCAAGTCACTTAACTTCTTTGTGCCTCAGTTCACTCATCTGTAAAATGGGGCTAAAGCCTGTGAGCCCCAAGTGTGACAACCTGATTACCTTGTACCTACCTCATCTGTTAGAGCAGTGCTTAGCTCATAGGATGTGCTTAACAAATGCCATCATTATCATTTAAAAAATTTACCCTTCCGGAAAACTTCGAAAAATTGAGGGGGAAAAACAATTCCCTCCTTTTGCCGTGATTCGGATCCGAACTGAGGTTGCTGCAGCCACAACACAAGGTACTAACCACTATATGATCATGGCGAACTAGCGGGTAATCTACGTCCAATAGTCATCTATATTTTTCAGATGGATCGCAGAAGCATTCATTTATTCCTTCATTCATTTAATCGTATTTATTGAGCGCTTACTGTGTGCAGCACACTGTACTAAACGCTTGGAAAGTACAAATTGGCAATAGATAGAGACAATCCCTGCCCACAATGGGCTCACAGTCTAGAAGGAGGGAGACAGACGACAAAACAAGTAGACAAGCATGCACACCATCAAAATAGATAAGTAGAATTATAGGTATTTTCTCAAGTGTTTAGTTCAGTGCCCTGCACACAGAAATCACTCAATAAATATAATCGATTGATTTACTGACTGATTCCCAAGTGCATAGTTCCGTTGTCTAGTAGAGAGAGCACGTGCCTGAGAGTCAGAAGGATCTAGGTTCTAATTCCGGTCCCGCCGCATGTCTGCCGTGTGACCTTGGGAAAGTCACTTAACTTCTGTGTGCTTCAATTACCTCATCTGTAAAGTGAGGACTAAGATTGTGGGACAACCCGATCACCTTGTAACCTCCCCAGCGCTTAGAATAGTGCTTTGCACACAGTAAGCGTCTAATAAATGCCATTAATATAATAATGCCATTATTATTAACATGGAATATCTCACAGAAATAAAGAGCACACGCCCCCGGAGAGACTGGAGCCTAGATGGGGAGAGAACAGAGAAGGGAGGGAAAATGGAGAGAAGTAGAATAGGAAGAAAGGCAGAATATATCTCCTTCAGGAGGAAGGAAAACTCAAAGTAAAAATGTCAGAATTGGACGTAATTAATCTGAAGTGAAGGGGAAAGAGCCAGAACAAAGGGTACTCAGAAGAGGAAAGTAAACCCATAAAAAATAGAAAGTACAACAAGTTAGAGGAGGGTTCAACTAGCAAGGCTATGACTTGGAATGAGGTCAGAGTTGCAAAACCGAAGGCTTTTGGAGAGTCACAGTCTAGGTTTGCACTAGGAGTTGGAGGCAAAGTGGGTGAAGTCACGCAATCTTTAACAGAGTCAGTCCTTTAAACAGTGGAAGACGAACCCACGCCTCCGGAGAGGCTGGTGCCTAAACCGAGCGCCTTAAACCGCTTGGCCACGCTACCGCGTCTAGTAAGATAATCTGGTGGTTTTCATTAATATCAGAGGGAGGTGTGATTTCAGCAGATTCTTTGAAATGTGGAAATGCGCCTTTCTCTAGTGTATATACTCTAAAGATAGAGTCTTCTCCTGTGCAGTCTAGACCTTTCCCTCAATGGGATTCTATTATGAGGGCCCCTCAACCATCCCAGTTCCCTCGGAGCCCAGAGTTATTAATAATGATAATAATGATAATAACAATAATAATAATAACAATGATATTTCCTAAACCAAGCACTGGGGTAGATAAAAGGTAGGCAAGTTGTCCCACATAGGGCTCACAATCTTAATCTCCATTTTACAGATGAGGTAACTGAGACACGGAAAAGTTAAGTGGCTTGCCCAAATTCACACAGCAGACAAGTGGCGGAGCTGGGTTTAGAATTCATATCCTCTAAACCTCAAGCCCGGGCTCTTCCCACTAGACCGCACTGCCACCGTACTCGGGCTGGATCACACTCTAGATGTCGTACTCTTCACCTGCTGGATCCCTCTGGCTCCTGGGTCATTCTTAGCTGACTATGTGCTGCGATGCTTTCCCTAAAGGAGATGGGAGAATCTCTCTGAGTGCCCCATTGCCAACTTATGGGAATCTCGGAATAGCTCCAGGGAGCCCTTTGTCAGCAGGGATGCCATACAGAGAAGGGATTAGAAGTGGGATACTAGGAAAAACTTTCTAGGGATCTTTGACTTGATACCAAAGGAGGTGCAACTATGAAGTTCCAGCAGCCTCAGGTTAGGAACACTACTGGTGGGTTCGGCAGACTCGGGTGGAGAGGTGAAAAGTGCCTTTCGGTACTCTCTGTCTCAGTTAGCTCACCTGTCAAATGGGGAGTAAGGTCGTGAGCCACACGTGGGACAACCTGACTACCTTTTATCTACCCATACGCTTCGAACAGTGCTTGGCACTTAGTAAGCGCTTAACAAGCACCATCACTCATTCATTCATTCAATCGTATTTCTTGAGTGCTCACTATGTGCAGAGCACTGTACTAAGCTCTTGGAAAGTACAATTCGAAAACAAATAGAGACAACCCCTACCCAATAACGAACTCATAGTCTAGAAGGGGAGAGAAAGAGAACAAAACAAAACAAGTTTGCATTTTCTATGCTCAGTCTAAGCAGGAGGGAGTACAGGAGACCTGAGGCACAAATAACTTAACTGGACTGCCCATGGTCATGCAGCAGGCACATGGCAGAGCCAAGGTTAGCACCCAGGCCCGGGATCTTTTCCACTAGGCCATGCTGCTTCCCAGCTATTGTTTCCATTGTCATTATCCCAGGCTTTCAGTACAGTGCTGGGGCCTGATTGGAAGCTCAGGAAATATGATTGATGGATAAATTGAGAGTACGTTCCATTCCCAAATAGCCCTATGCAGCAATCACCTCTGGGCCCAGCCACCATTTGAAGAAGGAGGATCCCCATTGCTCCATCTTGCTTACTCTTCTCTTGGTCTGCCCTCGTTTACTGTTCTCCTTCTCCCTTCTGGGTCGCCTTGATTTATTCCCTTTATATATCTCCCCTCCCAGCCCCAGAGCACGTATGTACACATATATAATTTTATTTATTTTAATTGATGCCGATCTCCCTCTCTAAACTTGTAAGTTCGTTGTGGGTAGGGAATGTGTCTGCTATATTGTTATATTGGTCTCTCCCAAGCGCTTAATACAATGCTCTGCACAAAACACTCGATAAAACGATTGACAGACTGATGCAGTGGGTCACATGGACAGGGAATTAATGGCTTAGAATCGCTGCATCTTGCCCCACCCCCCGTGGATTCTAATCCCGACTCCCCCATTTGTCTGCTGTGTGACCTTGTGCAAGTCACTTAACATCTCTTTGCCTCGGTTACCTCATCTGTAAAAATGGGGATTAAAAACGTGATCCCCATCTGGGACAACCTGATTAACTTTTACTATCTCAGCTCTTAGAACAGTGCTTGGCACAAGGTAACAGCTTAACAAATGCCGTAATTATTATTAAAGGAAAAGACGGCTTCATCCGGAAAGACCTCTGGGAAAGACAAATACTGCCCTCTGAATGGAGCCCCAACCCGGGTATTAAATGTTCCCAACCAGAGCCCCCAAAGCACCTGCCATTAGTGTCTCCCGACTAAGCCCCAGGGAGACTTTCACTGTTCCCACAATTGGTCGTCTTGTGCCTATCAGGACCGAAAAAGAATAAAACCCTCACTCTTGCTCCAGCATTAGGTAGAACAGCCCATCTGCAGCTCAAACGTTCCAGACGGACTCCCCTGCTATGAGTAGAGAAAAGTTCTGATGCCTTCTTTCTCACCGACTTTGGCCACGTGTAGATTTGATGGGGTCACATGTTCAGTGGTGATGGGAGGGCAAAAACGAGCACCGTTTGGAGAGATCTGTGAAAATTCAGAGGCGGGGGGGAACAGGTGGGAAATTCCACATAGGCATGACATTATCTCAGCGTTGCTTCCCTGCCAAAATGCAAGATGGGAATTTAGGATGACCCCCAGAATAAGGGCAAAGTGCTAGGGAAGCTAGAATTTCTCAGGATCATTTTGGTTCGTTCCCTTTCTATTGTGGATTTCAGAGCCTCAATCCATGGACGACTGCAGCCACCTTCCCTCCAGTCCCGGGTTTTCAGAGTCTGTGATTCTATCATGGAGCCCCCGGTCAGAACTGGTCAATCAGTCAATAAATCAGTCAGTCGGTAGTGTTTATTTAGAGCTTACTGTGCACAGAGCACTTCATGAAGCGCTTGGGAGAGTACAACAGAGTTGGTAGACCCGTTCCCTGATCACAATAACCTTCCAGTATAGAGGAAGTGAGAGACATAAATATAAATCCTTAAGCGAATTATGGATACAAGTGGTGTAGTATTGAAGGTGGGGTGAGTAGGAAATACTTAAAAGGTAAACATCCAAGTGTATAAGCGGTGGAGAAGGGAGAGGGAGTAGAGAAGCAGCATAGCCTATTAGCAAGAACATGGGTTTGGGAATCAGAGATCGTGGGTTCTAATCCTGGCTCCGCCACTTGCCTGCTGTGTGACCTTGTGCAAGCCACTTAATATCTCCGTGCCTCAGCTCATCTGTAAAAATCGGGATTACGAAAGTGATCCCCACCTGGGACAACCTGATTACCTTGTATCTACCTCAGCGCTTAGTTCAGTGCTTAGCAAAAAGGAAGCTCTTAAATACCATAATTATCATTAAAGGAAAAGACGTCTTCATTCGGAAAGACCTCTGGGAGAGACAAATACAACCACACACATGCCTGCACACACACACACACACACACACACACACACACACACACACAAGCACACACACACACCAGAACCCAATCCCCAATCCGTTCTTTGTCATCCTTATTGTTCCAAGCAGGGTCCCTTTGATCCAGAGAGGCTCCCTGATGGCTGTTTCGTATTTGAGTACCTCACCTGTACCATATATCCAGATCCTCTAATCTTCAAAAGCAGTGTTGTCTAGTGGAAGGACCTGGGTTCTCATCCATGCTCTGCCACGTACCTGTTAGGTGACCTTTGATTAGTCACTTAATTTCTCCATGCTTCAGATCCCCCATCTGCAAAATGGGGATTCAATTATTGGTTTCTCTCTTACTTAGATTGTGAACCTAGAGTGAGACCTGATTACCTTGTTCATTATTCACCGAGGGCAGACATCCCGGACTTGTCTCCTGAGGGCCTTCTCCTTTTTCTGGCAGCATCTCCAGGGAATGACTGGGCCATGAGCACCTTAACATTCACTGGGTCTTATGCTCATGATCCCAAACATTCTTCCTCCCTCAGGATTCCTGTTAATCTCAGTTTTTCAGGCGTTGACAGTTGATGGGTTGGGGGCATGTATTCAGGTGAAACCTTGACTTTCATGGGCTTGGGCAAAGATCAATTCCTCCCCCCCCCCCCACCTATCACATTTTCGCAAGTCATTCACAGGCCCATGCTCCAGGAAGCAATCTGTGCCCATTCCCAACAACCAGGTATGTGTGCTGTTCTAATTCTCATTTTGACCATGCTATTGGTAACTATGTTTACTTTTGTTGCCCCATAAGAATGGAAGCTCCTTGTGGGCAGGGAATAGTTGCGGTGTTCTTCCCAATGCTATTAGAGTAGGACCCGCCCAAATAGGTGCTCATTAAAGGTAATCTCTACTACTACCTTCATGCAGGTTTTCCGGGATGAAGCCTAAGGGTCACAGCTGGGACAACGCGCTTCCATTGGTTGCATCTGCCATCAACACATGAAGTCATCTCTAGGATTGGGTTGTGACCCTATCATGCTCGACGTCTCCTACAGCCGGAGCTGTTCTTGCCCAGCTCGTCTAGTGGGGGAGGAGTCACAGCCCTCTCTCCCCATCCAGTTAGCTGGATTGACAGTCCTCTGGTGTTATCCAACAGGAGTCACAGATAGGTCATGAGGAATCACACGGAAGTGATGGAGTTGATCCTCCTAGGGCTCACGGACGAACCGGACCTGCAAGCGGTGATTCTCTTCTACATATCTGTCACCTACATTCTGAGCATCACCGGCAAACTGACCATCGTCTCCTTCACCCTGCTGGACTCCCGCCTCCACACCCCCATGTACTTCTTCCTGCGCTGCTTCTCCTTCCTGGAGATCTGTGTCACCTCCGCCTGCATTCCCAGATTCCTGGCTTCCATTGTCACGGAGGAAAGGACGATTTCCTACAACTGCTGTGCAACTCAGCTATTTTCCGTCAACCTCTTGGGAGTGACCGAGTTCTTCCTCCTGGCCCCCATATCCTATGACCACTATGTCGCGATCTACAGGCCGCTGCACTACACGACCGCCATGAGCCAGAGTATCTGCACCCGACTGCTCCTCTGCTCCTGGTTAACCGGGTTCTTGGTCATCTTTCCTCCTCTTATCCTTGGGCTCCGATTGGACTTCTGTGGCCCAGTAGACATTGACCATTTCTTCTGTGACATCACCCCTCTGTTCCTGCTCTCCTGCTTGGACACCGGGTTCCTGGAGCTGATAGTTTTCATCTTGGCAGTAGGGACACTCCTGTTCACCTTGGCGTTAATGGCCATATCCTACATGGCCATCGTCCACACCATCCTGAGACTGCCCTCTGCTCAGCAGAGAAAAAAGGCCTTTTCCACCTGCTCCTCCCACATGGTCGTGGTCTGTAACACATACGGGAGCTACATCTTTATGTGTATCAAACCATCTGCCAGCGACAATGTGGACTTAAACAAGGGTGTGGCCATTCTGTACACTTCCGTGGTCCTTATAATGAACCACTTCATCTACGCCCTACGGAACCAGCAGGTCAAGCAGGCCATCAGTAGAGTAGAATTTACCAGCAAGGGGTGAGGATTCTTCAGCGACGAAATCCCACAGGTAAACCTTCAGGTGACACAAAGGGTAGACCACAGGGACTCGGTACCAGCGCATTAGTCTAATGCTTCACCTACTGTCTACCAAACAGGACCTGATGGTTCTCCATCCATCTGTGCGCCCCCGCACCCGGCCTCCTGGAAATTCCTCCCCTGGCCATGTCTCCCTGCTACCTCAGCCCTTTTTCCTCATTCACTCAGGGGGGAATCAAGCCTTTTTACTCGACGTGTGAGACGTTTCGAGGTTTGTTTAGCCGTTCTGAGCCAAAGTCAATAGAAATCTCCAGTTTTAATGTATTGTTTTGCAAATCTCCGTCTGTATCCGAGCTATGTGAGGCCTCTTAGCAAGATACCCTTTAACCTTGACTGGCTCCTTTTGCTCTTGCACCCGCTTCCCCGCAGCACTTATGTATATATCTGTAATTGTATTTATTTATAATGATGTCCGTTTACTTGTACTGATGTAGGTCTCCTCCCCTCTAGACTGTGAGCTCGTTGTGCGATGGGATTGTCTATCCTCATTGATGTATTAAACTTCTCCCAAGCGCTTAGTACAGTACGCTGCACACAGTAAACCCTCAATAAATAAGATTGAATGAATGAATGAATGAGGAGCTACCTCATTGGTCACTGCAGGGAGGGGAAGCCAAAGGCTCTTCACTTTTTACTCCCATCCTCTCATTCATTCATTCATTCAATCGTATTTATTGAGCACTTACTATGCACAGAGCATTGTACTAAACTCTTGGTAAATACAGGTGGGAAACATATAGAAACGGTCCCTACCCAACAACGGGCTCACAGTCTAGAAGGGCGAAACAAACGAAACAAAGCATGTAGACAGGTGTCAAAACCGTCAGAATAAATAGAATTATAGCTCTATGCACATCATTAATAAAATCAATAGAGTATTGAACATGTACAAGTAAAATATAGTAATAAATCTGTACAGATATTTACAAGTGCTGTGGGGAGGGGAAGGAGGTAGGGCAGGATGGTGGGGGGCGTTGTGGAGGGGAGGAAGAGTGGAAAAAGGAGGCTCAGACCGGGAAGGCCTCCTGAAGGAGGTGAGCTCTCAATAAGGCTTTGAAGGGAAGAAGAGAGCTAGTTTCGCAGATGTGTGGAAGGAGGGCATTCCAGGCCAGTAAACGGATGTGGGCCAGTGGTCGATGGTGGGACAGGCGAGAACGAGGCACAATGGGAAGGTTAGTGGTTGAGGGTCGGAGGATGTGGGTAGTGCTGTAGAAGGAGAGAAGGGAGGTGAGGTAGGACGGGGCGAGGTCATGGAGAGCCTTGAAGCTGAGAGTGGAGTTTTTGCTTGATTCGTAGGTTGAAAGGCAACCACTGGAGATTTTTGAGGAGGGGAGTGACATGTCCAGATGTTTCTGTACAAATATAATCCAGGAAGCAGAGTGAAGTATAGATTGAAAGCGGGGAGAAACAGGAGGATGGGAGATCAGAGAGGAGGCTGATGCTTCCCCTCTCTCACTCCCACGCTCTTTCTATTCTCTCCCATTCCCACCCTCCCACTTCCCAGACCACTCCCACCCTCTCACTCCCCCCTCACATGTATCCTCGGCATATATGTATTGTCTTGGTTATACAGTATTGCACTGATTTCATCTGATTTGGGCAGACATTCCCATCTGTTTAATTTGTTCCATTCCCTAGCTAATCCTTGTTTTTAGTCTGGATCCCACTCTTTGGAAATCATCTCCATCTTTCTCCTCCATTTGATAGAAAACTACTGGAAAGTAGTAGTAATAGTGCCTGACTCACTAGGCAGCCAGTAGATTTCATTTGATTGATGGATGGATAGCTTAATATTGAGTACGCCCTCAATATGTGCTCTCAGCACTCTGTAAGTGATCAACAAATGCCATTTCATTGATTGATGGATTGCTTTGTACTCCAAAAGGCTCTAAAGGGATGACGTGAGATCAACTGATGAATTGATTTGAATTCCGTAGGTGCTAAGTAAATACTAGAGTTGGACTACAGGAGTAATGGATTGACTGACTAATTGATTAATTTATAGATCTGGAATCCCAGTTCGTATGAGGCAGGGTGAGGGTTAGTGGAAGGGTATACTGATCTAAAAACAGAAGACCTAGAAGGGGGCTGAGATTTGGGGGAATGCCGCAGGATGCACCGGGATCAGGAAAAAGCACCGGACGATAGGTTGTGGGGAGCTGGTTAGCACCTGGTCTGTCATCCTTGTTGTTGTTCCCAGTAATGTTACTAACTGGAGAGACTGAGCCCAGCCCTTTCTCTCCGTGATCACCAGAGGCCTGGGCAAGGGAGTTCATCAGCAGTTCTGGGAAGTCCTACAGGTAGGCGCTAGATTAACTGATGTATTGATTGACTGATTAAGTACCTGCCAAGTCAGCCCAAAACAATGAACTCCAGCCTGAAAGAATAGCTCAGAGTGGCCAGTGGGGTTTGGCTAAACCCAGGGCCGTTAGCAACTCTGTGTCTCCGTGGGGAACACATATTGTCACATGAGCTCCAGCGGTGGGCAGGACATTAATAACCTCCAAAGCGACTCTCCGACCGGCCTCTGGTCATTCTGAGCATCAGGGAGTCTTAATAAGTGGGTCTGCCATAATCTCCATTCCACAACCACTGATCAGGAATTCGGGGAGGGAGTGGATACGGAGGCGCCCCCCTGGGAGAGTCCCGATAAGAAGAGAGAGGAGTTTCAGGGTCTCTTGGTCGGCTGCCCCTGTCTCAGCCCTGACCAGATAGCACGGGTCATGCAACGCCCCGGAGAGAAGGATGTGGGGAGCAGAGTGTCAGAGCGGCCGAAGGACAGGGATTCTGTCTGGAAACTCTCCCGTCATTTGTCAGGCGGCTGCTTCCTGGAAAGTGGGATGATCAGAGCTAGAGCTGCCCTGGGATAAATTCTTTTCCATTTCGGGGCAGGACACCCCAGCTATCATCAGCGTCACAAGTGTCTGCAGTGTTCCGTCCTGCATAGGGCAGAGGAATAAGGTATCTCACTTTGTTTCCCCATGGTGGACAGAAATACACTAGCTTCTTCCAGTTTCCTTCTGAAAGAAGAGGGGAGGACAGAGAAGTTGGGGAAAGGAGAGCCTCACTCCTGAACATGCGGTAGACAAGGGCGGACCCACAGGGGACGGAAGGGAGGGCGGGAAGGAGAGAGGAACTGACGGATGCTACTTCTCCCGGAGAGGTGTAACATACAGAACACGGAGTCAATCGTTAGCTACTACTCAGGGACCTTTAATCCCACACCTTCCCAGGAGGTCTCAGCCCATGGCTGCCCTTCCAAATACTGAGCGCGAGCTGTTGACATGGGTGGGGTTTTAACACATCACTAAATCATGTCGGTCCCACCTTCACAACATCGCTAATATTCATCCTTTCCTCTTTCAAACTGTTACCACGTTAATCCAATCACACATCCTATCCCGCCTGAATTAATGCATCAGCCTTCTGGCTGACCTCCCAGTTTCTGGCTCTCCCCACTCTAGTCCATACTTCACTTTGCTGCCTGGATCATTTTTCTACAAAAGCGTTCAGGACATGTCTCCCCACTCTTCAAAAAACTCCAGTGCTTGCACGTCCACCTGCGCATCCAACAAAAACTCCTCATCATTGGCTTTAAAGCCCTCAATCTCCTTGACCCCATCTACTTCACCTTACTTGTCTTCAACTACAAACCAGACCACACACTTCGCTCCTCTCATGCCAACCTTCTCACTGTGCCCCCATCTCGTCTATCTGTACCCCCATCTCGTCTATCTCGCCGGCGTTGATCCCCAGGGTTCTGCTCCTCCTCCTGTCTCAGTGGAACTCATCCATAACAGTGTCCTCCCTTAGAAGGTGGGAGAAAGTTATTCCCATTTCCAGGAGCACCGATCAGCTCCCTCACCCGTCGTCCTATCCCTTTCTTCCACTACTGGTCTCTTCACTTCACCAGATCCTCCTCACCCACGAAGTCACCGGAGTATGTCTACTTAACCATGAGAGAGAGAGGCAGGGAGATAGAGAATGATAAACATGACAGATTGTATCTCCTAGTTCTATTCTTCTCTCTGAAGCACTCAGTGCCCTGTACTGTTCACAGTGGCATTCAGTAAATACCGTTGACTGACTGACTCGTAGGCGGTGTCTCATTCTTCCCCCATTTTGTCGCCTTTCTCAGGCTCCGTGTCAGAGAGGTGAGCCCCGGGATGCTTCTACAAGGAAATCCCCTGCGGGGAGCCTTTGCTGCTGGGGGCTGTGTCCGGACTACCGTGGTCTTTTTTCCCCGTTCTAAATAGTGACATGGGTTGGGGTCCACCATGTGGGGAGGGAAATCCAAGCCTTGTCGTCTCCCCTGTGGCCTGGGGTGTGGGATCTGCAGCACAGAGTGGGAGTTCCAGGCTGCCACCACCGTGGACCTCTCACCGCCCCTCCCAACCCTCTCTCCCTTCTCCCCTGCTGCACACCCAGAGAGTCAGGGCTGCCACTACTTTGGAGCCTCACCCCATCTGCAGGAAGGTCAGTGCCCGAACGCGGCTCACCGCAAACCCCATACACCATCTCAGGTCCAGGCTCTACTGTCGGACCGGCTCCAGCAGCCCAGAACCACAGCCCCCTTTACATGCACATGCACCCTGACCCTAGGCACTCTGGCCTGCAACCAGTCCTGCCGTGGGATGCAGCCTGCAGCGTCTCCTGGAGCTGCTTCAGCTGCAGGATAACTCTAACTCCAGACCCATTGTACTTTGGGATTGACCCTAGCATCCTATGTTTCCCTAACACCTTGATATTTCGGACTCTAACAAGGCGGATCCGGCCACAAGATGGAGATCAATCGCCACTGACCTCTTGCCCACGTCCTGCGTCTGGCTTGGAATGCCCTCCCTCTTCATATCCGACAGTCGATTACCCCCGCCCCGGCTCCGGGCCCCCCAACCACTTTCGAAGCCTTATTGAAAGCACATCTTCTCTTTAGAAATGGGTAAGAGCGCTGATACGGGCTCCAGGAAAGGCGAATAACGCTCTCCCACCTCTCCATGGGAAGAAAGTGTTAGTGATAAGTTCCACTAGGACAGGAAGAGAGGCAGGACCCTGAGTTCCAAAGGAGGAAATCCCCCTAAGGGCGGTAAGATCTTTGAAGGCTGGCATCATGTCTTTTTTATGGTACTTGCCTACTCTATGACAAGCATTGTACTGAGTGTTGGGATAGATACAAGGTAATCAGGATGGACACAATCTTCGTAGGACGATGCAGGATTCAAACCTCTGGTCTTGAATGACCTCCCTCCTCTTGTCCGCCATACTAGCTCTCTTCCCTCCTTCAAAACCCTACTGAGAGCTCACCCCCTCCAAGAGGACTTCCCAGACTGAGCCACTCTTTTCCTCTACTCCTCCTCCCCCTCCATTGCCCCTACTCCCTCCCTCTGCTGTAACACCTTCCCTGTCCCACAGCGATTGTGCATATTTGTACATATTCATTATTTCAATCATTTTACTAATGATGTGCATATGTCTCTAATTCTATTTTTCTATTTTGATGATGACGATGATGATGATGATGACATTGATTAAGCGCTTACAATGTGCCAAGCACGGTTCTAAGCGCTTGGGGAGATACAAGGTAATCAGGTTGTCTCACTTTGGGCTTACAGTCTCAATCCCCATTTTACACATGAGGTAACTGAGCCCCAGAGGAGTTAAGTGATTTACCTAAAGTCACACAGTTGACAAGTAGTGGATCCAGGATTAGAACCCATGTCGTCTTATTCCCAAGCACGTGCTCTTTCAATTGAGCCATGCTGCTTCTCATGCTATTGATGCTATTCATTCTATCATGCCGCTTGATACTATTGATGCTTGTCTACTTATTTTGGGTTTTTTTTTTTTGCCTGTTTCCCCCTTCTAGGCTGTGAGCCCGTTGCTGAGTAGGGATTGTCTCTATCTGTTGCCGAACTGTACTTTCCAAGCGCTTAGTACAGTGCTCTGCACACAGTAATCGGTCAATAAATACGATTGACTGAATGAATGAATCCACATTTTTGGTGGTAATTGGTAAGCGCTTTACTATGTGTGAAACTATTCTAAGGTTGGGAATAGATAAATATTACTTAAGTTGGACATAGTCCCTGAATCGCCTGGGGGTCGCAGCCTAAGTAGGGGGGAGTACAGGTGAACTGAGGCACAGAGGCACTGAGCTGCCCATGGTCATGCAGCAGGCAGGTGACAGAGCTAAGATTAGTACACAGGCTCTTTGACTCCCAGGTCCGTGTTCCTTTCCATCAGACCACGATGCTTCCAAGTTCCTTTCCACTAGGCAATGTTGCTTCCTAGCTACTGATTGCATTGTCCTCTCCCAAGCTCTCAGCTCAGTTCTGGGCCTCCAGTGGGAATTCAGGAAATACGCTTGATGGTTTAATTGAAAGTACGTTCCATCCTCAAAGGGGCCCAAAACTTCAACTACCCCTAGGCTTAGACACCACTGATAGGAGGAAGGTCCCCATTACTCCATCTCCCTTGCTCTCCTCATGGTCACCTGGGCTGGCGATTGACGACTTGGAATGGCTGAGGTTGGGCCCCATACTACGACCCTCAGGACACGTCCCCAATCCGGGGATTAAACTTTCCAGACAGGGCCATCAAAGAATCATCCATTCATGAATGTCGCCTGACTCGCCCCTGGAGATATTTTTCGTTGTTCTCACAATTGGTCGCGTTGTGCCCCCCGGAACCAAAGAGTATAAAACCCCTACTCTTGGTCCTGCCTTAGGTAGAGAAGCCCATCTCCTGCCCAAAGTGTCAAAGATGACTTTCCTGTTATTAGCTGAGAAAAGTCCTGATGCCTTCCTTCTCTTCCCCTTACCAGAAGATGCCGAAAGTTTGGCCTCGTTGGGCGTATATGGAGTCACTTGTCCAGTGGTAATTGGAGGGAAGGGATGCGAGCAGAACCTGGAGAAGTTCATCTCCTGCCCAAAGTGTCAAAGCTGACTTTCCTGTTATTAGCTGAGAAAAGTCCTGCCTTCCTTCTCTTCCCCTTACCAGAAGATGCAGAAATTTTGGCCTCGTTGGGCATATAAGGAGTCACTTGTCCAGTGGAAATGGGAGGGACAGGATGCGAACAGGACCTGGTGAAGTGCGTGCAAGCCTGCAGCAGGGGAACAGGTGGGAAATTCCACCCAGGTATGACGTTATCTCTTTGCCACTGCCCGGGCCTGGGCCAACCCCCGGAATTAGGGTAGAGTACTAGGGAAGGGAGGACCTCTCAGGGTCTCCTTGGTCTGTTCCTTTCCCGTTGTGAATTTCAGAACCTCAATCTGTGGACGACTGCATCCACCATCCCTCGACCCTTGGACTCCCGGAACCGGTGACCCTGTCCTGGAGTCCTCACTTCATGACAGGTAATTATCCGATAATAATCAATCAAGGGTATTTTTTGAAGTCTTAGTATGCTCAACGCAGTTTACAAAACACTTCGGATAGGACAACAGAGTTGGTAGATATGTTACCTGACCACAAGAATCAAACAGTATAAAGGGGGAGGCAGACATAAATATAAAGCCATAAATAAATTGCGGGTATAGTCGTACGTGCTGTAGGGATGAAGGTTGGATAATAATGTTAATAATGTTGGTATTTGTTAAGCGCTTACTATGTATCAAGCAGTGTTCTAAGCGCTAGGGGAGGTAGAAGGTAATCAGGTTGTCCCAAGTGGGGCTCACAGTCTTCATCCCCATTTTACAGATGAGGTAACTGAGGCACAGAGAAGTTAAGTGACCTGCCCAAGGTCACACAGGTGACATGAAGCAGAGTCAATCAATCAATCAATCAATCGTATTTATTGAGCGCTTACTGTGTGCAGAGCACTGTACTAAGCGCTTGGGAAGTACAAGTTGGCAACATATGGTCGGGATTAGAACCCACGACCTCTGACTCCTAAGCCCAGGCTCCTTCTACTGAGTCACGCCGCTTGTACTGGATGAATAACAAGTGCTTAAAAGGTAAAGATCCAAGTGTATAAGTGATGCAGAAGGGAGAGGAGTAGGGCAAAAAAGGGCTTCCTTCAGAAAGACCTTTGGGGGAGACAAATACACAGACACACACAGACACACACAGACACACACATACACACAGACACACAGAAACACAGACACACACAGACACACACAGACACACACAGACACACACACACACACACACACACACACACACACATCACACCACACTACACCACACCACACCAGAAGTGTATCCCCATTTCACTCTATCATTCTTACTGTCCCGAGCGCAGGGTCCCAATTTTAAAAATTAATAATAATAATTATACTTGCGGTATTTGTTAAGTGTGTACTATGTTCCAGGTACTGTACTAAGCGCTGGGGGAGATACAAGGCAATCAATACAGTTGGGCACAGTGCCAGTCCTACCTAGGGCTCATAGTTTTAATCCCCATTTCACAGATGAGGTAACTGAAGGTCTGAGAAGTTAACTGACTTGCCCAAGGTCACACAGCGGAGAGGTAGCTGAGACGGGATTAGAATCCAGGTCTTTCTGATGTGTCATGTTCGTGCTCTGTCCCCTTTGATCCAAGGAGGCTCCCTGATGGCTGTTATGTCTCTGAGCACCCCACCTCCATCTTTTATCCAATTCTTCGAATCTTTAGAGGTCGTTTCGCCTGGTGGAAAAAGCATGGCCTGAGAGTCAGAAGACAAGAGTTCTACTCCCTGCTCCAACACCTACCAGCTGTGCGACCTTGGGCCAGTAGGTAAAATTGTCTGTGCATCAGTTCCCTCATCTGTAAAATGGGTATTCCATTTTAGGTCTCCCTCCCACTTAGATTGTGAGTCCCAAGTGGGACCTAGGTATCCTGTATCCACCCCAACGCTTAGTACAGTGTTTGGCACACAGTCAGGGATTGTTAAAAACACATTTAGCATTCACCCAGGTTTCTCAGTAAATTTTATCTCTACTCCACCGACAGAAAGGTTCTCCGTGCTGAACCTAAAGTTAGCGGCTGGGACGCTCAGGCGTCCGTTTTCCCGCGGGGAGGTGTCCACCATAAATCCATGAAGTATCTCTAGGACTGGGTCCTGACCGTGCCATGCCCGAGGTCCTGGGCACGTTGCTCGGATTGGAAAACTCTAGGCAATCCGGAGCCGTCCCTGCCCACCTATTCTGGTCCAAGAGGCGACACAAGCATCTGTCCCACTCCAGTGAGCTGGAATGACAGTCCTCTGGTGTTATCCAACAGGAGTCAAGGTCGCGCGTGAGGAATCATAGGCAAGTGACAGAGTTCATCCTCCTGGGGCTCACGGACGAGCCGGACTTGCCGACGGTGACTCTCCTCTACATGTCTGCAGAGAAGTATTGTGGCTTAGTGGAAAGATCACGGATTTGGGAGTCAGAGGTCATGCGTGGGTTCTAAACCAGGCGCGCCGCTTGTCAGCTGTGTGACCTTGGGCAAGTCACTTCACTTTTCTGTGCCTTAGTTACCTCATCTGTAAAATGAGGATGAAGACTGTGAGCCCCGCATGGGATAACCTGATTACCTTGCAGTGCTTAAAACAGTGCTTGGCACATGGTAAGAGCTTAGCAAATACCAACATTATTATTATTATGTCTGCCACCTACATACTGAGCGTCGCCAGCAACCTGACAAAGGTCACCCTCACGTACCCATGTACCTCTTCTTGCGCTGCTTCTCCTTCCTGGAGATCTGCTTCATGTCTACTTGCATTCCCAGATTCCTGGCAACAATCACCAAGGTGGACACGACCATTTCCTACAACTGTTGTGTAACGGGTATTCTTCTTCTTCCTGCTTGGGGCGCCCGCATTCTTCCTCCTGGCCGCGGTGTCCTACGACCGCTATGTCGACATCTGCCGGCCACTGCACTACACGACCGTCATGAGCCAGAGTGTCTGCACCCTGATGCTCCTCTGCTCCTGGCTAACCAGGTTACTGTTCATCTTTCCTCCTATTATCCTTGGCCTTCAACTGGACTTCGGTGGCCCTTTAGACATTGACCATTTCTTCTGTGACAGCTCCCCTCTGCTCCTTCTCTCCTGCTCGTACACCGGGTTCCTGGAGCTGAAGGATTCATCTTGGTCTTGGGGACACTCCTGGCTACCTTGGCGTTAGTGGACACGTCCTACACAGCCATCGCCCAAGCCATCCTGAGACTGCCCTCCACTTAACAGAGAAAAAAGGACTTTTCCACTTGCTCTTCCCACATGGTTGTGGTCTCCATCACATACGGGAACTGCATCTTCATGTACATCAAACCATCCACTAAGGACAGAGTGGACCTGACCAAGGGGGCATCTGTGCTCAATAACTCGTGGCCCCGGTGTTGAACCCCTTCATTTACACTCTGCGGGACCAGCAGGTCAATCAGGCCTTTAAGGAACTGGAACACAGGGTTAGATTTTCCTCCATGAGGTGAAGGTTCCTCAGTGCTGAAATCCGATAGGAAAAGCTGCAGGAGAGGCAGAGCCTCGACCACAGAGGCTCAGTGCCTGTGTATTAGCCTACCGCCTCATCTGCCGCCCAACAAGCAGCACCTGACCGTTATGCTTCTCTCCTTGCACCCGCGCACCCTCCTACCTGAAAATTCCACCCCACCGGCCAGGTCTCCCTGCTTCTAAAGCCCTATTGATTTAGGTGACGCATTGGATGTAGACGCAAATCTACATCTCTGCCCCTGCTTTCTCCCCCTCCCTCCAGGCTCGCATCTCCTCCTGCCTTCAGGACATCTCCATCTGGATGTCTGCTCGCCACCTAAATTTCAACATGTCCAAGACTAAACTCCTTGTCTTCCCTCCCAAACCCTGCCCTCTCCCTGACTTTTCCATCTCTGTTGACGGCGCTACCATCCTTCCGGTCTCACAAACCCGCAACCTGGGTGTCATCCTCGACTCCGCTCTCTCATTCACCCCTCACATCCAAGCCGTCACCAAAACCTGCCGGTCTCAGCTCCGCAACATTGCCAAGATCCGCCCTTTCCTCTCCATCCAAACCGCTACCCTGCTTGCTCAAGCTCTCATCCTATCCCGTCTGGACTACTGCATCAGCTTTCTCTCTGATCTCCCATCCTTATGTCTCTCCCCACTTCAATCCATACTTCATGCTGCTGCCCGGATTGTCTTTGTCCAGAAACGCTCTGGGCATGTTACTCCCCTCCTCAAAAGCCTCCAGTGGCTACCAATCAATCTGCGCATCAAGCAGAAACTCCTCACCCTGGGCTTCAAGGCTCTCCATCACCTCACCCCCTCCTACCTCACCTCCCTTCTCTCCTTCTACAGCCCAGCATGCACCCTCCGCTCCTCTGCCGCTAATCTCCTCACTGTGCCTCGTTCTCTCCTGTCCCACCGTAGACCCCCGGCCCACGTCATCCCCCTGGCCTGGAATGCCCTCCCTCTGCCCATCCGCCAAGCTAGCTCTCTTCCTCCCTTCAAGGCCCTACTGAGAGATCACCTCCTCCAGGAAGCCTTCCCAGACTGAGACCCCTCCTTCCTCTCCCCCTCATCCCCCTCTCCATCCCCCCGTCTTACCTCCTTCCCTTCCCCACAGCACCTGTATATATGTATATACGTTTGTACATATTTATTACTCTATTTATTTATTTATTTTTTACATATCTATTCTATTTATTTTATTTTGTTAATATGTTTGGTTTTGTTCTCTGTCTCCCCCTTCTAGACTGTGAGCTCACTGTTGGGTAGGGACTGTCTCCATATGTTGCCAATTTGAACTTCCCAAGCGCTTAGTACAGTGCTCTGCACACAGTAAGTGCTCAATAAATATGATTGATTGATTGATTGGAGAACTTGGCGTTTTCCTTCTCTGTAATAAATACTTTCCGAGATTTACTCAATAGATCTGTGCCGAAGCCAATAGAAGTCCCAGGTCGAATTGGTTTTTTGCACATCTCCTTCCTTATGTGAGCTAAATAAAGCCTACCAGCTGGAGGAGTGACATCATTAATCATTACGGGGAGGGGAAGTCAAAAGCTCACCACCTTTTACTCCCATTTTCTCACTCCTCTCTCGCTTCCCAACTCATTCCCATCCTCTCGCCCTCCCCTCTCTCATCTATCCAGCATACATTCATATGTGACTTAGTGGAAAGAACCCGGACTTGGGTTTCAGAGGACGTGGGTCCTAATCCCTGCTCTGCCACTTGTCTGCTGTGTGACTTTAGGCAAGTCACTAGCGTGGCTCAGTGGAAAGAGCAGGGGCTTTGGAGTCAAAGGTCATGGGTTCAAATCCCAGCTCCGCCATTTGTCAGCTGTGTGACTTGGGGCAAGTTACTCAACTTCTCTGTGCCTCAGTTACCTCATGTGTAAAATGGGGATTAAAACTGTGAGCCCCACGTGGGACAACCTGATCATCTTGTAAACTCCCCAGCGCTTAGAACAGTGCTTTGCACATAGAAAGCGCTTAATAAATGCCATTAGTATTATTATTAGTCTCTGGGCCTCAGTTACCTCATCCGGAAAATGGGAATTAGGACGGCGAGCCCCATGTGGGACACCCTGATAACCTTGTTTCTAACCCAGCGATTAGAATAGTGCTTGGCACATAGTAATCGCTTAACAACTACCAGGATTATTATTATTATTATTATTATTATATGAGTCTATTGTACTGTAATTATACTGATTTAATCTGATTTGTGCAGACATACCAATCTGTCCCATTCATTTGTCTCCCTAACTGATCCCTTTCCTTTCTCCAGCTCCTACACATTGGAAATCATCTCTAACTGTCTTCCCCCTTCGATTGGAAACTTCTGAATGATAGGAACCACGTAGGGTTCATCAACTGTGCTCTCCCAAGCACTTACTATAGTGCCTAGGACTCAATAGGCAGTCAATATATTCCATTTGATTGATTGATGGGTTGCTTAACATTCAGTACACCCTCAGTAAATGCCATCGAATTGATTGATGGATTGTTGTTCATTCATTCATTCATTCAATCGTATTTATTGAGCACTTACTGTGTGCAGAGCACTGTACTAAACGCTTGGGAAGTACAAGTTGGCAACATATAGAGACGGTCCCTACCCAACAGTGGTCTCACAGTCTAGAAGGGGGAGACAGAGAACAAAACAAAACATATTAACAAATTAAAATGAATAGAATATGCACAAGTAAAATAAATAAATAAATAGAGTATTAAATACGTAAAAACATATATACATATATACAGGTGCTGTGGGGAAGGGAAGAAGGTAAGGCAGGGGGCATAGAGAGGGGGACGAGGGGTAGAGGAAGGAAGGGGCTCAGTCTGGGAAGGCCTCCTGGATGAGCTCTCAGTAGGGCCTTGAAGGGAGGAAGAGAGCTAGCTTGGCGGATGTGAGGAGGGAGGGTATTCCAGGCCGGGGGATGACGTGGGCCGGGGGTCGACGGTGGGACAGGCGAGAATGAGGCACGGTGAGGAGATTAGCGGCAGAGGAGCGGAGGGTGCGGGTTGGGCTGTAGAAGGAGAGAAGGGAGTTGAGGTAGGAGGGGACGAGGTGATGGAGAGCCTTGAAGCCGAGTGTGAGGAGTTTCTGCCTGATGCGTAGGTTGATTGGTAGCCGCTGGAGATTTTTGAGGAGGGGAGTAACATGCCCAGAGCGTTTCTGGACAAAGACAATCCGGGCAGCGGTGTGAAGTATGGATTGAAGTGGGGAGAGACAGGAGGATGGGAGATAGGAGAGGAGGCTGATACAGTAGTCCAGACGGGATAGGATGAGAGCTTGAACGAGCAGGGTAGCGGTTTGGATGGAGAGGAAAAGGTGGATCTTGGTAATGTTGCGGAGGTGAGACCGGCAGGTTTTGGTGACGGCTTAGATGTGAGGGGTGAACGAGAGAGTGGAGTCGAGGATGACACCAAGGTTGCGGGCTTGTGAGACGGGAAGGATGGTAGTGCCATCAACAGTGATGGGAAAGTCAGGGAGAGGGGAGGGTTTGGGACGGAAGACAAGGAGTTCAGTCTTGGAAATGTTGAGTTTTAGGTGGCAGGCAGACATCCAGATGAAGATGTCCTGAAGGCAGAAGGAGATGCGAGCCTGGAGTGAGGGAGAGAGAGCAGGGGCAGAGATGTAGATTTGGGAGTCATCAGTGTATAGAGTTGAAGCCGTGGGAGCGAATGAGGTCACCAAGGAGTGAGTGTAGATCGAGAACAGAAGGGGACCAAGAACTGAACCTGGAGGAACCCCTACAGTAAGGGGGTGAGAGGGGGAGGAGGAGCCTGCAAAAGAGACTGAGAATGAACGACCGGAGAGATAAGAGGAGAACCAGGATAGGGCGGAGTCTGTGAAGCCAAGGTTTGATAGCGTGTTGAGGAGAAGGGTGTGATCCACACTGTCAAAGGCAGCTGAGAGGTCGAGGAGGCTTAGGATAGAGTATGAGCCGTTGGATTTGGCAAGCAGGAGTTCATTGGTGACCTTTGCGAGCGCCGTTTCCGTGGAATGTAGGGGACGGAAGCCAGATTGGAGGGGGTCGAGGAGAGAGTTGGTGTTGAGGAATTCGAGGCAGCGCGTGTAGACGACTTGTTCAAGGAGTTTGGAAAGGAATGGTAGGAGGGAAATGGGGCGATAACTAAAAGGTGAGGTGGGGTTAAGAGAGGGGTTTTTTTAGGATGGGAGAGACATGGGCATGTTTGAAGGCAAAGGGGAAGGAACCAGTGGAGAGTGAGCGGTTGAAGATGGATGTTAAGGAGGGGAGAAAGGACGGAGCCAGAGATTTCATGAGATGAGAGGGAATGGGGTCAGAAGCACAGGTGGCCGGAGTAGCATTTGAGAGGAGGGAGGAGAGCTCCTCGGAGGATACTGCTGGGAAGGATGGGAGAGTAGCAGAGAGCGTTGAGAGCCGAGGGGTGGCAGAAAGCGGGGGCGAGTGCCTTTGCAGAGGTCAGACCTGATGGATTTAATTTTGCTAATGAAGTAGGAGGCCAGATCGTTGGGGGTGAGGGAAGGAGGAGGGGGAGGAACCGGGAGCCTGAGAAGGAAGTTGAATGTACGGAAGAGCTGACGGGGATGGTGGGCGTGGGTATCAATAAGGAAGGAGAAATAGTTTTGTCTGGCAGAGGAGAGGGCTGAGTTAAGGCAGGAAAGGATAAACTTGAAGTGAACGAGGTTGGCATGGTGTTTAGACTTTCGCCAGCAGCGTTCGGCAGCTCGAGCGAAGGAGGCGGACAGTGGCAGTGATCCAGGGCTGTGGGTTAGTGGTCAGAGAGCGTCGCAGGGAAAGGGGAGCGAGCGAGTCTAGCTGAGTAGAAAGGGCAGAGTTGAGAGCAGTAATCTAATCATCAAGATTGGGCACTGAGTGTTGTGCACTCAGCAGGTGCTCAAAAATGCCATTTAATTGACTAATGGATGACTGTACACTCAATAGGCTTCCAAAAAGTACCTTGAGTTCAATTTATGGCTTACTTTGCACTCAGTAGGTACTTAATGAATATCATTAACTGACTAAGGGACTGGCTGATTGATTGATTGATTGATTGAGAGGCCTGGAATCCCATTTGGTTTTGGGGAAAATATGTTGTTATAAAACCAGACGTTCTAGGAAGGGGCTGAGATTTCATAGAGAGCCGCAAGGAGCACTGAGAGTAGGAAACAGCACCTGACGACCAGCTGGGAGGAGCAGCATGTTGTAGGAGATAGAGCACAGCCCTAAGAGTCAGAGATGGTGCGTTCTAATCCCGGCTCTGCCACGTATCTGCTGTGTGACCTTGGGTAAATCACTTGTTTTCTCTGTGCCTCAGTTACCTCATCTGTAAAATAGGGATTGAGGCTGTGAGCCCCATGTGGGACAGTGGTTGGGTCCAGTAGTTGGGTCCAACCTGATTTGCTTGAAACCAACCCAGAGCTTAGTACAGCGCTTAGTACAGTGCCATTATTAGTACCTGGTGTGCTATCCTTGTCGTTCTTGAAAATGTTACCAGGTGGAGAGAGGTGGAAAACGGGTGCAAATACAAGCGCAAGGGTGACGCAGAAGCGAAAGGGAGAAGAGAAATTGAAGGTATGTCGGGGAAGTCTTCTTGGAGGAGACGGGCCTTCAGTAAAGCTTTGAAGGTGGGGAGCGTGATCATCAGTCGGATATGAAGACGAAGGACGATCTAGGCCAGAAGCAGGACGTTGGCGAGAGGTCAGTGAATTAATAAATCCATCTGTGCTAAAGTGCTGTGGGCCGGAGTATGACACGGAGTACAGACATGCACAGAAAGACGACTGGGATATTGGAAATTAATCAGAGAAGGTTTGCAGAGAAGAAGAACAGTGTCTTAGGTGGCCAGTTATAGGGAAGCAGCATGGCGTAGTGGCTAGGGCACAGGCTTGAGAGTCAGAAGGTCATGGGTTCTAATGTGCCACTTTTCTGCTGTGTGCTCTTGGGAAAGTAACTTATCTTCTCTGTGCCTTAGTTACCTCGCCTGTAAAATAGAGGTTGGTAATGTAAGCCTCATGATGGACAGGAACTGTGTCCAACCCGATCTGCTTGTATCCACACAAGAGCTTAGTACAGTGCCTGGCACACAATAAGGGCTTAGCAAATACCATCATTATTATACTCTACAGTTGGTGTCAGGCCAGCTGGATTCCTGTCTGCAACCAAGAGGGCCAATATGACAGTCATGGAAGCTTTACCCTGCGGTGCTCTGCTCTGTCCCCCCTGCAGATTCCAGTCTGGGGATGCTTTGCTCGTTGGCATTCTCCCGGGCCTCTACTCTCTGCACCTCCAGCCTCCTGATCTGCATTGGCATACGTGTTGGGAGGGGGGGCGGTTTGTGCTGCCAGCTCGTTAGCTGCATCCCCTGGCTACAGTCCCTGCTGAGCCGGTCCCCAGGGTCAGTCACTGCGGAAGTAGCATCCTCCCTGGTCCATCTTTACTATAGGATCAGTGAAGCTCATTCTCTCTCCCTCCAAGTCCTGACACCGTTTGCTAACTAGTACTGAGAGTTTCAGGATTTTCCCCTTCCTTCTCTTACCCAATTTCCTTTCCCCTCCTCCCCGGTTGGGACTGTTAGTGGCGAGTTGCCCTGAGCCTCTCTGAGGGTCGGGAGGAGAAAACCTCAGGAGGCAAGTCCACCCTATTTCAGTCAGTAAATCAAACAATAACTCCCGCCCAACCCACGATCCCTCCTTCGTCAGGACTTCTCCCTGGGACGCTGACTCTCCCTGCTCATTGTCTCAGACTTTAAGAAAGGAGAAGGCCAGGAACTCTCACTACTGCATTTCATATTATTATTCTTTTTTATTATTATCATCAATAATAACAATAATATATTCATTAAGCTATTACTATGCTCTGAGCACGGGGGGAGATACAAGAGAATCTTATCAGACCCACTCCCTGACTTTCCCCGTGGGTAAATTCAGGCAACATTCCTCATCACCCCTCAGAGTTGGCCTTCCACCCTTGGGGCAACCAACACATGTCTTCCATCTTCTCGCAGTATATATCATAGAGATATTACAGGAATTATGATAATAATAATGGTACTTGTTAAGTTCTTACTATGTGTCAAGCATTGTTCTAAATGCTTGGATAGATACAAGTTAATCATGTTGAACACAATCACTGTGCCACATAGGGCTCACAGTCTTATCCCAATTTTTTTACAGATGAGGTTACTGAGGCACAGAGAAGTTAAGTGACTTGCTCCATGTCACCCAGCAGACAAGTGGCAGATTAATACCTATGCAGATACACAGCCACTAGTCCAATGGAGAAAGCACAGGACTGGACTTCAAAAGAACCGAGTTCTTGTCCCAGTTCTCCTTGCCTTGGCTTCATCACTTGACATCTCTGGAATTCACTTTTCTAATATGTAAAATGGATCATTCATTCATTCATTCAATCGTATTGATTGAGCGCTTACTGTGTGCAGAGCACTGTACTAAGCGCTTGGGAAGTACAAATTGGTAACATATAGAGACGGTCCCTACCCAATAGCGGGCTTACAGTCTAGAAAGGGATCAGATCTCTGTTCTCTCTCCTTCTTTCACTGTGAGTCCTGTGTTACGGCAGGAACTGTGTTGGACATGATTATCTACCTTAGCAATTAGCCCAGTGCTTAGCATTCACTCTACATTTAAGAAATTTATTATAATAATTACCTTTCAATCTTTCTATCACAATCTGCATTTTTGAGCTTTTACTGGATGCCTAGAGCTTGGTCCTGGGTGCTGGGGAGCCCAGGAGAAAAACAGAGCATGTTTTAGGTGAATCAACTCCAATTCCATTCTTCTCTTCTTTCTTTTCCCGCTCACCCACCTCTTCCCCAAGTCTCATTCATCCTCATTTCCCATATCCACCCGCCGTAGTGCTCACAGTCTGAAATGGAGAGAGGGAGGGTAGGGCTGTATTCCCCAAAGCACTCAGTACAATGTTTTACAAGCAATAGGAGCTCAAATAATACTGTTGATAAATTGGTTGAGGTGGATTAAAGATAACATAAGGTATTTTTCTGATGTCTGCCTTCCCTTTTAGAGTGTAAGCCTCTTTTGGGCATGTCCCTTTGCTGTTACTGTACTTCCCCAAGTGCTTAGTAGGGAGCATTACAGTAGGTGTCAAATGAATACTATTACAACAACTACTACTATTACTACTACTACTACCACTACTACTACTACTACTACTACTACTACTACTACTACTACTACTACTACTACTATTACCACTATTCTTACTAATGCTGACCTGAATATGCTCTCACATTTGGAAAAAATAGGTGGAGGGTTTGGGGCGAAAGGTTTGAGTAGGATAGATGGAAAGGGGCAGGTAGGTTAGCTGGAGGGGTTAGTTGGAGGCAGGTAGGGCCAGAGAGACGGGAGATGTGGGAGAGGTCTAACCAAGCGCATCTCTCCTGCTTCAAGGTCAGAGGCTTGCCCCAGGACCAGTCGCTTTCCCGGATGGACTCCCCAGGGTAGGGGTTGGGAGCAGCAGGGATTGACATCACTCCATTTCGGAGCCAGGATTGGCTCTGGCCCCAGTCGGAGTTTTGGGGCCTCCCAGAAATGCTGCATCAGCCTCTGCCTTCTCTCTGGAGACTGCTCCGAAGTTCCTACCACAGCCGACTGCTTTAGAGAGGCATCAGCGGCTGCCCGCAGAGACCTGCTCCATGGGCCCCTAGTGTGGTCCATTGCTCCCTGCATTTCCATAGAGATCGAGAGAGAGAATCCCACTCTGACCTAGGGGAGGATCTGCCGAGAGGACATCATTCCCCTGAAACGCCTCTCCAGAAAGCCCAGAACCACCTCGGGGCCAATTCCTTCGCTTCCACAAATGTTCATCTGCATATAGACAGGCTTGCCTGCTCAGAGCTTTGGGTCCAGACCTAGTCTTAGGAAGGGGCCGGCTCTGGATCCGGTTGGGGAAAGCATGCTGGTGTCTGGGTTCTTGCTCCTTGGCTTCTAATAGCAACCAGGAGACTCAGGATGGTCAGAATGGCTTCCCTTAGTCACCCGTCCCGACCCCCGGTAATCCAACCAGAGTCCCACCCCACTACTCATGTTCTGAACAGTTAGAAACGTGAGTACCTCCTCCTATTCACCCTTGTCACCCCCTTCGATCCAGTCAGGAACTTGGGGTGAATCTCCCCCTAGGAGGAGGAGCTGAGGACAGAAGAATGGTTAGGAGGCTTGTCTTTTCCCGGAGTACCAGGAGATGGTCAGCAGGTATTGAAATAGCTCCTGGCCCTCAGGCAGATCCGTGGAGCCCTCAATAGAGAAAAGATCCAGGGCTGACCCCGCAAACTGGGTGTAAGCCCCGGATCACAGAGCCCAAGAAATGGTGATGGTGACCAGGTGCTGGTGAGATGAGGAAGAGGAGGGGTTGGGGTAAGAATAGTCGGGATGAAGGTGGGGATAACGGGGTTGATGGTGAGGTTACTGAATGATGACGAAATGATGGTAAGGATAATGTGATGGTGAAGATAGATAATGGGTGATGAACAATGGAGGTGATGGAGATAATGGTAGGGATGATGGTAAGAATGACGGGGATGGGAGGGAGATGATGGTGGGGATGATGGGGATGACGGTAGGAATGATCGAGATGAGTTGGGAGATTAAAAGAAATTATGGTACTTGTTAAGCGCCTACTATGTGCAAGGCACTGTACTAAGCATTGGGGTGAATACAAACAAATTGGGTTGGACGAAGTCCCTTTCCTAGATGGGGCTCACAGGCCTTAATATCTGTTTTGCAGATGAGGTAACTGAGGCATAGAGAAGAGAAGTGACTTGCCAAACGACACATAGCAGACAGGTGAAAGAGCCGGGATTAGAACCCAGCATCTCGTGACTCCCAGGACAGTGCTTCATCCACTAGGCCATGCTGCCTCTGATGGCAAGGTGAGGATGAGGGTGGGGATGATGGGAATAAGGAGGGAGATGATAGTGGGGATGAAGGTGAGGATGACAGTAATAGAGATGAAAATCA
Source organism: Tachyglossus aculeatus (assembly GCF_015852505.1). Classification (NCBI taxonomy): domain Eukaryota; kingdom Metazoa; phylum Chordata; class Mammalia; order Monotremata; family Tachyglossidae; genus Tachyglossus; species Tachyglossus aculeatus. The sequence goes on along the minus strand of NC_052083.1, from coordinate 20,496,938 downwards.
CAGTTGTGACAGTGAGGTTAAAGAATGATGGGCGAATGGATGGTAGGTATCCCTCTTGGTTAAGAGAGAACAGTCAAAGCCCTAGCTAAAGCCGACCCAGGCCTCTGTTGCTCGTTTCTTCACTTAGACTAGATCTTTGAGTAAGCAGAGCCCAACTCGGGGAAACTTCATTTTTTCCTCTAGGGCTTACCATGGCCTGGGAAGTAGTGGAAAGAGCCCGGGTTTGGGAGTCAGAGGTCGTGGGTTCTAATCCCAGCTACGCCACTTGTCTGCTATGTGTCCTTGGGAAAGCCACTTAACTTCTCTGTGCCTCAGATACCTCATCTGTAAAATGGGAAGTAAGACTGTGAGCACCATGAGGGACAATCTGATTACCTTGTATCTACCCCAGAATTTAGAACAGTGCTTGGCACATAGTAAGCGCTTAACAAAGACCATAATTATTTTTGACAGTTATTCAATTTCACCAATCAATCGATCAGTTGATCCAACAATAGTATGGATTGAGCCCGTACTAGGGGTAAAGCATAGGACCAAGTGTTTGAGATAATGCAACAGAATTATTAGGCATAATCTCTGCCCTCAAGTTGTTTGGATCAATCACCTAATGGCACTTAGTGAGCACTTACTGTGTGCAGAGCACTGTACTAATGCTAGGGAGAGTACCGCAGAGTTAGTAGACATGATTTCTGCCCTTGAGGTGTTTATAGTCTGGCTGGGGAGGCTGAACCTGAGATAATTTACAGACAGCAGATAACGATGCAGTTTTGTGATCTTTATATAAGTATTACGGTTGGGATTTGTCTTACCTAAGTGCTTAGCGATTGTGGGTGTACTGAAGAGGCAGTGGTGAGGAATTGGGATGAAGAGAAGAAAGATGAATCTGGGAAATCTTCTTAGAGGAGATGTGATTTCAGAAGGGCTTTGAAGATGAGGAGAGCTAGGTGAAATAGCATGAAGCAGCATGGCCTAATGGATAGATCACTCGCCTGGAAGTCAGAAGGCCTGGTTCTAATCCCGGCTCAACCACTTGTCTGCTGTGTGACCTTGGACAAGTCACTTAACATCTCGGTGCCTTAGATACCTCATCTGCAAAGTGGGAATTAAGACTGTGAGCCCCATGTAGGACAGGGCCTGTGTACTACCCAATTACCATGTATCATCCCCAGTGCTTAGTACAGTGCCTGGCATACAGTAATTACTTAAATACTATATGTTATTATTATTGTTATTGTTGTTATAATTATTAATGATCTGCTGGGTGTGAAGAGGAAGGGAGTTACAGACATGAGGTAAGCAGCAGAAGAGATGAAAACATGCCCAGTGAGTAGGCAGGCTTGAGTGCACTGAAGCACGTGAGCTGGCATGTAGAGGGAAAAGAGAGGGGATAGTTACAGCACTTAGCACTGTGCCCGGCATAAAGTAAGTACCCAACAACTATCACGTGAGCCCCACGTGGGACAACCCGATTACCTTGTAATCATACAAGGTAATACCATCCTCTCTCCCAGACTAACAAAAGCCATAATTATTATTATTATTATTATTGTTACCACAATTACTATTGTTAATTATTATAGGTAGAGGGGAGAGAACTTATGGACTGCCTTAAGGCCAGTGGAAGACTCACTCATGACTCTGGCCACTTCCTGTTGAGAGGACATATCCCTACTCATATTGGGTGAGCTCAGGATGGTTGCACCATGGGACCAAATACTGACCTTCTCCAGTGATCCCTTCTCTCTGGAGTCCCACACCCGGGCTTCAGGAAAGTTTGGAGACAGGCCATCCTTGGAGAAATCCTTGAAAGAGTCCTGAATCTCTGAGGGCCCTTGGAAAAGAGGAGGTGTTTGTGGCTGTAGCCTCAAGGATGTCAGGGACCTGAGACAGAGGGGAATGCGCCAAGAGCCTGGGCCGTGAATGCTGAAGAGAAACAGTATGACCTAGGGAAAGAACCTGGGCTTGAGAGTCAGGAGACCTGGGTTCAAATTCCAGTATTGCATTTCTCTGCTGCGTAATTTTGGTCAGGTTACTTCACTCCTCTGTGCCTAAATTTTCTCATATGTAAAATAGGGATTGGATGCCTCTTCTCCCCGCCATTTTTAGATTGGGAGCCCCGGGAAGGGCAGAGCCTGGGTCCGACCGGATTACCTTGCATCCACGGCAACACGTAGTACAGTGCTTGGAGCATAATAAACGCTTTACATATCTCACAATCGCATTATCATCTCCCCTGGAAGTAGGACCTCTGCCACCTTGGGTATTTGGGTCCATCTCTTAGGACTCAACTCCTGTTTCAGAGCTGAGGCTGTACTTGGTACAACAGCAAACACCTCTCACTTTAGGTCGGTAAAGAAAGGCACTCCAGGACACATCTCTGTCTCTCTCTCTCTCTCTCTGTCTCTCTCTCTCTCTCTCTCTCTCTCTCTGTCTGTCTCTCTCCCCCTCTCTCTCTCTCTCTCTCTCTCTCTCTCTCTGTACACAGGACCTAATAATTAATTATGATGATAATAATTATAATAACAATAATCATTATAATTGTGGTATTTCTTAAGCTCTTCCCTCCCTTCCTCTCTCCCAGGCTCCCCAAACCATCCCTCCTCTCCTTCACCTTCCTAATCCCTACCCCGCTCCCAGATTTTCCCTCTTCATACTGATTTATCTCCTCTCTCCTTCTCAGATTAGGCAGACGACCTGATGGGAAACCAGCCCAGAGTGACTGGGTTCCTCCTCCTGGGGCTGACCGGGGCCCCTAAGTGACAGGCCGTGATATTCTTCTTTCTGTCTGTCACCTATGTGCTGAGCATCACCGGGGACATGACCATCTTCACCCTCACATTGCTGGACTCCCGCTTCCATACCCTCATGTATTTCTTCCTGTGGTGCTTCTCTTTCCTGGAGATCTGCTTCACCTCCTCCTGCATCCCCAGATTCCTGGCCGCCATCGCCACCGGAGACAGAACAATTTCCGTTTCCCACTGCTTCACTCAACTCTTCTTCGTCATCCTCTTAGCAGTGACAGAGTTCTTCCTCTTGATCGCTATGTCCTACGACTGCCATGTAGCCATCTGTCGGCCGCTGCACTACACGACCGTCGTGAGCCAGAGTGTCTGCACGGTACTGCTCTTGGCTAAGCGGGCTCCTGTTCGTCTTTCCCCCTATTACCCTTGGCCTCCAATTGGACTTCTGTGGCTCGATAGACTTTGACCATTACTTCAGTGACATCTCCCCTCTGCTCCTGCTCTCCTGCTCGTACACCGGGTTCCTAGAGCTGATGGTTTTCGTCTTGGCAGTGGGGACACTCTGTTCACCTTGGCGTTAGAGGCCACGTCCTACATTGCCATCGCCCGTGCCATCCTGAGACTACCCTCCGCTCAGCAGAGGAAAAAGGCCTTTTGCACCTGCTCCTCCCATATGGTCGTGGTCTCCATCGCATACGGCAGCTGCATCTTCATTTACATCAAACCGTCCGCCAAGGACAGGGTGGACCTGACCAAAGGGGTGGCCGTGCTGAACATTTCCGTGGCCCCGATGTTGAACCCTTTCATCTACACCCTGCGGAACAAGCAGTTCAAGCAGGCCATCAGGGACCGGGTGCGCCGTGTTTGATTTTCCTCCAGGAGGTGAGGGCTCCTTGGCGATAAAATCCACCAGGGAAATGTGGAGGGGATGCATAGTCTCGACCGCAGAGACTCTGTGCCAGGACATTATCCTAATACTTCATCTGCATTGGATCTCCATCCCTGTGTGTGCCCCCGCACCCGCCTTTCTGGAAATCCCTCCCCTGGCCAGGTTGCCCTGCTACCTCAGCCCTTTGTCTTCATCCACTCCGTGGGGAGTCAAGCCTTTTCATTCTGCACAAGAGAGACATTGAGAGGTTTGTTAAGCGGGTCCGTACCGAAGCCAATAGAAATCCCCAGGTTCACTGTGTTTTTTTTTGCAAATCTCATTCCGTATCAACCTATGTGAGGCCCTGCAGCTGGAGGAGTGAAGTCATTGGTCATTATGGTCATTGGTTCAGCACGCTTTACTCCCATCCTCTCACACCTCTCTCTCAGTTCCACCCCTTCACTCCCCTCTCTTGGTCCCAATTTCCCAATCCCCAACTCACCCCTAACCTCTCACTCCCCAGCTCACATCAATCCTCAGCATATTTGTGTATGTGTCTATTTTCCTGTGATTTCAGTGATTCAACCTGATTTGGGCAGACAGTCCCATTTGTCCTATTTGTTCAGCTCCCTGGCGGATCTCTTTTTGATTCTTGCTCCAACTCTTTGGAAATCATCTCTACCTTCTCCATTCGAATGGAAACTATTGTAAGGCAGTAACCATGTGACTTTTATCAGCTGTGTTCTTTCAAGCTCTTAGTATAGTGCCTGGGACTCAGTAGGCAGTCGTTATATGACCTTTGATTGATTGATGGATTGCCTAATACTCAGTAAGCACTCAGTGAATACTTCCGAATTGAGAGATGGATTTCTTTGCACTCGGCACCCCACACCCACAGCCCAGACTGCAGGGGCGACAACGCGGCTCGGGTTTCCATTCCCACAGGGCGGGGCTCGACCCAGGCCACGGTATGGAGAGGGACAAAAGGCCACGGCAGCCCAGAGACGCCCCGCGGCAACAGAGGCTACGTACGCGGGACTCCATTGTTGAAGCACTCTGGGAATGACCTTTCTGCCACGGAGCAATAGCCTGAGGTAGGCGACAAATCAAAGGGAAGAAGGACCCACCGCCTACCCGTGTGTCAATCAATGGTACTTATTGAATGTCTACTCTGTGCAGAACAGCGTACCGAGTGCTTCAGAGAGCCCAACAGACCTAGGAGAAACGATCTATCAATCACGTTTATCATTCTCTAGCTCCCTCCTCTCTCTCCTCACGATTACGTAGACACACTCGGGTGAGCTCGTGGGTGAGGAGGACCGTGTGGGATGATAAGGCTAGCAGTGGGATGAAGGGACAGGACAACGGGTAAATGCGATGATAGGGGCTCCTAGATGGGGAAGTGACTTTCTCCTACCTTCTAAGGGAGGACATTGTTAGTGCTAGTGATGAGTTCCACTGAGGAAAGAGGAGAGGCAGGACCCTGGGGATTAAAGCAGAAAATTCCCCAAAAGATGGTGAAGTTCTTTGAATTTAGGGATCATGTCTATTTGTTATGGTACTTGCCTATTATTTGCCAAGCACTGTACTAAGTGTTGGGACAGATACATGGTAATCAGGATGGGCATAGTCCCTGTCCCACCTGGAGAACAAAATCTAAGTAGGAGAGTGTGGGATTCAATACACATTTTTATGGTATTTGTTTAGCGTTTATTATGTGTCAAACACTGTTCTTAGTGCTGTAGTAGATACAAATTAGTTAGTTTGGAACCAATCCCTGTCTCGCCTGGGGTTCAGCCTAAGCAACAGGGAGCATAGGAGAACTGTGCCACAGAGAAGATAAGTGGCTTGCCCATGGTCACGCAGTAGGCACGTGGCAGACCCAAGGTTAGTAACCAGGTTCTCTGATTCCCAGGTCCGGGAACTTTTCCACTAGGCCATGCTGCTTCCCAGCTAATGTTTCCATTATCATCTACCAAGCTCTCAGTACAGTACTGGGCCCCGAGTGGAAGCTCAGGAAATATGATTGATGGAGTAAATGGAGAGTAAGTTCCATTCCCAAATAGCCTTATACATCAACCACTTCTGGGCCCAGAAACCATTTGTAGAAGGAAGATTCCCCCGGCTCTATCTTGCTTACTCTTCTCTTGGTCTTCACTCCTTTACTAATCTCCCTCTTCCTTCTTTGTTGCCTTGATTTATTCCCTTTATTCACCACGCCCGCGCCACAGAACCTATGTAAATATCTATAATTTCATTTATTGATATTGATGTCTGTCTCCCTCTCTTGACTTGTAAGTTCGTTGTGGACAGGGAATGTGTCTGTTATATTGTTATATTGGTCTCTCCCAAGCGCTCAATACAGTGCTGTGCACACAGTAAGCACTTAATAAAATGATTGTCTGATTGACGGACTTGTTCACCTGGACTGGGAATTAATCGTTTAGAATGGTTGCAGGTTGGTGCCATCCCTTTTCCCCCCACCACACATACACACCCTCTGAATGGGGCCTCAGTCCGGGTATCAAATGTTCACAGCCAGAGCCACCAAAGCGTATACCATTCATTAGGGTATCCCGACCATACCCTGGGGAGACTTTCATTGTTCTCACAGTTGGTCCCCTTGTACATGCCAGAAACCAAATAGAATAAAACCCACACTCTTGCTCCTGCATTAGGTAAAGTAGCCCATCTCCAGCTCAAAGGTTCCAGAGTGACTCCCCTGCAATGAGCAGAGAAAAATCCTGATGCCTTCCTTCCACGCACTTTGGCCTCGTGTTGATTTGATGGGGTCGCGTGTACAATGGTGATGGGAGGGAAAAACGAGCATCGTTTGGAGAGGTGCGTGAAAGCCCGGAACAGGGGAATAGGTGGGAAATTCCACACAGGCATGACATTAACTCGGGGTTGCTTCCCTGCCAACTGCAAGATGGGCATGGGAATCGGGGCAGAGTGCTAGGGAAGCGAGAACCCCTCAGGATCACTTTGGTCCGTTCTCTTTCCATTGTGGATTTCAGAGCCTCAATCCATGGACGATTGCATCCACCTTCCCTCAAGTCCTGAGCTCCCAGAGCCTGTGATCCTGTCATGGAGCGCTCCGTTCAGAACTGGTAATTATCAGTAAATAAATTAATCAGTCAATAATGTTTTCTGAGAGCTTATTGCGCACAAAGCACTTCGTGAAGAGCTTGGGAGAGTACAAACAAGTTGGTTGACCCATTTCCTGTTCACAGTGAACTTCCACTATAGAGGAAGTGAGAGACATAAGTATAAATCCAGAAATGATTTAGGAATATATATGCAAGTGCTGTAGTATTGAAGGGAGGTCAATAGCAAGCAAGTACTTAAAAGGTAAAAATCCAAGTGTATAAGCGGTACACAAGGGAAAGGGAATAAAGATGAAGCGTAGCATAGTGGCAAGAATATGTGCTTGTAAATCAGATGTCATCTGTAAAAATGGGGATTAAGACTGTGATCCCCATCTGGGACAACCGGATTACCTTGTATCTACCCCAGCGCTTATTATAGTGCTCAGAACAAAGTAAGCGCTTAACGAATACCATAATTATTATTAAAGGGAAAGAGGGCTTCATCCGGAAAGACCTCTGCGAGAGGCAAATGCAAACACACACACACACACACACACACACACACACACACACACACACACACACGCCAGAACTTAATCCTAATCTGCCCCTTGTCAACCTTATTGGTCCAAGCAGGGTCCCCTTGATCCAGGAACGCTCCCCGATGGCTGGCTAGTATATGAGTACCTCACCTGCAACATGCATCCAGATCCTCTAATCTTCAGAGGCAGTTTTGTCTAATGGAAAATGCACGTCCTGGATGTCAGAGGAGTTTGGTTCTCATCCATCCTCCGCCACTTACCTGCTAGGTGTCCTTTGACCAGTCACTTACTTTCTCAATGCTTCAGTTCCCTCATCTTCAAAATGGGGATTCAATTATTGGTCTCTCTCCTATTTAGATTGTGAACCTAGAGTGAGATCTGATTACCTTGTTTATTACTCACCTAGGGCAGACATCCCGGACCTGTCTCCTGAGGGACATCTCCCTTTTCTGGAAGCACCTCCAGGGAATGACGGCCATGAGCACCTTAACATTCACTGGGTCTTATGCTCATGATCCCAAATACTCTTCCTCCTTCAAGGTTCCTGACAATCTCAGTTATCCAGGCATTGACGGTTGATGGGTTGGGGGCAGGTATTCATGTGAAACCTTGACATTCATGGGCTTGGGAAAAGATCAATTTTCCTCCCTATCTCATGTACAAAAGGCATTCACGGGCTCATGCTCCAGGAGGCAATCTGCACCCATTCTCAACAATCAGGTATATATGCTATACAAATTATCATTTTGACCATGCTGTTGGTTACTATGCTATTGGTTCTATGGCCACCCCATTAGAATGGAAGCTCCTTGTGGGCAGGGAATCGTTGTGGTGTACTTTCCTGAGCTATTAGAGCCTTACCCGCCCAAATGGGTGCCTATTATGTTGCCGTCGTATACGTCCCAAGCCCTTAATACAGTGCTGTGCACACAGGAAGTGCTCAATAAAAAAGATTGAATGAATTAAAAGTAATCTCTACTCCAACCGTCACCCAGGTTTTTGGGGATGGAGTTTAAGGGTCACAGCTGGGACAGCACACTTCCGTTGTCACGTGGGGAGGTGTCTGCCAACAACCCATGAAGTAATCTCAAGGACTGGGTTGTGAGCCTGCAACGCCCGCCGTCTCCCACAGCCGGAGCTGTTCCTGTCCACCTCATCTAGTGGGATAGGAGTCACAGCCTTCTGTCCGCCCCCAGTGTGCTGGATTGATAGCCCTCTGGTGTTATCCAAAAGGAGTCACAGGTCGGCCACGAGGAATCACACGCAAGTGACTGAATTCATCCTCCTAGGGCTCACGGACGACCCGGACTTGCAAGTGGTGATTTTTCTCTACATGTTTGCCTCTTACATAGTGAGTGTCACCGGAAACCTTTCATCGTCATCGTCACCCTGCTGAACTCCCGCCTCCACACTCCCATGTACTTCTTCCTGCACTGCTTCTCCTTCCTGGAGATCTGTGTCATCTCCGCCTGCATTCCCAGATTTCTGGCTACCATTATCACCGGGGATAGGACGATTTCCTACAACTGCTGTGTAACTCAGCTATATTTCGCCATCCTATTGGTTGTGACCGAGTTCTTCCTCCTGGTTTCCATGCCTACGACCGCTGTGTTGCCATCTGCCGGCCGCTGCACTACATGACCGTCATGAGACAGGGAATCAACACCCTACTTGTCCTCTGCTCCTGGTCAACTGGGTTCCTGTTCACCTTTCCTCCTCTTATCATTGGCCTCCAACTGGACTTCTGTGGCCCGAAAGACATTGACCATTTCTTCTGTGACATCTCCTCTCTGCTCCTGCTCTCCTGCTCTCCTTCTCGGACACCGGGTTCCTAGAGCTGATGGCTTTCATCTTGTCCATGGGGACAGAACTGGTCACCTTGGTGTTAGTGGCTGTGTCCTACACAGCCATTACCCGTGCCATCCTGAGACTGCCCTCTGCTCAGCAGAGGAAAAAGGCCTTTTCCACTTGCTCCTTCCACATGGTCGTGGTCTCCATCACATACGGGAGCTTCATCGTTATGTACATCAAACCGTCTGCCAAGGACAGGGTGGACTTAAACAAGGGGGTGACCGTACTCTACACTTCCGTGGTCCGCATGATGAACCCCTTTATCTACACCCTATGGAACCAACAGGTCAAGCAGGCCATCAAGGACCTGGTGCACCGAGTTTAATTTTCCTCCAAGGGGTGAAGATTCTTCAGCGACGAGATCCCACAGGAAAATCTGGAGGAGATGCAGAGGGTCGACCACAGAGACTCGGTACCTGTACATTAGCCTAATGCTTCATCTGCTGTCTAACAAACAGAAAATGACTGTTCTCCATCCCTCTGTGTGCCCCGGCACCCGCCCTCATGGAAATCCCTCCCCTCGCCAGTTCCACCGCTATCACAGCCCTTTGTCCTCATCCCCTCAGGGGGACGTCAAGCTTTTTCACTCCACGTGAGAGATGTTCTGAGGTTTGTTCAGAGGCTCTGTGCCGAAGCCAATAGAAATCTCCAGGTTCAATGTGATTTTTTTGCAAATCTCCGTTTTATCCGAGCTAAGTGAGGCCTTTTAGCAAGGCGCCCTTTAGCCCTGACTAGCTAGCTTTGCTCTTCCCGCCACCCGTTCCCGCAGCAATTATGTATTTATCTGTAATTTTAGGTATTTATATCGATGTCTGTTTACTTGTACTGATGTATGTCTTCAACCCTCTAGACTCTGAGCTCGTTGTGGGCGGGGATTGTCTCTCTTTATTGCTGTATTATACTTTGCCCAAGCACTTGGTAAACGTTCAATAAATAAAATTGAATGAATGAGTGAATGAGTGAATGAATGAATGAATGAATGAATGAATGAATGAATGAGGATCGACCTCATTGGCCAATGTAGGGAGGGGAAGCCAAAGGCTCACCACCTTTTACTCCCAGCCTCTCACTCTCCTCTCTATCTGCCACCCTGTCTTTCTTCTCTCCCACTCCAACCCTCCCACTTCCCAGACCGCTCTCACCCTCTCACACCCCCTCTCACATGTATCCTCGGCATATATGCATTGTCTCGGTTATACAGTATTTCACTGATTTCATCTGATTTGGGCAAATATTCAAATCTGTCCTTGTTCTGCTCCCTAGCTAATCCCTGTTTTTACTCTGGCTCCCACGATTTAGATATAATCTCATCTTTCTCCTCCATTTCAATGGAAACTACTGGAAAGTAGTATTATAGTGCTTAAGACTCACTAGGCAGTCAATAGATTCCATTTGATTGAGGGATGGATTGCTTAATATTGAGGCTGCCCTCAATATACGCTCGCAGCACTCTGTAATTGATCAACAAATACCATTTCCTTGATTGGTGGATTGCTTTCCACTCAATAGACTCTAAAAAGATACCGTGAGATCAACTGATGAATTGATTTGCACTCAGTAGGTGCTCAGTAAATACCAGAGATGGGTTAAAGGAGTGATGGATTGACTGACCTTGATTGATTAATTCATAGGCCTGGAATCGCAGTTTATATTAGGCGGGATGAGGGTTAGGAGAAGGGCATACTGATCTAAGACCAGAATACCTAGAAGGGGGCTGAGATTTGGGGGAAAGCCGCAGGAAGCATTGGGATCAGGGAAACAGCACCGAATGACAGGTAGGGGGAAGCTGGTTAGTACCTGGTCTGTCATCCTTGTTGTTGTTGCCAGTAATGCTACCAAGTAGAGAGACCGATCCCAGCTAACCTGAGGCCTGGGCAAGGGAGTACGGGCAGCTGTTTCGGGAGGTCCTACAGGAAGGCGCTTGATGGATTGCTCTATTGATTATTGATGTATTGATCAATTAATTAACTGCCGGGTCAGCCCATGACAGTGGACTCCTGCAGGAAAGGCAAGCTCCGAGTGGCCGCAGCAACTCAGCTAGACCCAGGACCAAGAGTCAATCTGGGTCCCCGGGGGGAACACATATTGTCACATGATCTGTAGAGGTAGGCAAGACATTAGTAACCTCCGAGGCGACTCTCCGACGGGGCTCTGGTCATTCTGAGCTTCCGGGAGGCTGAATAGATGGGTCTTTCATAATCTCCAGTCCACAACCACTGATCAGGCATTCTGGGAGGGAGTGGACAAGGAGGCGTACTCCTGGGAGAGTCCCGATTACAAAAGAGAGGTGTTTCAGGGGCTCTCGGTCAGCCCCTGTCTCAGCCCTGACCTGGTAATAATAATAATAATAATAGTAATGGCATTTATTATGTGCTTGCTATGTGCAAATCGCTGTTCTAAGCGCTGGGGAGGTTACAAGGTAATCAGGTTGTTCCACGGGTGGCTCACAGTCTTAATCCCCATTTTACAGATGAGGTAACTGAGGCCCCGAGAAGTTAAGTGACTTGCCCAAAGTCACATAACTGACAATTGGCGGAGCCAGGGTTTGACTCCATGACCTCTGACTCCAAAGCCCATGCTCTTTCCTCTGAGCCACGCTGCTTTTCTAGCACGGAGACCAGCGACACCCATGAGAGAATGATGTGGGGAGCAGAGTATCAGAGGGGCTGAAGGACCGGGATTCTGTCTGGAAACTCTCCCACGCTTTGTTGGGTGAGTTTTGTTTCCCCTGAAAGTGGGAAGAGAGATGCCCTGGGACAAATTATTTTCCATTTCGGGCCAGAACACCCCAGCTATCATTACAGTAGCAGGTGACTCCAGTGCTCCATCCTGCGCAGGGCAGAGAGAAAAGATACCTCACTTCTTTCCCTCGTGGTGGACAGAAATATTTTGGTTTCTTTCTGTTTCCTTCTCAAACAGAGGGAAGGACAGAAAAGTTGGGGAAGGGAGAGCTGAGGAAGGAGAACAGCCCGAGAGCTGGGGAAGGGAGAGCTTTGCTCCTGCACATGAGGTAGACAAGGGAGGACACACAGGGGAAGAAAGGGAGAGAGGCAAGGAGAGAGGAATTGACGGATGCTACTTCTTCCAGAAAGGAGCAACATAGAGAACACAGAGGCAACCGTTAACTCCTATTCAGGGACCTTTAATCCATCACCTTCCCAGGAGGTCTCAGCCCTTGCCCTCCTGTGCAGGTACTGAGCGCGAGCTGTTGACACGAGTAGGGGTTTAACACATCACTAATTGCTGTCGGTCCCATCTTCAAAACATCGCTAAAATCCACCCTTTCCTCTTCTTCCAAACTGCTACAACGATAATCCAATCACTCATCCTATCCCGCCAGGATTACTGCATCAGCCTTCTTTCTGACGTCCCATCCTCTGTATCTCCCCACTTGAGCTCATACTTCACTATGCTGCTGGATCATTTTTCTACAAAAACGTTCATGACATGTCTCCCCAATCTTCAGGAAACTCAAGCGCTTGCACATCCACCACCGCATCCAACAAAAACTCGTCACTATTGGTTTTCAAGCACTCAATCGCCTTGCCCCCTCCTACTTTAGTTTGCTAGTCTCCGCCTACAACCCAGACCACACACGTCGCTTCTCTAATGCCAACCTTATCACTGTGCCTTCATCTCGTCTATCCCGCCCACTTTGATACCTAAGGTCCTGCCTTTCCTCGTGTCTCAGTGGAACTCTTCGCCAACAATATCCTCCCTTAGAAGGTGGGAGAAAGTTATTCACTTTTTAAGTAGCTCCTATCAGCGCCCTCACCCGTCAGCCTATCCCTTCCTCCCACTACCAGTCTCTTCATTTCACCAGGTCCTCCTCACCCATGGTGTCACCGGAGTCTGTCTATTTAATGATGAGGAAAGAGACGCAGGGAGATAGAGAATGATAAAGATGTCAGATGGTATCCCCTAGTTCTGTTGGGCTCTCCGAAGCACTCAGTGCACTGTACTGTTTACGGTGGTTTTCAATAAGTACCCTTGAATGACTCATGGTAGGCTGTGTCTCCTTCCCCTCGTTTTGTCGTCTTCCTCAGGCTCTGGCTCAGTGTCACAGAGCAGATCCCCTGGGTGCTTCCACAAGGCAGTCCCGCGCGTGGAGCCTCTGTTGCCTGGGGATGTCTCCGGGCTGCAGTGGTCTTTTTCCCCCGCTCCAAATCGTGACATGGGTTGAGGACTACGGTGTGGGGAGGGAAATCCGAGCCTCGTCTCCACTCCTGTGGTCTGAGGTGTGGGACCTGCAGCACCTAGAGGGGGTGCCAAGCTGCCACAACAGTGGACCTCTCACCGCCCCTCCCATCCCGCTCTCCCTTCTCCCCTACTGCATACCTAGAGAGTCTGATCTGCCGCTGCTTTGGAGCCTCATCCCCATCTGCAGGAGGTTCAGTGGCCGAACGCGGCTCTCCCGCAACCCCCAACCCAGGCCTCAGGCCCAGACTGTACTGTCGAACGGGCTCCAGCAACCCGGAAACGCGGCCCCCTTCACACGCACACACACTCTGACCCTAGACGCTCTCACTAGCCCCCAGTCCTGTCCTGGAGTTCAGCCTGCAACGGCTCCTGGAGCCGCTTCAGCTGCAGGATAACTTCAATCCCTGCTCCATTGCACTTTGGGATTGACCCTAGCATTCTGTGGTTGCCTAACGCCTTGGTATTTGGGGCTCTAACATGGCGGATCGGGCAACGAGGTGGAGATCAATCGCCACCGATATCATTCCCACATCCTACCTCTGGCTTGGAATGCCCTCACTCTTCATATCCGACAGTCGATTACCCCGCCCCCGATCCGGCGCCCCAACCACCTTCGAAGCCTTATTGAAGACACATCTTCTCTTTAGGAATGGGTCAGGGCGCTGATAGGGGCTCTAGGAAAGACGAATAACGTTCTCCCACCTCTCCGAGGGAAGACAGAGTTCCAGTAGGACAAGGAAGAGAGGCAGGACCCTGAGGCCCAAATCAGGAAATCTCCCTAAGTGCGATAAGCTCTTTGAAGACAGGTATGGTGTTTCTTTTTTATGGTACTTGCCTATTATGTGACAAGCACTGTACCAAGTGTTGGGGTAGATACAAGATAATTGGGATGGGTACCGTCCCTTCCCCAGATGGTGAACACAGTCTAAGTAGGAGAGTTCAGGATTCAAACCTCTGGCCTGGAATCCTGGAATCAAACCTCTCTCCTCACATCCACCAAGCTAGTCCTCTTCCCCACTTCAAAGCCCTACTGAGAGCTCACCTCCTCCAGGATGACTTCCCAGACTGAGCCACCCTTTCCTCTGCTCCTTCTCTCCTCCCCATTGCCCCTAGTCCCTCCTTCTGCTCTAGCCCCGTCCTCACCCCACAGCACTTGTATATATTTGTACATATTTATTATTCTATTTATTTTATTAATATTGTGTATATACCTATAATTCTGCATATCTATTTTGATGTTATTGATGCCTGTCTACTTGTTTTGTTGTTTATCTCCCCCTTCTAGGCTGTGAGCCCGTTGTTGGGTACGCATTGCCTCTATCGGTTGCCAAATTGTACTTTCCAAGAGCTTAGTACAGTGCTCTGCACACAGTAAGCAGTCAATACATATAACTGACTGAATGAAAGAATCCACATTTTTCATGGCATTTGTTTAGTGCTTTACTATGTGCGAAACTATTCTAAGGTTAGGAGTAGATAAATATTACTTAGGTTGGACATAGTTCCTGACTCGCCTGGGGGTCGTAGTCTAAGTAGGAGGGAGTGCAGGAGAACTGAGGCACAGAGGAGTTGTGATCTGCCCATGGTCACGCAGCAGGCAGGTGGCAAAGCTACGATTAGTACACAGAGAGCTCTCACCTCCTCCAGGAGGCCTTCCCAGTCTGAGCCCGCTCCTTCCTCTCTCCCTCCCTATCCCCCCGGCCCTACCTCCTTCCAGTCCCCACAGTACCCGTATATATATTTGTAGTTTTATCACTCTATTTATTTTACCTGTGCATATTTACTATTCTATTTATTTTGTTATGATGTTTATCTAGCTTTACTTCTGTTTATTCTAATGACTTGAAACTAGTCCACATGTTTTGTTTTGTTGTCTGTCTCCCCCTTCTGGACTGCGAGCCCGTTGTTGTGTAGTGACCGTCTCTATATGTTGCCAACCTGTACTTCCCAAGCGATTAGTACAGTGCTCTGCACACAGTAAGCGCTCAGTAAATACGATTGAATGTATGAATGAATGAATACACAGGCTCTTTGACTCCCAGGTGCGTGTTCCTTTCCATTAGACCACGATGCTTCCCAGTTCCTTTCCACTAGGCCACGTTGCTTCCTAGCTACTGATTGCATTGTCCTCTCCCAAGATCTCAGCTCAGTGCTGGACCCCCAGTGGGAAATCAGGAAATACGATTCTCGCCAGGTTCTTGCCTATCCCGCCGCCGACCCCCGGCCCACGTCATCCCCCTGGCCTGGAATGCCTTCACTCCTCACATCTGCCAAGCTAACTCTCCTCCTCCCTTCAAGGCCCTACTGAGAGCTCACCTCCTCCAGGAGGGCTTCCCAAACTGAGCCCCCTTCTTCCTGTCCACCTCCTCCCCCTCTCCACACCCGCCTTACCTCCTTCCCTTCCCCACAGCACCTATATATATGTATATATGTTTGTACGTATTTATTACTCTATTTATTTATTTATTTTACTTGTACATATATATTCTATTTATTTTATTTTGTTAATATGTTTTGTTTTGTTCTCTGTCTCCCCCTTCTAGACTGTGAGCCCACTGTTGGGTAGGGACTGTCTCCATATGTTGCCAACTTGTACTTCCCAAGCGCTTACTACAGTGCTCTGCACACAGTAAGCGCTCAATAAATACGATTGATTGATTGATTGATTGATTCTCATAACTTCCTTCCTCGTTAGATTGAAATATTCTTGAGGACCGAAGACATGTCCATTTACTCTATTGTACTCTCTCAAGAATTCAGCACCTCTCAGTAACTGCTAAGTAAACACCACTGATTGGTTGATTGTGTAAGGAATAGTACAGTTCACTGCCCGGGAGGCCCTCATGACTAATACTGCTTCAGTATGTGATTGTCTGTTTAAGCCCTTACTTTCCCATAAATATATCTTCCTATTTTATCGGTAATTCATTTTGTGTCTCTCTCCCTGTTAGATTGTAAACTCCTTGAGGCGAGGAGCGTGGCTCAGTGGAAAGAGGCCGGGCTTTGGAGTCAGAGGTCAAGGGTTCGAATCCCGACTCTGCCAAAGGTCAGATATGTGAGTTTGGGCAAGTCACTTAACTTCTCTGTGTCTCAGTTACCCCATCTGTAAAATGGGACTAAGACTGTGAGGCCCAAGTGGGAAAACCTGCTCACCTTGTAACCTCCGCAGTGCTTAGAACAGTGCTTTGCACATAGTAAGCGCTTAATAAATGTCATTATTATTATTATTATTATTATTATTATTATTATTATTATTATTATTATTATGTCTTCTACTTCTGTTTTTTATTTTCTCAGCGTTTAGCACGGATGTCTGGACATCATTTATGCTGTTGATGGATTGCGAACGTGTATTTTCCTCCTGGAAGGGCTTGGGAAAAAACTAGTGGTTGTGAATCCCTGAGGGTAGCCCTGGAAAGGACCAGTGTTATTGAAGTCAGAGAGCGGGGCCCAGCCAGAAGGTGCTGATGTGGGGTGGGGCAGCACCGTGCTGAAGGATGAGCCTCACCCCTCCCCAAGGCTAGAGATGGAGTCGCTGCCCCTTCCTGAAGAAGAACTCAGCCATGATCTCAGGGCTGGGTCCCTGCTGCACTTCTCTGAATGCTGAGCCCCCGACCCTGCCCTTCGAGGTCCCCCTTGCCGCGTTCTCCACGGTCCACAGTCTCCACTGGCCGCCACCGATGATGACAGTGTAGACGCATTAGTGCTTCTGAGCTCTGTTCCCCCGCGGCCCGGCTGTGACTCCTGACCCAGATCCCGGGAGCTGATCACGAGCAGAGCGGATAAAAACCTGGCTGGCTCCTGCCACGCCAGACTTCAGAGTCACCCGCCTACCGGCTCGGAGAACTGGGGCTGGGGCTGTGGACGTGGCTGTTGGCATCCGGGAGACGAGGAGCCTGAAACCTTTCCTCTGGCCACTTTCCCCTGTTGCTGTTTTCCTATTTGTCATTGCCTTTATGTTTCTGTCGCCAGACTTTTGCTCAATTATGCTTAGATAGGGAAGTTTCCAGGGACCGTGTTTAATTCTCCCCTGGGTAATTTTCCCAGTGCTTAGTGCAATGCTAGGCTCTATTGCTACTCCTTTCTCCGGTGCTGGAGGAGGGAGGGGACCATCTCTCTGCGATCTCGAAGAGTTTTTCCCACTAGCCGAGGGTCCAGACCGTGAAAAGATCACCTGGAGTGGGCCCTGTCACTCTGGGTCTGGATCGGATCTGTTCTCGGAGGTGCCATGGGGAAAAAGGGAGTGGAGCTGACCTTTTGCTGGCATGGGGCGGGCCCCTGGAGAGAGGGTCTACTTGATGAGTATCCACAGGGAGGGAACGAGAAGGGGGGGCGAGGGAAGTAGGCCTGGATGTGGCGGGGTCGGAAAATGCTCCGTGGTCTCGACCTTCCCTTCCTCTGGTGCAGCACCAGCACGCTGGCTTCAAGGGGGATATCCTTATATGTCCAGGACTGAACTCCTTATCTTCCCGCCCAAACCCTGCCCTCTCTCTGACTTTACCATCACTGTTGACGGCACTTCCATCCTTCCGGTCTCACAAGCCCGCAACCTTGGTGTCATCCTCGACTCTGCTCTCTCGTTCACCCCTCACATCCAATCCGTCACCAAGACCTGCCGGCCTCACCTCCGCAACATCGCCAAGATCCGCCCTTTCCTCTCCATTCAAACCACTACCCTGCTCGTTCAATCTCTCATCCTATCCCGACTGGATTACTGCATCAGCCTCCTCTCTGATCTCCCATCCGCCTGTCTCTCCCCACTTCAATCTATACTTCAAGCTGCTGCCCGGATCATCTTTGTGCAGAAACACTCGAGGCATGTTTCTTCCCTCCTTAAAAATCTAAAGTGGCTACCAATCAACCTACGCATCAGGCAAAAACTCCTCACTCTCGGCTTCAAGGCTCTGCATCACCTCGCCCCCTCCTACCTCACCTCCCTTCTTTCCTTTTACAGCCCAGCCCGCACCCACCGCTCCTCTACCGCTAACCTCCTCACTGTGCCTCGTTCTCGCCTGTCCCGCTGTCTACCCCCGGCCCAGTCCTCCCCCTGGCCTGGAATGTCTTCCCTCCCCACATCCGCCAAGCTAGCTCTCCTCCTCCCTTCAAGGTCCTACTGAGAGCTCACCTCCTCCAGGAGGGCTTCCCAGACTGAGCCCCCTCCTTCCTCTCCCCCTCATCCCCCTCTCCACCCCCGCCTTACCTCCTTCCCTTCCCCACAGCACCTATATATATGTATATATGTTTGTACGTGTTTATTACTCTATTTATTCATTTATTTTACTTGTACATATATATTCTATTTATTTTATTTTGTTAATATGTTTTGTTTTGTTCTCTGTCTCCCCCTTCTAGACTGTGAGCCCGCTGTTGGCTAGGAACCGTCTCTATATGTTGCCAACTTGTATTTCCCAAGCGCTTAGTACAGTGCTCTGCACACAGTAAGTACTCAATAAATACGATTGAATGAATGAATGAATGAAAGGGGGAACGAGCGCGGTCTTCTGAGTTCACCCTCTGAGGGTCGCCATCAGGGAGCTGATCGCAGGAAAGTGAGTCTGTCCCTATTTTCATCTCTGCTCTTCCTGCTTTCATCCTCGTCATCTCCAAGGCGTATATGGAGCTCCTGTGAGCTGACTCGTGTGGTTCTGTCTGCCCTGGAACCCTCACAGGTATTTAATAATAATAATAATAATAATAATAATAATAATAATAATAATGGTATTTATTAAGCACTTACTATGTGCAAAGCACTGTTCTAAGCGCTGGGTATTTTTCTTATCATTAGGTATCATCCTGGACATGAATTATCAATATTAGTTATTATTATCATTATTATCATTGTTGTGCTAGTTGTAGTTGTTGGTGTTCTTATGGCACTTAATGAGCGCTTGGGTAGATGAATGGCTATCATATCAGGTACATTACCTGTCCCACACTGGACTCAAACCTCATCCCCATTTACAGAGCAGAAAACAGAGGCCCAGAGAGGCGAAGGGATTTCTCCAAGGTCACACAACAGGCAAAGGGCAGAACTAGAATGAGAAACCAGTCCTATGTTCTGACTCCTAAGCTACCCAGCCTCCTTCATGTCTTTCAGTCTAGCACCGTACTGAAAGCAGGTGAACGTGAGCCACTGGCATCCCCCCAAACGGGGGTGGGGTTGCGTCTCCTGGGAAGATGTCATTCCACACGGAACAGGAGAAAGATCTTACCCCAACCCTGGAGACCCCGGGTCCCCTGTTAGTGGAGTTGCCCAGTCAGGTCAGCCATCAGTTCTTGCCTGTGATGGGCTGTCTTTATTATGTGCCCCTCTGAGGGATAGAAATGGGGTCCGATTCGACCATCTTGAATCTAACTCAGAACTTCGGGTGGTGCTTAGCACAAAGGGCTCGCTTTATCAATGATATAATTGATGAATCAATTACCAAGGATAATTCATGGATTGGGTATAACCACCTCCCAATAGGAAAGAACACCAGAGAAGTGGAGAAGAAGGTGTATGACCAGGAGCAGGAGGAGGAAGAAGAAGAGGAGAGGGAGGATAAGGAATACAAAAGAAGGGAGGAAGAGGAAGAAGGTGGAGGGAAGAAAAGAAGGAGAAGTAAAAGGAGAAGGAAGAAGAGGAAGAGCTGGAGAAGGAGGAAGAAAGAGAAAGAGGAGGTCAAAGAGGAAAGGTCGTAATGAGAGAAGGAAGAGCCAGTCAGTCGATCGTATTTATTGAGGACTTACTGTATGTAGAACACCGTACTAAGCTCTTGGGAAAGTACAATATAACGAAATAAGACACATTCCCTGCCTACAACGATCTAATAGTCTAGAGGAGGAAACAGGCAATATTAATACATAAAATTGCAGATATGTACATAAATTCTGTGGGACTGGGAGGGAGAATGAATAAAGGGAGTAAGTCAGGGTGACACAAAAGGGGGTGGGAGAAGGGGAAAGCAGGGCCTTTCAATAAGGATTTAAAAGTGGGGAGAATAATTGCCTGTCAGATATGAAAAGGGAAGGCATTCTAGGCCAGAGGCAGGACTTGGACGAGAGATTGATGGTGAGAATGTACAGTGAGACGGACAGAATTAGAGGAGCAAAGGGTGAGGGCTGGGTTGTTGGAGAATAATGAGGGAAGGTAGGAGAGGGCACGATGACTGAATGCTTTAAAGCCGTTGGAGAGGTGATTCTGTTTGATGTGGAGGTGGATGGGCAACCACTGGTGGTTCTTGAGGAGTGGGGATACACGGACTGGACGTCTTTGTAGACAAATGATCCTGGTGGCAGAGTGAAGTATGGAGACCGGAGTGGGAAGAGGCAGCAGGGAGTTCAGCAAGGAGGTTGATACAGTAAGCAAGGAGGCTGATACAGTAATCAAGGAGGGATAGGATAAGTGCTTGGACTAATGTGACAGCAATTTGGATGGAGAGGAAAGGGCAGATTTTAGCGATATTGTGAAGGTCTAACGGAAAGGATTTTGTAATGAATTGATTGTGTGGATTGAGGGAAAGTGAGGAGTCAAGGCTAACGCTAATATTACAGGCTTGTGAGACAGGAAGGATGATGGTGCCGTCAACAGTGATGGGAAAGTACTTGTGCTTCCCAAGCGCTCAGTACAGTGCTCTGCATACAGTAAGCGCTCAATAAATACGATTGAATGAATGAATTAATAAGGAGTTCTGTTTTAGACATGTCAGGTTTGAGGTGATGGTAGAACTTCCAAGAAGAGATGTCTTGAAGGCAGGAGGAAATATGAGAGTACAGAGAGGGAGAGGGATACGGACTGGAGATGTAGAGTTTGGAGGAGAAGAAGGAGGGGGCAGAGAAAGGGGATGCTGGACGGGACGTAATGACAGGTAGTGGACCACATCTCTGGCCCCGTTTCCTGGACACCCCTCTAGGCTGCATGGATCAGGACTACTGGATATGATTACGTCAACCAGGCAGTCACAGACAGAAGAGAAGAAGCAGACAGTCGAAAGAGCGAAGAGTAAAGAAAAAGGTGGGAGCAGAGATATCCAAGCTGCTAGAGGAACCGGGAGCTTTCTGGGGAGGGTCGGCTCACCTGCACCGTGGGCAAAGAACAAGCACCTACGAAAGGCTGATGAATCTCCTGGAGTAGAATCGGGGGGATTTTCCCATGCCCCCTCTGACCAAAGTATATTTAGTTTAGTTGTGCAGCAGCCGAAACATGAACCTCAGACCGTCAAGAGGAGGGGAATTAATCGTTGCTTGGTCAACGGGCTCTTTCCTCTGTCTTAGGCTGTTCCTGCACCTGCTTTCAGCTCCCCCATCTCTCCCATTGCTTCTGAAGATTTGGCTGACTCCACCAACCAACCATGGGAAATGGCACGGGGGTGACAGAGTTCATCCTCGTGGGGCTCACAGATGACCCACATCTGCAGGCTCTGCTCTTCCTCGTCCTCTTCCTCAGCTACGCATTAAGCATCACCGGGAACCTGACCATCGTCACCTTTACCCTCCTAGACTCCCGCCTCCACACCCCCATGTACTTCTTCCTGCGCAGCTTCTCCTTGCTGGAGATCGCCTTCACGTCCACCTCCATTCCCAGATTCCTGGTCACCATCGTCACCGGAGACAGAACCATTTCCTTTTCCAACTGCTTCACTCAGCTCTTCTTCTTCATCTTCTTGAGGGTGACGGAGTTCTTCCTCTTGGTCGCCATGTCCTACGACCGCTTTGTTGCCATCTGCCGAACCCTACACTACACGACCGTCATGAGCGGGGGCGTATGCTCTCTGCTGGTCCTCTGCTCTTTTCTCGCCAGTTATCCGATCGTGTTCCCACCAGTTGTGATGGCCGCCCACCTAGACTACTGTGCCTCCAACGTCCTCAATCACTTCATCTGCGATTCTTCCCCAGTTATGGAGATATCATGCACAGACACCCGCTTCCTGGAGCTGATGGCTTTCCTCCTGGCTTTGGGGACACTCCTTATCACCCTGGCACTAATGGCCGCGTCCTACACAGCCATCGCCCGTACCATCCTAAGACTGCCCTCCTCCCAACAGAGGAGAAAGGCCTTTTCCACCTGCTCATCCCACATGGTCGTGGTCTCCATTACATATGGCAGCTGCATCTTCATGTACATCAAACCGTCGGCTGACATGGTGGAACTGACTAAGGGGGTGGCGGTTCTCAACACCTCCGTAGCTCCCATGCTGAACCCCTTCATCTACACCCTGCGGAACGAGCAGGTCAAACTCGCCTTCAGGGACTTGATTCAACCAGCTGGATTTTCCACCAGGAAGTGAGGGCTCATCTGCGATAAAATACGTCAGGAAAATCTGCAGGAGTCTCATAGGGTCCACAGAGCCTCGGTACCTGTACATTAGCCTAATGCTTCATCTGCTGCTCGCCAAACAGGACCCGGCAGTTCTCCATCCCTCTGTGCAACCCCGCATCCACCCTCCTGGAAATCCCTCCCATGGCAAGGTCCCCCTGCTACCTCAGATCTCCTCTCTGGTCCACGCAGAGAAAAGTTTAGCATTTTCCTTTGCTTAATAAGAACATTCTGAGGTTGACTCAATGGGTCGGTGTTGAAACCAATAACCAACCCCAGTTGCAATGTGCTTTTTTGCAAATCTCCCTCCATGTCTGAGCTAAATTTCTATGTCCAACCTGATTAACCTTTACCTACCCCAGCGCTTAGAGCAGGGCTTGGCACAAAATAAACACTAAACAAGTACCATAAGAATTATTATTAGTATTAGTCCTTGTTCCTGTAGCAGTGAGGCCACTGCTCAAAAGTTCACCACCTCTCAATACCATCCTCTCACTCCCACCTCCCACTCTCCCCTCACCTCCACCACCCCAGTCCCCCACTCTTTCCCACCTTCTAATATTCATCCTCAGCATTTACATAAGTGAATATGTTAAATCTAAATTTCAGTGATTTATTGCGATTTTGGCTGACATTCTTATTTGTCTCATTTGTTCTGCTCCTTTCTAATCCTTGTTGTTACAGAGGCTCCTACTTTTTGGAAATCATCCCTGTCTGTCTCCCCCATTCGATTGGAAACATCAGGATGGCAGGAACCGTTTGTCCCTCTCAACTTGTCTTCTCCCAAGCAGCAACGTGGCTCAGTGGAAAGAGCAGGGGCTTTGGAGTCAGAGGTCATGGGTTCAAATCCCGGCTCCGCCAATTGTCAGCTATGTGACTTTGGGCAAGTCGCTTATCTTCTCTGTGCCTCAGTTACACATCTGTAAAATGGGGATTAAGACTGTGAGCCCCCCGTAGTACAACCTGATCACCTTGTAACCTCCCCAGCGCTTAGAACAGTGTGTTGCACGTAGTAAGCGCTTAATAAATGTCATCAAAAAAGCACTCCATACAATGCCCAGGACTTATAAGGCTGTCTATAGATTCCATTTGATTTATGGATGGATTGATTAACACTCAGTAAGCGTGGCTTAGTAGAAGGTACAGGGTCTGGGAGCAGGGGACCTGGGATTTAATCCCAGCTTTGACACTTGTAGAATGTGCGACCTTGGGTAAATCACTTAATTTCTCTAAGCCTCAGTTACCTCATCTGCAAAATGGAGATTAAGGCTGTGAGCTCTTCGTGGGGCTGATTAGCTTGTATTTACTCCAGCACTCAGTATAGTGCCTATCACATAGTAAGTGATTAGCAAATACCATTAAAATATTTTTCAAAATGCTATCAGATTGACATTTCTTAGCTGTTCAATAAATGCCATTAATTGACTAATGGAGTGACTGACTTGATTGATTGACTGATTGATTGATTGAATGATAGGCCTAGAATCTCATTTAGTATTGGAGGAGGAGAGTATCTCGATACAAGATCAGAGATCCTAAAAGGAGGTTGAGTTTTCAGGGAGACCACAAGAAGCACAGGACTCAGGGAAACATTACCGACGCCCGGCTGAGGGAAGCTGGTCTGCCATCCTTGTCATTGTTTTGCAAAATGATACCAAGTAGAGGGGCTGTTCCCAGCTCACTCCTGGAGGTCCTAGGCGGAGGGGCCTAGATTTACTGACTGACTCCTTGGTTTGCACGTGACCCGGATTCCCACAAGAAGGGACAGCTCAGACCAGACCCTGGGCCAAGGGTCAGTCTGTGTCCCCGTGAGGAACATATGCTACCTCGCAAGCTGCAGCCAGGGGACAGGACACTGATAACCTCCGTGGCGACTCTCCGGCAAGGCTCTGCTCAACCTGAGCTCCCGAAATACTGAATGAAAGTGCCAGCTATCACTTTCAGCCCACAACCACTGAGCGGGTATTCTGGGAAGGAGTGAACCTCGGGCGACTCTATGGGGAACACCAGAATCTCTCTGTCGCATGCCCTGTCTCAGGCCGGACTTGATTGAACGGCGTCCTGCGGCACCCTGTGCAGAAGGAGGTGGAGGAGCAGAGTGTCAGAGGGGCTGAGGCCCAGGAATTCTCTCCAGAAACGGGCGGGCAGCGGCTTCCCCGGGAAGCGGGAGACTTGGAGCTAGAGCTGCGTTGGGATAGAGTCTTCCCCATTTTGGACCAGGACACCCCAGATATCTTCATAACCAAAGGTGCCTCCGGGGTCCCCTCCTCCACGGGGAATAGGGAAAGGGGATCCCACTTCTTTTCCACTTGATAGAAAGAGATGCCTTGATTTTTTTCTGTTTTCTTCTCAAATAAGAGGGATTAAGGAAAGGAGAGCTGAGGAGGAAAAATAGACCGAGAACCTGGGTAGGGAGAGATTCGCTCCAGTATACGTGTTAGGCAATGGAGGACCCATATGGGAAGAAAGGGAGAGAGGGAAAGAGAGAGTAACTGAAGGATGCTACTTTTTCGAGAGGGGTGTTATGTAGAGAACACCATCATCATTATTATTATTAACACAGATTCAAACTTTAGCTCCTAGTCAGTGACCTTATCCCACACCTACTCAGGAAGTCTCAGCACATGGAAGACCTTCCAGGTACAGAGAGCGGACCGCTTACGCGGGTGGGGTTTCAACACATCCTTTCATTTTCATGAGCCCGCCCTAAGTTCCATTAGCACTGGAGGAGTGGCAGGAACCTGGGGATCAAAGCAGGGCATCCCCTGATAGGTGGTAAGCTTTTTGAAGGCACGGATCGTGTCTATTATTTTATGCTACTTATAATATGCCAAACACCGTTCTAAGCACTGGGACAAATACAAAATAATCAGAATGGACACAGTCCCTGTCCCATATGGGGAACAGTCTAAGTAGGAGGGAAGCATCCATATTAATCCCCATTTTTATTATATTTGTTAAGCACTTACTATGTGTCAAACACTGTTCTAAATGCTGGGGTGGATACAAAATAATCACGTTGGACCCAGTCCTTGTCCTGCACGGGGTTTACAGTCTAAGTAGGTGGGAGAACAGGAGAACTGAGGCTCAGAGAAGTTATGGTCATATAGCACACAAGTGGTTGACCCAGGATTAGAACCAAGGTTCTCTGACTTCCAAGTCCGTGTTCTTTTCTACTAGACCACGATGCTTCCCAGCTATTGACTCAAGATTTACGATTAATGGATTAATTGAGAGTAGGGTTCATCCCCAAAACAGACTCAACCACCCTGAGCCTAAGCACCATTTGCAGAAAAGAGATCTCCATTGCTCCACCTCATTTATTCTCCTCTTGATCACTTGGACAGGGGATTGATGGTTTGGAATGACTGCGGCTGTGACCCACCCCAAATCTGCAGCCCCAATCCAGATATTAAAGTTTCACAGCCAAAAGCCAACAAAGCAACCTCAATCCATTTGTGTCTCCTGACATCCCTGGGGAGACTTTCATTGCTCTTACAGTTGGTTCCCAAGGGACCAATTGAACCAGTTGTGAACATAGAAAACTGGATGCCTTCGTTTCCTCCTCCTTCCTAGAGGACACAGAGACCTTTACCTTGTCAGAATTGGATGGGGTCACGTGTCCAATGATGATGGGAGGGCAAGGACGGAAGTAGGGTCTGAGCAGGTGCCCTTCAGCACGGAGTAGCAGAACAAGTGGGAAATTCCATTCAGGCATGTCACTATCTCAGCACCACTACCCCGACCCCAGGCCACGACAAGCGTTTGGGCTGACTCTCAGAATCAGGGCGAAGTCCCCGGGAAGTGAGAATCTCTCAGGGTCGCTTTGGTCTTTTCTTTTCCTGATGTGGATTTCAGAGCCTCGATCCCTGTATGACTGCGTCCACCTTCCCTCCAACCCTGAAATCCTGGAGCCTGAAACCCTGTCCTGGAGCCTCCGTTCAGAACTGGTAAGTATCAGAAATCAATCATTCAATCAATGGTATTTATTGAGGGTTAACTGTGTGCAGAGAACTTCACTAACGATTGGGAGAGTGAAAAAGAGTTGGTAGACACGTTCCCTGATCACAAGAACCTTACAGTATAAAGGAAGAGAAAGACATAAATACAAATCCATACGCAAATGACAGATATGTAAGTAAGTGCTGTAGTACTGAAGCTGTGGTGAATAGCAAGTGCTTAAAACGTAAAGATTCAAGTGTATAAGCGTGCAGAAGGGAGGGAGAGCACGGGAAAAGAGGGCTTAATAGGGACAGGCCCCTGGGAGAAACAAATGCACGCGCACACACACACACACACACACACACACAAACACACACACACACACACACACACCCAAGAACTTTATCCCCAATCTGCCCTTTGTCATGCTTACTGACCCAAGCAGGATCCCTTTGATCCAGGGAGGCTCCATGGTGGCTGGTTAGTCTCTGAGCACCTCACCAGCTTCCTGTGTCCAAATCCTCTAATCTTCGGAAGCAGTGTCCCCTATCGAAAAAAGATGGCTTGGGCTTCAGAGTACCTAAATTCTAATCTCAGCTCCGCCACTTACCTTATTGTAACTGTGGTCCAGTCACTTAAATTCTCTTTGTCACTTCCCTCATATGGAAACTGGGAATTCAATACTTGTTCTCCCTCCTACTTAGATTGTGAGTCGCATTTGGGACCTAATTATCTTCTATCTACCCACAGCGCTTTAGAAAGTGCTTGGCACATAGGGCTTGACTTCCTCTCTTCCCACTCTTTTTGTATCGCCCTGACTGACTCCCTATATTCAGCACCATCAACGCCCCCCTCCCTCTCCCTCGCCCGGCCCCACAGCACCTATGTACATATCTGTAATTTATTTATTTACATTAATGTCTGTCTCACCCTCTAGACTGTAATCTTGTAGTGGGCAGGGAATGTGTCTGTTATATCGTTGGGTTGTACTCTGCCAAGCGCTTACTACAGTGCCCTGCACACAGTTCATTCATTCATTCAGTCGTATTTATAATAAGAGCACAGTCTATATGCTGATGGATTGACAAAAACCAAAGCTGTTATTTACTCAAGACAGACATCCCGGACTCCTCTCCTGAGGGTCTTCTCGTTTTTCTGGCTGCAGGTCCAGGGAATGGATGGGCTATGAGCTTCTTAACACTCACAGGGTGTTATGCTCACGGTCCTGAACTCCCTTCCTTCCTCAAGGCTCCTTATGAACTCAGTTCCCCACCAATTGGCAGTTGATAATTTGGGTATAATTTGGGGATAATTTGCGATGAAACCTTTATAGTCATGGATCGGTCAAAAGGCACTTCCCCTCCTCCCCCCGCCCACCCAAACAGTCATATATACACGAGGCAATTACGCACCCATGCTCCAGGGGGCAGTCTGCACCCATTCTCAGCAACCATGTATACATGCTATTCAAGTTCTTATTTTGACCACACTACCAGAAAATAATCTTACATTTGGCTGCCCATGAGAATGAAAGCTCCATTGGGCAGGGTATTTGTCACATGCTTGTGTGTACTTTCATGAAAGATTAAACCTATGCCCTGCACCCAATGGGTGCTCAGTAAATATAATCTCCATTCCAAGTATCATCTCTATTCCGACCTTCACGAAGGTTCTGGTGCTGAAGCCTAAAGATCGCTGCTGGGACCATCATTCGTCTGCTGTCCCGCGGGGAGGTGTCAGCCATCAACTCATGAAGTTATCTCAAGGAATATGTCCTGACCCGGTCATTTCAGTCGGATTCCATGGCTTCTCATTGACGGTGGAGCAAATACTTGGTATTCCTCAGTGTTCTGTGGTACCTGGTCACCATCTTAGTCCCTTCTCCAGTGGTCAAGCTATTAATCAATCAATCGTATTTATTGAGCGCTTAATGTGTGTAGATCACTGTACCTAAACGCTTGGAGAATTATAAGAACTTATAGTCAAGAAAGGAAGACAGACATTCATATAAATCGAGAAATTATGAATATGTACATCAGTACTGTGATGCTGAGGAGGGGTGTAAAAGGGTTCAAATTAAAGTGGAAGGATGACGCAGAAGGGAGAGGGGGAAGAGGAAAGTAGGATCAGTCAGGGAAGGCCTCTTGGTGTAGACGTTGGGGGTGGCTGTGGGGCCTGAGCAGGGGCAGAGGTGATAGTCTGTTGGCTATGAAGAGGGAGGATATGAAAAGGGATGGCGTTCTAAGCCAGAGGCAGGACATGGGCAAAAGGTTGGCGGCAGTTGATCTGCACTTCGTGGCCCGATACGCTATGTTAGAAGCAAAATTGCCAAGGCGTTAGGGAAACACAGGACACTAGAGTCAATC
Source organism: Tachyglossus aculeatus (assembly GCF_015852505.1). NCBI lineage: Eukaryota > Metazoa > Chordata > Mammalia > Monotremata > Tachyglossidae > Tachyglossus > Tachyglossus aculeatus. The sequence goes on along the minus strand of NC_052083.1, from coordinate 20,468,044 downwards.
CCAAGGTGCAATAGGTCGGGAGTTAGAGTTAATTTGGAAGGGCAGCCGTTCCAGGAGAAGTTGCAGGTTGCGCTCTAGGGCACAGGATGGGGGACACGTCATGGCGCCTAGGTGTCCGTGTTTGTGTGTGTATGAAGGGGGCTGCGGTTCTGGGCTGCATGAGCCGGTCCGACAGCGGAGTCAGGAACTGGGACATTGTGAAGGCGAATTAGGGCGGGAGGGGAACGAGCCACTTGCGGGCAGTGAGTCATCAGCAGGCCTTCTGGGTGTGTCGCAGGAGAGACGCGAGAGAGTGAGGGGAGGGGCAGTGAGAGATACACGGCAGTGTCAGCTCTGAGCCCTCTCTCCGCGCTGCGGGGCGCAGACCCCAGAGTGCAGGGGCGACAACACGCCGTGGATCTCCCTCCTCACAAAGGGGAGTGCAACCCAGGCCACGATTCAGAGTGGGGGAAAAAGAGTCCATAGCAGCCCGGAGACTCCCCACTGAAAAGAGGATCGCGCATGAGATTCCCTTGTGGACGCAGCCCACGGCTGACTTGTCTGCCACGGAGCCAGAGCCAAAGGAAGGCGAGAAAACGAAGGCAAGAGGACACGCCTTCTATCAATCAGTCAATTAAAGGTATTTACTGAAAGCCCGATGCGTGCAGAACAGTATACTGAGAGCTTCGGAGAACCCAATAGGTCGAAGAGTTACCATCTATCAGTCATCTTCATCACTGTCTATTTCGCTGCCTCTCTCTTCATGGTTATGTAGACAGACTCGGGTGGTCTCTTGGGTGACGGGGACCTGGTGTAATGAATGGACTGGCAGTGGTAGGAAGGGATAGAACGACGGGTGAGGACGGTGATAGGGGCTCCTGGAAAGGCGAATAACTTTCTTCCACCTTCTGAGCGAAGACAGTGCTAATGATGAGCTCCACTGGGACTACAGGAAAGGCTGGACTTTGGGGACCAAAGCAGGAAATCCCCCGTTAGATGGTAAGCTCTTTGAAGGCAGGGATCATGTCTCTTTTACATGGTACTTGCCTACTGTGTGCCAAGCACTGTACTAAGCGTTGGAGCTGATACAAGTTAATCAGGATGGACCCATAGAGAACAGAATCTAAGTAGAAGAGTGCAGGATTCAATCCCAATTCTTCTATGGTATTTGTAAAGCACTTATAATAATATTAATAATAATGATGGCATATGTTAAGCCCTTACTCTGTGTGAAGCACTGTTCTAAGCGCTGGGGAAGATACAAGGTGATCAGGTTGTCCCACGCGGGGCTCACAGTCTTAATCTCCATTTTGCAGATGACGTAACTGAATCACAGAGAAATTAAGTGGCTTGCCCAAACCCACACAGCTGACAAGTGGCGGAGCTGGGATTCGAACACATGATTTCTGACTCCCCAGCCCGTGCTCTTTCCACTGAGCCACCCTGATTCTCTATTATGTATCAAACTGTTCTTAGTGCTGGGTTAAATATTCGACAAAAAAGTTGAACAAAGTTTCTGCCCCGCTTGGGGCCTCCGACTAAGTAGGAGGGAGTATAGGAGAACTAAGGAACAGAGAAAGTAAGTGACTTGCCCATGGTCATGCAACACGCAAGAGACAGAGCCAAGATTTTTACCCAGGTTCTCTGATTCCCGGGTCCATGGTCTTTCAATATGCCAAGTTGTTTCCCAGCTGTTGATTCTATTGTCCTCGCTCAAGCTCTCAGCATAGTACTGACAAAACGAAGCGAGGAGACACCGCTTACCAATATACTGACAACTTCCGACAGCCCAGTAGATCTAGGAGGTATGATCTATCGCTCATATTTATCATTCTTTATCTCCCTGTCTCTTTCTCCTCGTGCTTATAATGATAATAATGCTGTTTGTTAAGCGCTTACTATGTGGCAAGCACTGCTCTAAACGCTGGGGTAGATACAAGGTAGTCAGGTTGTCCCACACGGGGCTCACAGTCTTAATCCCCATTTAACAGATGAGGTAACTGAGGCACAGAGATTTGATTTCCCTCAAATCACCCAGCTAATAAGTGGAGAAGCCGGGATTAGAACCCACGACCTCTGACTCTCAAGTCCTGGCTCTTTCTGCTAGGCCACGCAGCTTCTCTAATGTAGACAGACTCGGGTGATCTCGTGGGTGACGAGGACTTGGTGGAATGAAGAGACTGACTGTGGGTGGAAGGAATAGAACAAAAGGTGAAGGCACTGTTAGGGGCTCCTGGAAAGGCGAATAACTTTCTCCCACCTTCTGAGGGAGGTGTTCCATTGGGACAGGAGGAGAGGCCGGACCTTGGGGACCAAAGCAGGAAATCCCACAATAGATGGTAAGCTCTTTGAGGGCAGAGATAATGTCTATTTTTATGGTACTCCCCTACCATGTACCAAGCACTGTATTAAGCTTTGGGGCAGAAACAAAATAATCAGGATGTACATAATCCCTGTCCCACATGGAGAACGCAATCTAAGTAGGAGGGTGTAAGATTCAATCCCCATTTTTAATCAATAAATCGTATTTATTGAGCGCTTACTATGTGCAGAGCACTGTACTTAATGTATTAAGTACAAATACTTAATGTATTTGTTAAGCACTTCAATGCCTCAAACATTGTTCTAAGTTCTGGGGCGGATACGAGACATTCAAGTTGGACACAGTGCTCGCCCTGCCTGGGGCTTACAGTCCAAGTAGGAGGTAGTGCAGGAGAACTGAAGCACAGAGAAGTTAAGTGACTTGCCCATGATCAGGCAACAGGCAAGTGGCAGAGCCAAGATTACTACACAGGTTATCTGACTGTCAACCCACGAACTTTTCCACTGGGCAACGCTCCTTCCCAGCTATCTATTCCACTGCCCTCTCTCAAGCTCTCAGCACAGTGCTGGGACACCTGTAGGCATTCAGGAAATACACCCCACCTTGCCTCCCTATCCTCGTTTCCCACTCTTGATGACCAGATTACCGCTCTCAACTCCACCCTCTCTACTCAACTCAACTCAACTCGCTCACTCCCCTTTCCCTTCACCACTGTCGCCCTACTAACCCACAGCCTTGGATCATTGCCACGGTCCGCCTACTTCGCTCTTATGCTCGAGCTGCTGAACGCTGCTGGCGAAAGTCTAAACACCAAGCCAATCTTGTTCACTTTAAGTTTATCTTTTCCTGCCTTAACACTGCCCTCTCCTCTGCCAGGCAAAACTATTTTTTGTCCTTTATTGACACCTATGCCCATTATCCCCATCAGCTGTTCCGTACATTTAACTCCCTCCTCAGGCACCCTGTTCCTCCCCCTCCCCCATCCCTCACCCACAACGATCTGGCCTCGTCATTAGTAAAATTAACTCCCTCGGTCTTAACTCCCCAAAGTCACTTCTCCTCCTTCTCCATCCTCCCTGCTCTCAACCCTCTTCACTGCTTTCCCATCCTTCCCAGCAGTAACTTCAGATGAGATCTCCTCCCTCCTCTGAAGTGCTACTCCATCCACCTGTGCTTCGGACCCCATTCCCTCTCATCTTATGAAAACTCTCTTCCCTTCCCTCCTCCCCTCCTTAACGTCCATCTTCAACTGCTCAATCTCCATTGGTTCCTTCCCCTCTGCCTTCAAACATGCCCACGTCTCCCTCATCCTAAAAAACCCTCTGTTGACCCCACTGTACCTTCTAGTTATTGCCCTATCTCCCTCCTATCCTTCCTTTTCAATCTCCTAGAATGAGTTGTCTACACTCCGTGCCTCGAATTCCTCAGCTCCAACTCTCTTCTAGACCCCCTCCAATCTGACTTCTGTCATCCATTCATTCATTCATTCGTATTTATTGAGCGCTTACTGTGTGCAGAGCACTGTACTAAGCGCTTGGGAAGTAAAAGTTGGCAACATATAGAGACGGTCCTTACCCAACAATGGGCTCACAGTCTGGAAGGGGGAGACAGACAACAAAACAAAACATCTTAACAAAATAAAATAAATAGAATAATAAATATGTACAAGTAAAATAGAGTAATAAATATGTACAAACATATATACAGATGTTGTGGGGAGGGTAAGGAGGTAAGGCGGGGGGATGGGCAGGGAGAGGAGGGGGAGAGGAAGGAGGGGGCTCAGTCTGGGAAGGGCTCCTGGAGGAGGTGAGCTTTCAGTAGGGCTTTGAAGGGAGGAAGAGAGCCAACTCGGAGGATGAGCAGAGGGAGGGCATTCCAGGCCAGGGGGAGGACATGGGCGGGGGTCGACGTCGGGACAGGCGAGAACGAGGCACAGTGAGGAGGTTAGCGGCAAAGGAGAGGAAGGTGTGGGCTGGGCTGTAGAAAGAGAGAAGGGAGGTGAGGTAGGAGGGGGCGAGGTGATGGAGATCCTTGAAGCCGAGGGTGAGGAGTTTTTGCCTGATGCGTAAGTTGATTGGTAGCCACTGGAGATTTTTGAGGAGGGGAGTAACATGCCCAGAGGACTTCTGCAAAAAAATGATCAGGGCAGCAGCGTGAAGTATGGACTGAAGTGGGGAGAGACAGGAGGATGGAAGATCAGAAAGGAGGTTGATGCAGTAATCCAGTTGGGATAGGATGAGAGATTGAACAAGCAAGGTAGTAGTTTGGATGGAGAGGAAAGGGCGGATCTTGGCGATGTTGCGAAGGTGAGACCGGCAGGTTTTGGTGACAGATTGGATGTGAGGGGTGAACGAGAGAGCGGAGTCGAGGATGATACTAAGGTTGCGGGCTTGTGAGACGGGAAGGATGGTAGTGCCGTCAACAGTGATGGGAAAGTCAGGGAGAGGGCAGGGTTTGGGAGGGAAGATAAGGAGTTCAGTCTTGGACATGTTGAGTTTTAGATGGCGGGCAGACATCCAGATGGAGATGTCTTGAAGGCAGGAGGAAATACGAGCACTACACTCCACTGAAACTGCCCTCTTAAAGGTCACCAATGACCTTCTTCTTGCGAAATCCAATGGCTCCTACTCCATTGTAATCCTCCTCGACTTCTCAGCTGCCTTCGACACTGTGGATCACTCCCTTCTCCTAAACACGCTATCCAACCTTGGCTTCACAGACTCTGTCCTCTCCTGGTTCTCCTCTTACCTCTCCGGCCATTCATTCTAAGTCTTCTTTATGGGCTCCTCCTCCCGCTCCATTACCCTTACTGTAGGGGTTCCTCAAGGGTCAGGTATTTGTCTCCTACTCTTCTCTATCTACACTCACTCGCTTGGTGAATTCATTCGCTCCCACCGCTTCAACTATCATCTCTACGCTGACACCCAAATCTACATCCCCGCCCCTGCTCTCTCTCGCTCCCCCCAGGCTCGTATCTCCTCTTGTCTTCAGGACATCTTCATCTGGATATCTGCCAGTCATTTAAAACTCAATATGTCCAAGACTGAGCTCCCTCCCAAACCCTGTCCTCTCCCTGACATTCCCGTCCCTGTAAATGGCACTACCATCTTTCCTGTCTCACAATCCCGCAAATTTGGTATCATCCTCGACTCCGCTCTCTCGTTCACCCCACACATCCAGTTAGTCACAAAACCCTTCCGGTCTCACCTCCGCAACATTGCCAAGATCCGCCCTTTCCTCTCCATCCAAACCGCTACCTTGCTGGTCCAATCTCTCATTCTATCCCGACTGGATTACCGTACCAGCCTCGTCTCTGATCTTCCATCCTCATGTCTCTCCCCACTTCAGTCTATACTTCACGCTGCTGCCCGGATTATCACTGTGCAGAAACGCTCTGGGCATGCTACACCCCTCCTCAAATCTCCGGTGGCTGCCTGTCAACCTACGAATGAAGCAAAAACCCCTCACTCTCGGCTCCAAGGCTCTCCGTCACCTCTCTCCGTCCTGCCTCACCTCCCTTCTGTCCTTCTACAGCCCAGCACTTGTATGTATATATATGTACAGATTTATTACTTTATTTATTTTACTTGTACATATTTACTACTGTATTCATTCTGTTAATGATGTGCATATAGCTATAATTCTATTTATTCTTACAGTTTTGACACCAGTCTACATATTTTCTTTTGTTGTCTGTCTCCCCCTTCTAGACTGTGAGCCCGTTGCTGGGTAGGGACAGTCTCTATATGTTGCCGACTTGTACTTCCCAAGCCCTTAGTACAGTGCTGTGCACACAGTAAGCTCTCAATAAATACGATTGAATTAATTAATTAATTAATTTAGAGTAGGTCCCATCGCCCAAATAGCCCAATACTTCAACCACCTCTAGGCCAAGACACGCTTTGTAAAAAGAAGTTCCCCATTGCTCCATCTCCCTTGTTCTCCTTTTGGTCACCTGGACTGGGGATTGGGGGTTTGGAATGTTTGCGGCTGTGTCCCCATCCCCCAACACTTTGGACATGTCCCTATTGGAGTTTTAAACGTTCACAGCCAGAGCCACTAAAGCATCTTCCAGTCAGTAGGGCCTCCCGACTCACCCCTGGGAAGACATTCATTGTTCTCACAATTGGTCCCCGTGTGCCCATTGGGAACCAAAAAGAATAAAACTCCCACTTTTTGTCCTGTAGTAGGTAGAGAAGCCCATCTGCTGCCCAAAGGGTCGAGGCTGTCTTCCCTGCTATGAGGAGGTTAAACTCCTGTTGCCTTCCTCCACTCCCTTTTCCCAGGGGATGTGGAGAATTTGGCCTTGCAGGGTATGGATGGGGTCGCATGCCCAATGGTGACAAGAAGCTAAGGAAGTAAACAGGTTCTGGGAAGGTGAGTTAAGACTAAAGCAGGAGAATAAGTGGGAAATTCCACGCAAGCGTGGCATTTTCTCAGTGCCTTTGCCCGGGCCTGAGCTGCAACAGACGTTTGAGAAGACTTCCGGAATCAGAGCAGCGTCCTAGGGAAAGGGAGGACCTCTCAGGGTTACCTTTGTCCTTCCCCTTCCCCTTGTGGATTTCAAGGTCTCAATCCCTGACGACTGCGACCACCTTCCCTCCAGCCCTGGACTCCAGAAGCCTCTGACCCTGTTTAGGAGACTCCGTTCATAACTGGCAATTAATAATAATAATAATAATAATAATAATAATAATAATAATGGCATTTATTAAGGGCTATGTGAATTGCACTGTTCTATGCCCTGAGGAGGATACAAGGTGATCAGGTTGTCCCACGGGGGGCTCACAGTCTTAATCCCCATTTTACAGATGAGGTAACTGAGGCACAGAGAAGTGACTGGCCCAAAGTCACACAGCTGACAATTGGCGGAGGCGGGATTTGAACCCATGACCTCTAACTCCAAAGCCCAGGCTCTTTCCACTGCGCCACGCTAGACAATCAATCAATCAATCAATCACTAATAGACAATCAATCAATCAATCACAGGTATTCATTGAGGGCTTACAGTGCACAGAGCACTTACGAAACACTTGGGAGAGAACAACATAGTTGAAAGACATGTGACCTGACCAAAAGAGTCGTACAATATAGAGGGAGTGAGAAACATAAATACAAATCCAAATTAAATTGTGGGTCTGGCCGTACTAGTTGTGTGGCAGAAGGTGCGGTGAATAGCAAGCGTTTAAAAGGCACATATCCAAGTGTATAAGCAACGCAGAAGGGAGAGGGAGTAGGGGAAAAGAGGGATTCATCCAGAACGGCCTCTGGGAAAGACAGCACACACACACACACACACACACACACACACACACACACACACACACACACACACACACACTCACACTTACACACACACACACACACCCCAGAACTCTATCCCCAGTCTACCTTATGTCATCCTTACTGCCCTAAACTGAGTCCCTTTATTTATAAAAATTATAATAATAGTAATAAATGTGGTACTTGTTAAGCTCTTGCTCTGTGCCAGACACTGTATTAAGCACTGTGTAGATTCAAGGTAATTGCTTTGGACACAGTCCCAGTCCCATATAGGGATCACAACCTTAATCCCCATTTTACAGATGAAGTAACTGAAGTCCTGAGAAGTTAAGTCATTTTTCTAAGGTCACAAAGCAGACAAATGGCCGAGCCAGATTTAGAATCCATGTCCTTCTAACGTGTCAAGCTCATGCTCTATCCACTTTAATCCAAGAAGGCTCCCAGTTGGCTGCTAAATCTCTGAGCAACCCACCTCCACCCTTTATCCAAATCTCCTAATCTTCAGAGATAATTTCACCTAATGGAAAAAGCGTGGCCTGAGAGTCAGAAGCATGTTAATCGTTAACCCTCTGTGATGCCATAGCCTACTTATATCATTGCTACTGTTTCATCGCTTCGGCATTTCAATTCTTAACCTCTCGCTGTGCCGTCATTTACCCTACTGACCTCACCATGAACTATCAATTCCCTTGCTCCCCACTGCCATTCCCATTCTTCACCTTCCCCTTCTCCTTTCCCACCCAGATTTTTCCCTCCCTTTTTCCCTCCCACCACCACCGCTCCACCTCACCCCCTACCCAGGATCCCTCTGTACCAGCACCAATCCTCAGCTCATCCCTAGCAGCCCCCTCCCTCCCCTCCTCCCCGTCCCCACCCCCTCCCACTTCTCCTTTCCCATCGCCACCCCTATTCCCACTCTCCCCGCCTAGGCCCCCGCCAACACAAACCAATGTAAACCCTCCCCACCCCTCGCACTCTTCCCCCTCCCTCCCCTCCTTCCACAGCTGCTACCGAGTGTGGCCTCTGGAACCCCCGCTCCGTCATAAGTAAGCTCCCTTTCATCCTGGACGTATTCCTTTCCAGATCTCTACTACTCCTCGCCCTAACTGAAATATGGCTGTCTCCGGACGACACGGTCTCTTCTGCTGCTGTCTCCAGTGTAGACCTCTTCGTCTCCCACTCCCCCAGACTCACCGGAAAAGGAGGGGGTGTTGGTTTCCTTCTCGCCCACCAATATCGCTTTTGCACTATCCCTCCTCTCACTTCACTTTCCTTCCCTTCCTTTGAAGCCCACATTATTCGCCTCTACCACCCCTTCCAGATTCTTGTAGCCGTCATCTACCGACCCCCCGGCCCCGCCCCCAACTTCCTTAACGATTTTGACCCCTTCCTCACCTTCCTTCTCTCCTTTTCCATGCCTACTCTGATCCTCGGAGACTTCAACATACACATGGTTATCCCGGGTGACTCCTCTACCGCCCGCCTTCTATCTCTCCTTGACGTTGCCAACCTCTTGATCCACCCCACCTCGCCCACTCACCACCTTGGTCACACCCTCTACCTCATCATCTCCTACTGCTGCACTGTCTCCACCCTCTCCAACTCTGAAATCTCTCTCTCTGATCATAACCTTCTCACCTGACTCCTCACTCACACTCCTTTCCCCTGTAAATCTATATTACTTCCTCAGAGAGACCTCCACTCTCTTGATCCCATCCATCTTTCTGAGTACCTCACACTCCACCTCACCTCCCTTTCCTCTCTACCCAATCTTGATGATCAGATTACTGCTCTCAACTCTATCCTCTCTACTCAGCTAGACTCACTCTCACCCCTTTCCCTTCGCCGCTGTCGTACCACTAACCCACATCCCAGAGCCACTGGCCGCCTCCTTAGCTCTTATGCTGGAGCTGCTGAACGCTGTTGGCGAAAGTCTAAACGCCATGCCAAACTGGTTCACTTCAAATTTATCCTTTCCTGCCTTACCTCTGCCCTCTCCTTTGCCAGACAAAACAATTTCTCCTCCCTTATTGACACCCATGCCCATTAACCCCGCCAGCTCTTCCGTACATTTAACTCCCTTCTCAGGCCCCCGGTTCCTCCCCTTCCTCCTTCCCTCACCCCCAACGATCTGGCCTCCTACTTCTTTAGCAAAATTAAATCCATCAGGTCTGACCAAAGTCACTCCCCCACCTTCCCCAACCCCCCGGCTATCAACGCTCTCCGCTACTCTCCCATCCTTCCCAGCAGTATCCTCAGAGGAGATCTCCTCCCTCCTCTCAAGTGCTACTCCGGCCACCCGTGCTTCTGCCCCCTTCCCCTCTCATCTTATGAAATCTCTCGCTTCGCCCCTTCTCCCCTCCTTAACTTCCATCTTTAACTGCTCACTCTCCACTGATTCCTTCCCCTCTGCCTTCAGACATGCCCACGTCTCTTCCATCCTAAAAAATCCTCTCTTGACCCCACCCCACCTTCTAGTTATCGCCCTATCTCCCTTCTACCATTCCTTTCCAAACTACTTGAACGACTCGTCTACACGCGCTGCCTCGAATTACTCAATGACAACTCTCTCCGCGACTCCCTGCAATCTGGCTTCCGTCCCCTACATACCACGGAAACTGCCCTCTCAAAGGTAACCAATGAACCCCTGCTTGACAGATCCAACGGCTCATACTCTATCCTAATCCTCCTGGACCTCTCAGCTGCCTTCGACACTGTGGTCCACCCCCATCTCCTCAACACGCTATCCAACTTTGGCTTCACAGACTCCGTCCTCTCCTGGTTCTCCTCTTGTCTCTCCGGCCGTTCATTCTCAGGCTCTTTTGCAGGCTCCTCCTCCCCCTCCCATCCCCTTACTGTAGGGTTTCCTCAAGGGTCAGTTCTTGGTCCCCTTCTGTTCTCTATCTACACTCACTCCCTTGGTGAACTCATTCGCTCCCACGGCTTCAACTATCATCTCTACGCTGATGACATCCAGATCTACGTATCTGCCCCTGCTCTCTCCTCCTCTCTCCAGGCTCGCATCTCCTCCTGCCTTCAGGACATCTCCATCTGGATATCTGCTCGCCATCTAAAAGTCAACATGTCCAAGACCGAACTCCTTATCTTCCCTTTCAAACCCTGCCCTCTTCCTGACTTTCCCATCACTGTTGACGGCACTACCATCCTTCCCGTCTCATAAGCCCGCAACCTTGGTGTCATCATGTACTGCACTCTCTCGTTCACCCCTCACATCCAATCTGTCACCAAAACCTGCCAGTCTCACCTCCACAACATCGTGAAGATCCGCCCTTTCCTCTCCACCCGAACCGCTACCCTGCTCGTTCAGTCTCTCATCCTATCCCGACTGGATTACTGCATCAGCCTCCTCTCCGATCTCCCATCCTCCTGTCTCTCCCGACTTCAGTCCATTCTTCACGCCACTGCCCAGATTGTCTTTGTGCAGAAACAATCTGGACATGTTACTCCCCTCCTCAAAAATCTCCAGTTGCTGTCAATCAACCTACGCATTAGGCAAAATCTCCTCACCATCGGCTTCAAGGCTCTCCATCAACTCGCCCCCTCCTACCTCACCTCCCTTCTCTCCTTCTACATCCCAGCCCGCACCCTCTGATTCTCTGCCGCTAATCTCCTCACTGTGCCTCGTTCTCGCCCGTCCAGCCGTAAACCCCTGGCCCACGTCATCCCCCTGGCCTGGAATGCCCTCCCTCCGCATATCTGCCAAGCTAGCTCTCTTCCTCCCTTCAAGGCCCTACTGAGAGCTCGCCTCCTCCAGGAGGCCTTCCCAGACTGAGCCCCCTCCTTCGTCTCTCCCCTCCTCCTCCTCTCTATCTCCCCCACCTTACCTCCTTCCCCTCCCCACAGCATCTTTATATATGTATATATGTTTGTACGTATTTATTACTCTATTAATTCATTTATTTTATTTGTACATATTTATTCAATTTATTTTATTTTGTTAATACGTTTTGTTTTGTTCTCTGTCTCCCCTTTCTAGACTGTGAGCCCACTGTTGGGTAGGGAGCGTCTCTATATGTTACCAACCTGTACTTCCCAAGCGCTTAGTACAGTGCTCTGCACACAGTTAGTGCTCAATAAATACGATTGAATGAATGAATGAATGAATCCTCACCCTCATTCCTTCTATCATCTCCCTCTGTATTCCCATCATCCTCACTCTCATCCTCACTATCCTCACCTTGCCATCAGAAGCAGCATGGCCTTGTGGATGGAGCACAGTCCTGGGAGTCAGGAGATGCTGGGTTCTAATCCCGGCTCCTTCACCTGCCTGCTGTGTGTCCTTGGGCAAGTCACTTCTTTTCTTTCTGCCTCAGTACCTCATCTGTAAAATAGAGATTAAGGACTGTGAGCCCCATCTAGGAAAGGGACTCTGTCCAACCCAATTTGTTTGTATTCACCCCAGTGCTTAGTACAGTGCCGTGCAAATAGTAAGCACTTAAGAAGTACCAATAATGCAGCATTGCTGGGAGGCCCAAATACGCCAATCGGGGCCAGAACAAATCCTGGCTCCAAAATGGAACGATGTCAATCCCTGCTGCTTCCGACCCCTGCCCTGGGGAGTCCATCCGGGAAAGCGACTGGTCTTGGGTGCAAGCCTTTGGCCTTGAGGCAGGGGAGATAAGCTTGGTTAGAACTTTCCCATATCTCCCTTCTCTCTGGCCCTGCCTGCCTCCTGCTAACCCCTCCAGCTAACCTACCTGCCCCTCTCCATCTATCCCACTCAACCCTTCTGCCTCAAACGCTCCACCTATTTTTTTCCAAATGTGAAAGCATATTCAGGTCAGCATTAGTAGGAATAGTGGTAGTAGTAGTAGTAGTAATAGTAATAGTATTCATTGGGCACCTACAGTAATGCTTTCTACTAAGCAGTTGGGGAAGTAAAGTAACAGCAAAGAGACATGCCCATAAGAGGGTTACACTCTAAAAGGGAAGGCAGACAACAGAAAAATACCTTATGTTATCTTTAATCCACCTCAATCAATCAACAGTATTCTTTAAGCTCCTATTGCTTGTAAAACACTGTACTGAGCGTTTTGGGGGGTACAGCCCTACCCTCCCTCTCTCCATTTCAAACTGTGAGCATTAGGTCAGGGGGATATGGGAAATGAGGATGAACGAGACATGGGGAAGGGGTGGGGCAGCGGGAGAAGGCGGAAGAGAAGAATGGAATTGGAGCTGATTCACCTAAAACATTCTCAGTTTATCTCCTGGGATCCCCAGCATCGAGGACCAAGCTCTAGGCATCCAGTAAGAGCTCAAAAATGCAGATTGTGATATAAATCACATATCATAAAAGTATCATAAAGGTAATCATTATGATCAATTTATTAAGTGCAGAGTGAAAGCTAAACAGTGGTCTAAGCGCTGAGGTAAATAATCATGTCCAACACTGTTCCTGCTGTAACACAGGGCTCACAGTGAAAGAGGTAGAGAGAACAGAGATCTGATCCATTTTACATATGAGGAAAGTGAAGTCCAGAGAGTTCAAGTGGTGGACCCAAGGCAAGGAGAACTGGGACTAGAACTCGGGTCTTTTGAAGTCCCGTCCTGTGCTTTCTCCACTGGACTAGTGGGTATGTGTCTGCATGGGTATTAATCTGCCACTCGTCTGCTGGGTGACATTGGGCAAGTGACTTAACTTCTCTGTGCCTCAGTAACCTCATCTGTAAAAAAAACCTAGATAAGATTAAGTGCCTTATGTGGGACAGTGATTGAGTCCAACCTGATTAACTTGTATCTATGCCAGCACTTAGAACAGTGCTTGGCACATAGTAAGCACTTAACAAGTACCATTATTATTATAATAATTCCTGTAATATCTCTACGATATGCACTGGGGGAAGATGGAGGACCGATGTTGGTTGCCCCAGGGGTGGAAGGTCAGCTCTGAGGGGCTATGAGGAATGTTGTCTGAATTTGTCCAGGGGGATGGTCAGGGAGTGTGTCTGATCAGATTCTCTTGTTTCTCCCCCAGTGTTGAGAGCATAGTAATTGCTTAATGAATTCATTGTTGTTATTATTGATGTTAATAAAAATAATAATAATTGTATGAGATGCAGGAGTGTGAGTTCCTGGCGTTCTCCTTTCTTGAAGCCTGAGACAATGAGCAGAGAGAGTCAGTGTCTCAGGGAGAAGTCCTGCAGAGGGAGGGATTGTGGTTTGGGCGGGAGTTATTGTTCGATTTATTGTTTGAAATAGGGTGGACCTGTCTCGTGGGGTTTGCCCTTGCCGACCCCCCAACTGGCTCGGAGCAACTTGCCACTAAGTCCATCCCTGGTAAGGATGGACCAGGGAGTATGCTACTTCTGCTGTGATTGACCCTGGGGACCGGCTCAGCAGGGGCTGTAGCCAGGGGATGCAGCTAACGAGCTGGCAGCACAACCCCCCCCCCCCCCAAGGAAGCCAATGCAGATCAGGTGGCTGGAGGTGCAGGGAGCAGAGGCCCGGGAGAATGCTAACAAGCAAAGCATTCCCAGACTGGATCTGCAGGGGGGCAGAGCAGAGCACCGGAGGGTAAATCTTCCATGCCTGTCAGCTTGGTCCTCTTGATTGGAGACTGGAGTCCGGCTGGCTTGACACCAACTGTCGAGTATAATAACGATGGCATTTGTAAGCCCTTACTGTGTGCCAGGCACTGTACTAAGCCTTGGGGTGCATACAAGCAGATCGGGTTGGACACAGTTCCTGTCGCGCATGGGGCTTACAGTATCAACCTCCATTTTCCAGGCGAGGTAACTGAGGCACAGAGAAGTTAAATGACTTGCCCAAGGGCAAACAGCAGGCAAATGGCACATTAGAATCCATGACCTTCTGACTGTCAGGCCTGTGCCCTAGCCACTACACCATGCTGCTTCCCTATACCTGGCCACCTAACAAATTGTTCTTGTTCTCTGAAAACGTTCCTTGATTAATTTCCAACACTCCAGTCGTCTTCCTGTGCATGTCTGTACTCCGTATTGTACTCCTGCCCACAGCACTTTAGCATAGATGGATTTATTAATTCACTGACCTCTTGCCAAGTCCTGCTTCTGGCCTGGAACGCCCTTCATCTTCATAACCGACAGATGATCACTCTCTCCACTTTAAAAGCTTCACTGAAGGCACGTGTCCTCCAAGAAGACTTCCCTGACTAAGCCCTCATTTCCTCTTCTCCCACTCCCTTCTGTGTCACCCTTGCGCTTGTATTTGCACCCATTTTCCACCTATCCCTCTCCACTTGGTAACATTTTAAGGAAAGACAAGGATGGCAGACCAGGTGTTGATAATGGCATTTAATAAAGTTATTCGTTTGTTCGTTCAATCGTATTTATTGAGCGTTTACGATGTGCTGAGCACTGTACTAAGCGCTTGGGAAGTACAAGTCGGCAACATGTAGAGACGGTCCATACCTAACAACGGGCTCACAGTCTAGAAAATAATAATGATGGCATTTGTTAAGTGCTTACTATGTGCGAAGCACTGTTCATTCATTCATTCAATCGTATTTATTGAGCGCTTACTGTGTGCAGAGCACTGTACTAAGCGCTTGGGAAGTACAAGTTGGCAACATATAGAGACGGTCCCTAGCCAACAATGGGTTCACAGTCTAGAAGGGGGAGATAGACAACAAAACAAAACATGTGGACAGGTGTCAAGTCGTCAGAACAAATAGAATTAAAGTTAAATGCACATAATTAACAAAATAAATAGAATAATAAATATGTGCAAGTAAAATAAATAGAGTAATAAATCTGTACAAACATATATACAGGAGCTGTGGGGAGGGGAAGGAGGTAGGGCGGGGGGGATGGGGAGGGGGATGAGGGGGAGAGGAAGGAGGGGGCTCAGTCTGGGAGGGTCTCCTGGAGGAGGTGAGCTCTCAGTAGGGCTTTGAAGGGAAGAAGAGAGCTAGCTTGGCGGATGTGCAGAGGGAGGGCATTCCAGGCCAGGGGGAGGATGTGGGCCGGGTGCCTACGGCGGGACGAGGCACAGTGAGGAGATGAGCAGCAGAGGAGCGGAGTGTGTGGGATGGGCTGTAGAAGGAAAGAAGGGAGGTGAGGTACCAGGGGGCGAGGTGATGGAGAGCCTTGAAGCCGAGAGTGAGGTATGTTTGCTTGATGCATAGGTTGATTGGTAGCCACTGGAGATTTTTGAGGAGGGGGGTAACATGCCTAGAGCGTTTCTGCACAAAGATGATCCGGGCAGCAGCGTGAACTATAGATTGAAGCGGGGAGAGACAGGAGGATGGGAGATCAGAGAGGAGGCTGATGCAGTAATCCAGTCAGGGTAAGATGCGAGATTGAACCAGCATGGTAATGGTTTGGATGGAGAGGAAAGGGCGGATTTTGGCGATGTTGCGGAGGTGAATCCGGCAGGTTTTGGTCACGGATTAGGTAAGAGGGGTGAACGAGAGAGTAGAGTCGAAGATGACATCAAGGTTGCGGGCTTGTGAGACACGAAGGATGGTAGTGCTGTCTACAGTGATGGGAAGATCAAGCAGAGGGTAGGGTTTGGAAGGGAAGATAAGGAGTTCAATCTTGGACATATTGAGTTTTAGATGGCGGTCAGACATGCAGTTGGAGATGTCCTGGAGGCAGGAGGAGACCCGAGCCTGGAGGAAGGGAGAAAGAGCAGGGGCAGAGATGTAGATTTGGGTGTCATCAGCGTAGAGATGATAGTATTAGCCGTGGGAGCAAATGAGTTCACCAAGGGAGTTAACAAAATAGAGTAATAAATATGTACAAATATACACAAGTGCTGTGGAGAGGGGAAGGGGGTAGAGCAGAGGGAGAGGGTGTGGTGCTTACTACAGTGCTCTGCCCACAGTAAGTGCTCAATAAATATGGATGAATGAATCAATCAATCAAAAACAGAGAAATCGAATTATAGCTATGTACACATCATTAATAAAATAGAGAAATATATATTGACGAATATACACAAGTGCTGTGGGGAGGGGAAAGGGGTAGGGCAGAGGGAGGGGGTAGAGCTCTTAGTACAGTGCTCTGAACACAGCAAGTGCACACATTTGCACTGGGGGGTTACAAGGCAAACAGGTTGTCCCACATGGGACTCACAGTCTTAACCCCCATTTTACAGATGAGGTAACTGAGGCTCAGAGAAGTGACTTGCTATGTGACTTGTCACATTGCTGACAAGTGGCGGGGTCGGGATTAGAACTCATGACCTCTGACTCCCAAGCCCGGGCTCTTTCCACTGAGCCACGCTGCCCTTCTCACTCTCCAGTAGACTAGGCTTCTACTGATATCGGAGACTGCAGCTCCGCCTGGCTGGATGCTTGCCGGATGGGGCGCTCCCACAAGTAGGGAGGTTAAGTCTCTGAAAAATATCAACCTGGTTTTGAGCCCATGAGCCAGACTATAGCACCATTTTTCACAAGGTGCAACAGCAATTCTTTTCCAGATCTCCTTCGGACTCCCACCGCTCGAGGATGTGCAAGAATTTTCTTGTCTCTCTTCTTAAACTCAAGCTATACCTCATATGGAATATCAACCCAATCCCAATAGTCAGGAGAGTGAACTGTTCTAAATCAGGGAGCTTCATCCCTAAGACATTTTATTCTTTCTTTTTAAGGAAACGTGGGATAAATTTCTCTTGGAAATTTACAGTTAGGTTCAGTTTTTGCACCTACATTTAAGTAGCCTAACAGTACTATGTATTTAATCTCTCTTTTATTTTCCTTATTTTTTTCTCCCTAAGTAAAGGCTCCTGATCTCTCCTAGCCGTCCTCTGACTGAATTTTAAGGAGCTAAAGCAACATCCTAACCAGCAGAGTTCTTTATCCTGAAAATAGATTGGGGAGCTATTCTGTGAGAAAAAGTCCAAATACTTTTTCATCTTGAATATAAAAAGGTGATAGAGGCTTCTCAATGTTCATGTCATTTGATACGAACAGTAAATGTTTCCAAACTTATTTTGGTTAGGATATGAGGAGTTACTTATTTTTTTCCCCCAATGGACAGGTCCACTCCCATCTTCTCTCCGGGAGTCCTGGTCTCCACATGTTGGCTGGGATCCCCAATCACTCCTCCCCTGTCCTCATCTCCTTGGGAGCAGCTCTCGGTCCTGAAAGGTATCTGAGGTAACGATTTTCCAATTCTTGAGCACTTACTATATGCCAGGCACTGTACTAAACACTTGAGTGGGTACAAGCAAATCAGGTTGGACCCAATCCCTCTCCCACATGGGGCTCACAGCCTCAATCCTTATTCT
Organism: Tachyglossus aculeatus; assembly: GCF_015852505.1. NCBI lineage: Eukaryota > Metazoa > Chordata > Mammalia > Monotremata > Tachyglossidae > Tachyglossus > Tachyglossus aculeatus. The sequence continues at coordinate 20,450,226 of NC_052083.1, read as the reverse complement.
ACAGATGAGGTAACTGAGGCACAGAGAAGAGAAGTGACTTGCCCAAGGTCACACAACAGATAGGTGGCAGAGCCGGGATTAGAACCCACGTCCTCTGACACCCAAACCCGGGTTCTTTCCACTGCCACATGTGAATAAATGCTGAGGATACATGTGAGAGGGGAGAGCGAGAGGATGGGAATGAGTTGGGGAGTGAGAGAGGGGATTGAGAAAATGGGAGTAAATGGTGGTGAGCCTTTGACTTCCCCTCTACATAATGACTAATGACGTCACTCCTCCAGCTTGTGGGCCTCATTTAGCTCGGATATGGAAGAAGATGTGCAAAAAACCCATTAGACCTGGGGATTTCTATTGGCTTCGGCACAGACCTATTGAGTAAATAGATGTTTATTTATGTTATGTTGCCAACTTGTACTTCCCAAGCGCTTAGTACAGTGCTCTGCACACAGTGAGTGCTCAATAAATACGATTGAATGAATGAATGAATGAGTAAATCTCGGAAAGTATCTACTACGGAGAGGGAAAATGCTAAGTTCTCCAATGCGGCTTTAGAAGCAGAGAGATCAATCAATCAATCAATCGTATTTATTGAGCACTTACTGTGTGCAGAGCACTGCATTAAGCGCTTGGGAAGTACAAGTTGGCAACATATAGAGAGGGTCCCTACCCAACAGTGGGCTCACAATCTAGAAGGGGAGATCTGGCCTGGAGAGGAACTTTTAGTAAGGCTGATGCGAGGGTACAAAGAGGGACGGATAACCGTCAGGTGCTGCTTGTTGGGCGGCAGATGAGGCGTTAGGGTAATATACAGTCACTGAGTCTCTGTGGTCGAGCCTCTGCCTCTCCTTCAGCGTTTCCTGGGGGATTTCATCACTGAGGAGCCTTCACCTCTTGGAGGAAAATCCAACCTAGTGCACCAGTTCCTTGAAACCCTGCTTGACCTACTGGTTCCACAGAGTGTAGATGAAGGGGTTCATCATGGGGGCCAGGGAGGAATTGAGCACGGAAGCCCCGTTGGTCAGGTCCACTCTGTCTTTAGGAGATGGTTTGATATACATGAAGAAGTGGCTCCCGTATGTAATGGAGACTACGGCCATGTGGGAAGAGCAAGTGGAAAAGGATTTTTTCCTCTGTTGAGTGGAGGGCAGTCTCAGGATGGCTCGGGCGATGGCAGTGTAGTGCATGGCCACTAACACCAAGGTGACCAGGAGTGTCCCCAAGACCAAGATGAAATCCATCAGCTCCAGGAACCTGGTGTCCGAGCAGGAGTGAAGGAGCAGAGGGGAGCTGTCACAGAAGTGGTCAATGCCTACCGGGCCACGGAAGTCCAGTTGGAGGCCAAGGATAATAGGAGGAAAGATGAACAGTAACCTGGTTAGCCAGGAGCAGAAGACCATAAGGGTGCAGGTACTCTGACTCATGATGGTCTCATAGTGCAGTGGCCGGCAGATGGCAGGTGGCGACATAGCGAGAAGCAGCGTGGCTCACTGAAAAGAGCCCGGGCTTTGGAGTCAGAGGTCATGGGTTCAAATCCTGGCTGTGCCAATTGTCAGCTGCGTGACTTTGGGCAAGTCACTTAACTTCTCTGGGCCTCATTTACCTCATATGAAAAATGGGCATTAAGACTGTGAGGCCCCCGTGGGACAACCTGATCAATTTGTAACCTCCCCAGCGCTTAGAGCAGTGCTTTGCACATAGTAAGAGCTTAATAAATGCCATCATTATCATCATTATTATAGCAGTTTGTAGGACACGGCGGCCAGGAGGAAGAATTCAGTCGCCCCCAGCAGGAAGAAGAATAGCTGTGTTACACAACAGTTGTAGAACATGGCCCTGTCCACCGTGGTGATGGTGGCCAGGAATCTGGGAATGCAGGTAAACATGAAGCAGATCTCTAGGAAGGAGAAGCAGCACAGGAAGATGTAAATGGGGGTGTGAGGGTGACCTTGGTCAGGTTGCCAGTGACGCTCAGTATGTAGGTGGCAGACATAATAATAATAATGTTGGTACTTGTTAAGCGCTTACTATGTGCCAAGCACTGTTCTAAGCGCTGGGATAGATACAAGGTAATCGGATTGTCCCACGTGGGGCTCACAGTCTTCATCCTCACTTTACAGATGAGGTACCTGAGGCACAGAGAAGTGAAGTGACTTGCCCAAGGTCACACAGGTGACAAGCGGCGGAGCCGGGTTTAGAACCCATACATGACCTCTGACGCCCAAACCCATGCTCTTTCCATAAGCCACACTATTTCTCTGTAGAAATGTAGAGGAGAATCACCATCGGCAAGTCCGGCTTGTCCGTGAGGCCCAGGAGGATGAACTCTGTCACTTGCCTGTGATTCCTCATGGGCGACCTTGATCCCTGTTGAATAACACCAGAGGACTGTCAATCCAGCTCACTTGAGGGGGACCGAGGCCTGTGTCATCTCTTGGACCAGATTAGGTGGGCAGGGACGGCTCCGGATTTCCTAGAGTTCTCCAATCCGAGCCAAGTACCCGAGACCTCGGGCACGGCAGGGTCAAGACCCAGTCCTAGAGATGACTTCATGGATTTATGGTGGACACCTCCCCGCGGGAAAACGTGCGCTTGATGGTCCCATCTGCGATCCTTAGGTTCAGCACGGAGAACCTGTCTGACGGTGGAGTAGAGATAATATTTACTGAGAACCCTGGGTGAATAATAAATGTGTTTTTATCAATCCCTTACTGTGTGCCAAGCACTGTATTAAGCGTTGGGGTGGATATAGGATACCTAGATACCACTTGGGACTCGCAATCTAAGTGGGAGGGTGACCAAAAACTTACTCCCTATTTTGCAGATGAGGAAACTGATGCAGAGACAATGTTACCTACTGGCCCACGGTCGCACAGCAGGTAGGTATCGGAGCAGAGAGTAGAACCTGTGTCCTCTGACTCTTAGGCCATGCTTTATCCACCAGGCAAAACTACCTCTAAATATTCAAAGATTTGGATAAAGGGTGGAGGTAGGGTGTTCAGAGACTTGGCAGCCATCAGGGAGCCTCCTTGGATCAAAGGAGACAGAGCACGAGCATGACAGGTCAGAAAGACCTGGACTCTAATCCTGGCACGGCTACCTCTCTGCTTTGTGACTTTGGGCAAGTCACTTAACTTCTTAGACCTTCAGTTACCTTATCTGAAAAATGGGGATTAAGACTATGAGCCCTAGGTAGGACTGGTCCAACCGGATTGATTGCCTTGTATCTCCCTCAGCGCTTAGTACAGTGTCTGGAATATAGTACACACGTAACAAATACCACAATTATTATTGTTATTATGAATTTTTAATATCGGGACCCTGTTCGAGACAGTAAGAATGCTAGAGTGAAATGGGGATAGAGTTCTGGGGTGTGGGGGGGGTGGGGGGGGTGGGTGTGTGCATTTGTCTCTCCCAAATGTCTTTCTGGATGAAGCCCTATTTTCCCCTACTCCCTCTCCTCTCTGCATCACTTATACACTTGGATCTTTACCTTTTAAGCACTTGTTATTCATCCATGAGAAGCAGCGTGGCTCAGTGGAAAGAGCCCGGGCTTGGGAGTCAGAGGTCATGGGTTCTAATCCCGGCTCTGTCACTTGTCAACTGGGTGACCTTGGGCAAGTCACTTAACTTCTCTGTGCCTCAGTTACCTCATCTGGGTAACATTAAAATGGGGATGAAGACTGCGAGCCCCACGTGGGACAACCTGATTACGTTGTACCTCTTCAGTGCTTAGAACAGTGCTTGACACACAGTAGGTGCTTAACAAATAGCAACATTATTAACATATTATCCAGCCTTCATCCCTACAGCACGTACGACTCCAGGAAGACCTGGATTCTAATCCCAGTTTAGCCACTTGTTTGCTGTGTGACCTTGGGCAAGCCACTTAACTTTTCAGACTTTCAGTGACCTCATCTGTAAAATGGGGATTCAGACTATGAGCCCTATCTTGGATTGGCACTGTGCCCAACCGGATTGACTGTCTTGTATCCCCCCAGGTGCTTTGTGCAGTACCTGGAACATAGTATAGGTTTAACAAATAACTCAAGTATTGTTATTATCATTATTGTTAATATTTTTTTGTTGGAACCCTGCTCGGGACAGCAAGGATGATAGAGTGAAATGGGGACACAGTTCTGGGGTGTGTGTGTGTGTGTGTGTGTGTGTGTGTGTGTGTGTGTGTGTGTGTGTGTGTGTGTGAAAGAGAGAGAGAGACTGTATATGTCTCTCCTAGAGGTCTTCCTGGATGAAGCCCTCTTTTCCCCTATTCCCTCTCCCTTCTGCGTCACTTATACACATGGATCTTTATCTTTTATGCACGTATTATTCACCCAACGTTCAGTGCTACAGCACTTACGAATATACCAGCAATTTAATTATGGATTTATATTCATGCCTGCCTCCCCCTTTAAACTGTTTGATTTTCCTGGTCAGATAATGTGTCTACCAACTCTGTTGTCCTCTCCGAAGTGTTTTGTAAAACGCTTTCAGTACATTTAGCCCTCAAAAAACACCCTTGATTGATTATTGTCGGATAATTACCAGTTACGAAGTGAGGGTTCCAGGACAGGGTCACAGGTTCCGGGAGTTCTGCGGTCCAGGGAAGGTGGATGCAGTCGTCCACAGATTGAGGTTCTGAAATTCAAATTCACAACGGGAAAGGAACAGCCCAAGTTGACCCTAAGAGGTCCTCCCTTCCCTAGCACTCTGCCCTAATTCCGGGGGTTGGCCCAGGCCCGGGGCAGCGGCAAGGAGATAACGTCAAACCTGGGTGGAATTTCCCGCCGGTTCCCCTGCTGCAGGCTTACAGGCACCTCTCCAGGTCCTGCTCGCATCCTCTCACCCGTCATCACCATTGGACAAGTAACTCCATATACGCACAACGAGGCCAAAATTTGAGCATCTTATGGTAAGGGGAAGAGAAGGAAAGCAACCATGACTTCTCAGCTAATAACAGAGAAGTCAAGTTTCACACTTTGGGCAGGAGATGGGCTTCTCTACCTAAGGCAGAACCAAGAGTAGGTGTTTTATACTCTTTGGTGCCGGCTGGGCTCAAGGGGACCAATTATGAGAACAATGAAAAATCTCTTCAGGGGCGAGTCAGGAGACATTAATGAATGGATGATTCTTTGATGGCCCTGGCTGCGAAAGTTTACCCCCGGATTGTGGACGTGTCCAGAGGGTCAGAGGATGGGGCCCAACCTCAGCCATTCCAAACTGTCAATCCCCAGCCCACGTGACCAAGAGGAGAGCAAGGGAGATGGAGTAACGGGGATCTTACTTCTACCAATGGTATCTAATCCTAGGCGTGGTTGAAGTACCGGGCTTCAACCCGGTAATTGAACATACTTTCAATTAATACATCAATCGTATTTCCTGAGTTCCAACTGGGGGCCCAGCACTGTGCTGAGAGCTTGGGAGAGGACAATGGAATCAGTAGCTTGGGAGCATTGTGGCCTAATGGAAAGGAAATAACACGGACCTGGGAGTCAGAGAGCCTTTGTACTAATCTTAGCTCTGCCATTTGCCTGCTCCATATCCATGGGCAGGTCAGTTAACTTCTCTGTTCCTCAGTTCTCTTGTACTCCCTCCTACGTAGAATGCGACCCCCAGACAAGTAATATTTACCCACCCCGAATCCCAGGTCAGTTTAACACGCAGTAAAGCACTGAATAAATGCCATGAAAAATGTGGATTCATTCATTCAGTCAGTCGTATTTATTGAGTGCTTACTGTCTGCAAAGTACTCTACTAAGCTCTAGAAAGGTACAATTCGGCAGCATATAGAGAAAATCCCTACCCAACAACGGGCTCAAAGCCTTTTAAGGGGGAGACAGAGAAAAAATCAAAGCAGGTAGACAAGCATCAATAGCATCAAGCGGCATGATAGCATGAATAGCATCAATAGCATGAGAAACAGCGTGGCTCAGTTGAAAGAGCACGGGCTTGGGAATTAGAGGACATGGTTTCAAATCCTGGCTCAGCCACATGTCAGCTGTATGACTTTAGGTAACTTATCAGCTGTGTGACTTTAGGTAACTTCTCTGGGCCTCGGTTACCGCATCTGTAAAATGGGGATTAAGACTGTGAGCCCAGTGTGAGACACCCTGATGACCTTGTATCCCCCCAGCGCTTACAACTGTGCTTGGCACATAGTAAGCGCTTAACAAATGCCATCATCATCACGGTCATCATCAAAATTGAAAAACAGAATTATAGACATATACACATCATTAAAAAATGATTGAAATAATGAATATGTACAAATATACATATGAGTATACCATACTTCATGCTGCTGCCCGGATTCCATATTTCATGCTGCTGCCCGGATTATCTTTGTCCAGGAACGCTCTGGGCATATTACTCCCTCCTCAAAAATCTCCAGTGGCTACCAATCAATATGCGCATCAGGCAGAAACTCCTCACCCTTGGCTTCAAGGCTCTCCATCACCTCGCCCCCTCCTACCTCAACTCCCTTCTCTCCTTCCACAGCCCACCCCGCACCCTCCGCTCCTCTGCCGCTAATGTCCTCACCGTGCCTCGTTCTCGCCTGTCCCCCCATCGACCCCCGGCCCACGTCATCTCCCGCGCCTGGAATGCCCTCCCTCTGCCCATCCGCCAAGCTAGCTCTCTTCCTCCCTTCAAGGCCCTACTGAGAGCTCACCTCCTCCAGGAGGCCTTCCCAGACTGAGCCCCTTCCTTCCTCCATCCCCCCATCTTACCTCCTTCCCTTCCCCACACACCTGTATATATGTATATATGTTTGTACATATTTATTACTCTATTTATTTATTTATATATTTTATTTGTACATATCTATTCTATTTATTTTATTCTGTTAGTATGTTTGGTCTTGTTCTCTGTCTCCCCCTTTTAGACTGTGAGCCCACTGTTGGGTAGGGACTGTCTCTATATGTTGCCAATTTGGACTTCCCAAGCGCTTAGTACAGTGCTCTGCACATAGTAAGCGCTCAATAAATACGATTGATGATGATGATGAGCTGTGGGACGGGGAAAGGGTTAGAACAGAAGGAGGGAGTAGGGGCAATGGAGGGGGGGGGGGGAGGAACAGAGTAAAATGGTGGCCCAGTCTGGTAAGTCCTTCTGGAGGGGGTGAGCTCTCAGTAGGGCTTTGAAGGGGGAAAGAGAGCTAGTTTGGCAGATGTGAGGAGGGAGGGCATTCCAAGCCAGAGGTTTGAATACTGCACCCTCCTACTTAGATTGTGTCCATCCTGATTCTCTTGCATTTACCCCAACACTTAGTACAGTGTTTGTCACAGAGTAGGCAAGTACAATTAAAAAAGAAATGATGCCTGCCTTCAAAGATCTTACCGCCCTTAGGGGGATTTCCTCCTTTGGACCTCAGAGTCCTGCCTCTCTTCCTGCCCTAGTGGAACTCAACACTGACACTGACGTCCCTCGGAGAGCTGGGTGAACTTTATTCGGAGGTGGGAGAACGCTATTCGCCTTTCCTGTAGCCCCTATCAGCGCCCTTATCCAATCCTAAAGAGAAGATGTGCCTTCAATAAGGCTTCGAAGGTGGTTGGGGGGCCGGAGCAGGGGCGGGGGTAACCGACTCTCGGATATGAAGATGGAGGGCATTCCAAGCCAGAGGAGGGACCTGAGCAAGAGGTCAGTGACGATTGATCTCCATCTCGTGGCAGTATCTGCCATTTTAGAGTCCGAAATACCAAGGCGTTAGGGAAACACAGGACGCGAGGATCAATCCCAAAGTGCGATGGGTCGGGGTTTGGAGTTATCCTGCAGCTGAAGAGGCTACAAGAGACGCTGCAGGATACGTTCCAGGGCAGGACTGGGGGCAGGTCAGAGAGCCCAGGGTTAGGGTGCATGTGCGTGTAAAGGGGGCTGTGGTTCTGGGCGGCTGGAGCCGGTCCGACAGTAGAACCCGGACCTGAGACCGTGTATGGGGGTTGCAGTGAACCGCGTTCTGGCACTGAGCCTCCTGCAGACGGAGGTGAGGCTCTAATGCAGCGGCAGCTCAGACTCTCTGGGTGTGCAGCTGGGGAGAAGGGAGAGCAGGAGGGGAGGGGCAGTGAGAGGTCCACCGTGGTGGCAGCTTGGAACACCCTCTCCGCCTTGCAGGTCCCACATGCCAGGCCACACGGGAGACGACGAGGCTTGGATTTCCCTCTCCACACGGTGGACCTCAACCCATGTCACGTTTTGGAGTGGGAAATAAAGACGAGGGCAGCCCGGAGAAGTCCCCCGGCAGCAAAGGCTCCGCGCGCGGCATTTCCTTGTAGAAGCACCCCGGGGTTCACCTCTCTGACAAGGAGCCAGAGCCTGAGGAAGACGACAAAACGAGGGGAAGAAGGAGACACCGCCTACCAATGAGTCAATCGACGGTATTTACTGAATGCCACTGTGAACAGTACAGTGCTCTGAGTGCTTCGGAGAGACGAATAGAACTAGGAGATACAATCTGTTATATTTACCATTTTTTATCTCTCGGCCTCTGTCTCATCATGGTAAAGGAGACATACTCAATAGGCTTAGTGGGTGAGGAGGACCTGGTGAAATGAAATGACTAGCAGTGGGAGGAAGGGATAGGAGGACGGCAGAGAGAGCTGATCGGTGCTCCTGGAAAGGGGAATAACTTTCTCCCACCTTTTAAGGGAGGACAGTGTCAGCGATGAGTTCCATTGTGACAGGAGAAGCAGGGCCCTGGGGATCAGCGTGGGCGAGATAGACGAAATGGAGGCACAGTGTGAAGGTGGGCATGAAAGGAATGAAGTGTGTGGTCTGGTTTGTAGTTGGAGACAGGTAAGGTGAAGTAGGAGGGGTCAAGGCAATTGAGGGCATTAAAGCCAATGGTGAGGAGTTTTTGTTAGATGCGCAGGTGGATGTGCAAGCACCGGAGTATTTTTGACGAGTGGGGAGATATATCCTCGACATTTTTGTAGAAAAATGATCCAGGCAGCAGAGTGAAGTATGGACTAGGGTGGGGAGAGCTAGAAACTGGGAGGTCAGCAAGAAGGCTGATGCAGTAATCCAGGCGGGATAGGGTGAGTGACTGGATTAACGTGGTAGCAGTTTGAAGGAAGAGGAAAGGATGGATATTAGCGATGGTGTGAAGGTGGGACCGACAGGATTCAGTGATGTGTTAAAACCTCATCCGTGTCAATAGCTCGCGTTTAGTACCTGGAAGGGCGGCCATGGCCTGAGACCTCCTGGGAAGGTGTGGGATTAAAGATCCCTGAGAAGTAGCTAACGGTTGACTCCGTGTTTTCTATGTTACACCCCTCTGGAAGAAGTAGCATCCATCAGTTCCTCTCTCCTTCCCGCCCTCCCTTCTTTCCCCTGTGGGTCCTCCCTTTTCTACCACATATACAGGAGCAAAGCTCTCCCTTTCCCAACCTCTCTGTCCTTCCCTCTTACTTGAGAAGGTAACTGGAAGAGGTCAGTGTATTTCTGTCCACCACGGGGAAACGAAGTGAAGTACCTTATCCCTCTGCCCTGTGCAGGACAGAACACTGCAGACACCTGTCACTCTAATGATAGCTGAGGTGCCCTGGCCCGAAATCGGGAAGACTATATCCCAGGGCAGCTCTTGCTCCGGGAAGCCGCCGCCCGACAAAGGGTGGGAGAGTTTCCAGACAGAATTCCTGTACTTTGGTCCCTCTGACACTCTGCTCCCCACATCCTTCTCTTCGGAGTGTTTCATGTCCCCGTGCTATCTTGTCAGGGCTGAGACAGGGACAGCCGACCAAGTGACCCAGCACACCCCTCTCCTGTCATTGGGACTCTCCCAGGGGAACGCCTCCGTGTCCACTCCCTCCCAGAGTGCCTGATCAGTGACTGGAGATTATTACAGGTCCATTTATGCATTCTCCCGGAAGCTCAGTATGACAACAGCCCCGTTGGAGAGTCGCCTTGGAGGTTTCTAATGTCCTGCCCACCGCTGCAGCTTAATGTGACAATATGTGTTCCCCACGGAGACACAGACTGACTCTCGGCCCCGGGTCTAGCCGAATCCCCCTGGCCACTCTGAGCTGTCCTTTCAGGCGGGAGTCCACGGTCTTGGGATGACCTAACAGTTATTTAATCAATCACTGCATCAGTAAATCTAGTGCCTACCTGTAGGACTTCCCAGAACTGCTGGTGAACTCCCTTGCCCAGGCCTCGGGTGATCAGGGAGAGAAAGGGCTGGGATCAGTCTCTCCAGTTAACAACACTACTAGGAACAACAACAGGGATGGCAGACCAGGTGCTAACCAGCTTCCCCCAACCTGTCATTCGGTGCTTTTTCGTGATCCCAATGCGTCCTGTGACCTCCCTCAAAATCTCAGCCCCAGTCTATGTCTTCTGTTTTTAGATCAGTATGCCCTTCCCCTAACCCTCACCCCGCCTCATATGAACTGGGATTCCAGATCTATAAATTAATCAATCAATTAGTCACTCAATCCATCACTCTTTTAATCCATGTCTGGTATTTACATAGCACCTACTGATTGCAAATCAATTCATCAGTTGATCTCACGGTATCCTTTTAGAGCCATTTAGAGTGCAAAGCAATCCATCAATCAATGAAAAGGCATTTGTTGATCATTTACAGAGTGCTGAGAGCCAGTATTGGGGGCGTACTCAATATTAAGCAATCCATCCATCAATCAGTTGGAATCTATTGACTGCTTAATGAGTCTTAGTCACTATACTACTACTTTCCAGTAGTTTCCAATCAAGTGGAGGAGAAAGATGGAGATGATTTCCAAAGAGTGGGATCCAGAGTAAAAACACGGATTAGCTAGGGAGCGGAACAAATAAGACAGATTGGAATGTCTGCCCAAATCAGATGAAATCAGTGTAATACAGTATAACTGAGACAATACATATATCAATCAATCAATCAATCAATCGTATTTATTGAGTGCTTACTGTGTGCAGAGCACTGTACTAAGCTCTTGGGAAGTACAAGTTGGCAACATATAGAGACAGTCCCTACCCAACAGTGGGCTCACAGTCTAAAAGAGGATACATATGAGAGGGGAAGTGAGAGGGTGAGAGTGGTCTGGGAAGTGGGAGGGTGGGAATGGGAGAGAGTAGAGAGAGCGTGGGAGTGAGAGAGGGGAGGCATCAGCCTCCTCTCTGATCTACCATCCTCCTGTCTCTCCCCGCTTTCAATCTATACTTCACAATGCTTCCCGGATTATCTTTGCACAGAAACGCTCTGGGCATGTCACTCCCCTCCTCAAAAATCTCCAGTGGTTGCCTTTCAAGCTATAAATCCAGAAAAAATTCCTTACTCTCGGCTTCAAGGCTCTCCATCAGCTCGCCCCATCCTGCCTCACCTCCCTTCTCTCCTTCTACAGCCTTACCCACATCCTCCGCTCCTCTACTGCTAACCTCCCCATTGTGCCTCATTCTCGCCTGTCCCGCCATCGACCACTGGCCCACATCCTTCCTCTGGCCTGGAATGCCCTGCCTCCACACATCTGCCAAACTAGTTCTCTTTCTCCCTTCAAAGCCCTATTGAGATCTCACCTCCTCCAGGAAGCCTTCCCAGACTGAGCCCCCTTTTTCCTCTCTTCCTCCCCTCCACAACGCCCTCCACCACTCTGCCCTACACCTTCCCCTCCCCACGGCATTTGTAAATATTTGTACGGATTTATTACTATATTTTACTTGTGCATGTTTACTACTCTATCAATTTTATTAATGATGTGCATAAAGCTATAATTCTATTTATTCTGACGGTTTTGACACCTGTCTACATATTTTGTTTTGTTGTCTGTCTCCCCCTTCTACACTGTGAGCCCATTGTTGGATAGGGACTGTTTCTATATGATGCCCACTTGTACTTCCCAAGCGCTTGATACAGTGCTCTGCACACAGTAAGCGCTCAATAAATACGATTGAGTGAATGAATGAATGAATGAATGAATGAATGAATGAATGAGGGGATGGGAGTAAAATGTGGTGAGCCTTGGGCTTCCCCTCCCTATAGTGACCAATGAGGTCGCTCCTCATTCATTCATTTATTCATTCATTAAATCTTAATTATTGAGTGTTTACTGTGTGCAGAGTACTGTACTAAGCGCTTGGGAGAAGTTTAATGCATCAGTAAGGAGAGACAATCCCATCCCACAACGAGCTCACAGTCTAGAGGAGGGGAGACCTACATGAATACAAGTAAACAGACATCAATATAAATAAATACAATTACAGATATAGGGGGGGCAGGTGGAAGAGCAAAAGGAGCCATTCAGGGTTAAAGGGTCTCTTGCTAAGAGGCCTCACGTAGCTCCGATACGGACGGAGATTTGCAAAAAATGCATTGAAACTGGAGATTTCTATTTGCTTTGGCACAGACCGGCTAAACAAACCTCGAAATGTCTCGAAATGTCTCACAAATGGATTGAAAAGGCTTGATTCCCCCCGAGTGGATGAGGAAAAAGGGCTGAGGTAGCAGGGAGAGCTGGCCAGGGGATGGATTTCCAGGAGGGCGGGTACGGGGGTGCACAGAGGGATGGAGAGCCGTCAGATCCTATCTGTTAGATAGCAGATGAAGCACTCGACTAATGCACTGGTACCGAATCTCTGTGGTCTACGTTTGCATCACCTGAAGATTTTCCTGTGGGATTTCATCGCTGAAGAATCCTTACCCCTTGGTGGAAAATTCAACGTGGTGCATCAGGTCCCTGATGGCCTGCTTGACCTGCTGGGTCCGTAGGGTGTAGATGAAGGGTTCATCAAAAGGACCACGGAAGTGTAGAGCACAGCCACTCCCTTGTTTAAGTCCACATTGTCCCTGGCCGATGGTTTGATACACATACAGATGTAGCTCCCATATGTCATGGAGACCACGACCATGTGGGAAGATCAGGTGGAAAAGCTATTTTTCCTCTGCTGAGCTGAGGGCAGTCTCAGGATGGCGCGGGCAATGGCTGTGTAGGACATGGCCATTAACGCCACGGTGAACAGGAGCGTCCCAACTGCCAAGACGAAAACTTTCAGCCCCAGGAAAACGGTGTCCGAGCAGGAGAGCATGAGCAGAGGGGAGATGTCACAGAAGAAATGGTCAGTGTCTACCGGACCACAAAAGTCCAATTGGAGGCCAAGGATAGTAAGGGGAAAGACGAACAGGAACCCGGTTAGCCAGGAGCAGAGTAGGGTGCACCAGTAGGGTGCACTCCGGCTTATTACGGTCGTGTAGTACAACAGCCGGCAGATGGCGACATAGCGGTCATAGGACATAGCGGCCAGGAGGAAGAACTCGGTCACTCCCAAGAGGATGACGAAAAATAGCTGAGTTGCAAAGCAGTTGTAGGAAATCGTCCTGTCCCCGGTGACAATGGAAGCCAGGAATCTGGGAATGCAGGCGGAGGTGATGCTAATCTCCAGGAAGGAGAAGCAGTGCAAGAAGAGGTACATAGAGGTGTAGAGGCGGGAGTCCAGCAGGATGAAGGAGACGATGGTCAGTTTGCTGGTGATGCTCAGAACGTAGGTGACAGACATGTAGAGGAGAATCACCACTTGCAAGTCCGAGTCGTCCATAAGCCCTAGGAGGATCAACTCAATCACATCCGTGTGATTCCTCATGGCCGACCTGTGACTCCTGTTTTATAACACCAGAGGACTGTCAATCCAGCTAACTGGATGGGGACAGAGGGCTGTGACTCCTCCCCTACTAGACGAGCTGGGCAAGAACAACTCCGGCTGCTAGAGACCTCAAGCATGATAGGGTCACAACCCAGTCCTTGAGATGACTTCATGGGCTGATGGCAGATGCAAACAACAGAAGCGTGTTATCCCAGCTGCGACCCTTAGGCTTCATCCCCGAACATCTACTTGATGGTTGGAGTAAAGCTATCTTTAATGAACTCCCATTTGGGCAGGTCCTGCTCTAATAGCTTGGGGAAGAACACCACAACTATTCCCTGCCCACAAGGAGCTTCCATTCTTATGGGGCGGCAAACATAAACATATTTACCAATAGCATGGTCAAAATGAGAATTCAAATAGTATACATACCTGATTGTTGAGAATGGGTGCAGATTGTTTCCTGGAGCATGGGCCCGTGAATGCCTTGTGTACATGTGGTAGGGGCGAAAATTGATCTATGCCCAAGCCCATGAATGTCAAGGTTTCACCTGAATGCATGCCCCCAACCTATCAACTGTCAACGCCTGGATAACTGAGATTGCCAGGAACCCTGAGATAAGAAGAGTGTTTGGGATCATGAGCATAAGACCCAGTGAGTGTTAAAGTGCTCACGGCCCAGTCATTCCCTGGAGCTGCTAACAGAAAAGGGAGATAGCCCTCAGGATACAGGTCCGAGATGTCTGCCCTGGGTGAATAATGAACAAGGTAATCAGGTCTCACTCTAGGTTCACAATCTAAGTAAGAGAGAGACCAATAATTGAATCCCCATTTTGCAGATGAGGGATCTGAAGGATGGAGAAATTAAGTGACTGGTCAAAGGACACCTAGCAGGTACGTGGCAGAGCATGGATGAGAGCCCAGGTCCTCTGACATCCAGGACTTGCCTTTTCCAGTAGACAACACTGCTTCCGAAGATTACAGGATCTGGATACATGGTGCACGTGAGGTCCTTAGATACTAACCAACCATCAGGGAGCCTCTCTGGATCAAAGGGACCCTGCTTGGAACAATAAAGATGACAAAGAAGGGATTGAGGATTGAGTTCTGGTGTGTGTGTGTGTGTGTGTGTGTGTGTGTATGTGTGTGTGTGTGTGTGAGAGAGAGAGAAAGAGAGAGAGTGCGTGTGTGTGCTTATATTTGTCTCTCCCAGAGGTCTTTCCGGATGTAGCCGTCTTTACCTTTAATAATAATTATGGTATTTGGTAAGCGATTACCTTTTGCCAAGCACTATACTAAGCGCTGGGTTAGATACAAGGTAATCAGGTTGTTCCAGGTGGGGATCACTTTCTTAATCCCCACTTTTACAGATGAGCTAACTGAGGCACTGTCACCCGTCATCCGGGGACAGGTTCGTTCAGTAATCAGCGAGGAGAGAAAGAGAGAGACGCCGGGGACAGAAAGCCTGAGTTTTATATAAAATTTATTCCGCGAGGCGAATTGAATTATGTAGTTGTTTAGACGCAATGGATTAAGCTTCCCTTTCGGGAGGAATGTAATCAATTAGCAATATTCGAGCTTCCCTAACGGGAGGAACACAATCATATATTAATCGCGCTTGGTTGAGGCGGCTAGCTCTCACCCATGTGCGCTTCCCACTCGCGAAGAATCCACTTACTTTCCCACATGGGAGAAATTCATTCCATTACCCGATCACGTGGTGGGCGCCTAGCTCTCACTATTTGCTCTCCCTACATGGGAGGAATCCACTCATGATTCCCATCAGCAGCGGGACACCTGGGTCCCACCCACGAGACACTCACCCGTCCCGCGGCCCTTGCCTCAGTGTGTTGATTCTGGTTCCAGGGCGGACATCTGGCCTTCTAGGCAGAGAAAGACACGTGGGCTGCCGCTGCTGCTGCTGATGCAGCTCCTCCTGCTCCTGCGTGTCTCGGTGTTCTGGCCCCAAAGGTCAGAGACGACAGGTATTTATCGCCTGTGTCCCTAGGCCATTTCAGCTTCCGGCCTCAGTCTATCCAATCTCCGCCCTCCCCCCTCCTCCATATCTAATTTTATTAGCACAGGAGGGGAGGGACACCTTCTGTATCCTGGCTTGGGCAGTCAATCTAGCAGATCTGGTTGTGGGGGTGGTATCCTACCTTCACTTCTGAGTTCCGCCTGCTGGCTCAGGTGGTCACGAGATATCTTTTGACCTTGAGATGGCCGGTACCCCAGGGTCACCTTGGGACAGGCACAGAGATGGTAAGTGGCTTGCACAAGGTCACACAGCAGACAAGTGGCCGAGTCAGGATTAGAACTCACGATCTCTGATTCCCAAACCCATGTTCTTGCTAATAGGGTATGCTGCTTCTCTACTCCCTCTCCCTTATCCACCGCTTATACACTTGGATGTTTACCTTTTAAGTATTTGCTATTCACCCCACCTTCAATACTACAGCACTTACATGTGTATCCGTAATACGCTTAAGGATTTATATTTATGTCTCTCACTCCCTCGATCCTGGAAGGTTTTTGTGATCAGGGAACGGGTCTACCAACTCTGTTGTACTCTTCCAAGCGCTTCATGTAATTCTCTGAGCACAATAATTTCTCAATAAACACCATCGACTGATTCATTTATTGTCTGATAATTACCAGTTCTGAACGGGGGCTCCACGATAGAATCACAGACCCTGGGAGCTCGGGACTGGAGGGAAGATGGCTGCAGTCGTCCATGGATTGTGACTTTGAAATACACAATACAAACAGAACGGACCGAAGTGATCCTGAGAGGTCCTAGCTTCCCTAGCACTCTGCCCTGATTCTGGGGATCATCCCAAATACCCAACTTGCATTTTGTCAGGGAAGCGAAACTGAGATAATGTCATGCCTATGTGGAATTTCCCACCTGTTCCCCTGTTCCGGGTTTTCACGGATCTCCCTAAACGATGCTCGTTTTTGCCCTCCCATCACCATTGAACATGCGACCCCATCATATCTACACGTAGCCAAAGTCGGTGAGAAAGAAGGTATCAGGAATTTTCTCTGTTCATAGCAGGGGAATCCGTCTGGAACGTTTGAGCTGCAGATGGGCTGTTCTACCTGATTCTGGAGCATGAGTGAGGGTTTTATTCTCTTTCGTTCCTGATAGGCACAAGAGGACCAATTGTGAGAACAATGAAATTCTCCCTAGGGTTTAGTCGGGAGACACTAATCAATGGCAGATGCTTTGGGGGCTCTGGTTGGGAACATTTAATACCCGGGTTGGGGCTCCATTCAGAGTGGGGTATTTGTCTCTCCCAGAGGTCTTTCCGGGTGAAGCCGTCTTTTCCTTTAATAATAATTAGGGCATTTGTTAAGCGGTTACCTT
This sequence comes from Tachyglossus aculeatus, assembly GCF_015852505.1. Classification (NCBI taxonomy): domain Eukaryota; kingdom Metazoa; phylum Chordata; class Mammalia; order Monotremata; family Tachyglossidae; genus Tachyglossus; species Tachyglossus aculeatus. Next base: position 20,433,293 of record NC_052083.1, on the reverse strand, counting down.
GTGCCAAGCACTGTTCTAAGCGCTGGGGTAGATACAAGGTAATCAGGTTCTCCCAGATGGGGATCACTTTCTTAATCCCCATTTTTAAAGATGAGGTAACAGAGGCACGGGAATGTTAAGTGGCTTGCACAAGGTCACACAGCAGACAAATGGGGGAGTCGGGATTAGAATCCAAGGGGGGTGGGGCAAGCTGCAGCCATTCCAAGCCATTAGTTCCCAGTCCATGTGACCCACTGCATCAGTCTGTCAATCGTTTTATTGAGTGCTGTGTGCAGAGCACTGTATTAAGCGCTTGGGAGAGACCAATATAACAATATAACAGACATATTCCCTGCCCGCAACGAATTTACAAGTCTAAAGGGGGAAACAGACATCAATATAAATAAATAAAGTTGTAGATATGTACGTAAGTGCTGTGGGGCTGGGAGGGGAGATATATAAAGGGAATAATTCAAGGCGACACAGAAAGGAGAGGGAGTAGAGTAAAGGAGGGCAGACCAAGAGAAGAGTAAGCAAGATGGGGCAATGGGGATCCTCTTTCTTCAAATGGTGGCTGGGCCCAGAGGTGATTTATGTATAGGGCTATTTGGGAATGGAACCTACTTCAAATTAATCCATCAATCGTATTTTCTGAGCTTCCAGTCGGGGCCGAGCACTGTACTGAAAGCTTGGGAGATGACAATAGAAACAATAGCTGGGAAGCAGCATGGCCTAATGGAAGAGATCCCGGGCCTGGGTACTAACCTTGGCTCTGCTATGTGCCTGCTGCGTGACCATGGGCAGTCTAGTTAATTTCTCTGTGCCTCAGTTCTCCTGTACTCTCTGCTGCTTAGACTGAGCGTACAAAACAGAAACTTGTTTTGTTTTGTTCTCCGTCTCCCCCCTGCTAGACTAAGAGTCCGTTATTGGGTAGGGATGGTCTCTATTTATTACCGAATTGTACTTTCCAAGAGCTTAATACAGTGCTGTGCACACAGTAAGCGCTCAATAAATACGATTGAATGAATGAATAAATGAATGAGCCCCAGGCAGGACAGGAATTGTATCCGCACTAACTCATTTGTATCTACCACAGGGCATAGAACAGTGCTGACACATAGTAAGCGCTTAACAAATACAATACAAATTGTGAATTGAATCCTACACCCTCTTACTTAGATTGTGTTCTCCAGGTGGGGCAGGGACGATGCCCATCCTGATTATCTTGTATCTGCCCCAACAGTTAGTACAGTGCTTGGAATAGTAGGCAAATACCATAAAAAACAGACATGATCCCTGCCTCCACTATGCTTTAGCATTTATCGGGGGATTTCATGCTTTTAACCCCAGAATCCTGTCTCTCCTCTTGTCTCAGTGGAAATCATCACTAGCGCTCTTCTCCCTTAGAAGGTGGGATAAAGTTGCTCCCCTTTCCAGGAGCTCCTATCAAAACATTTACCCCACGTTCTGTCTCTTTCTCCCTCTGCCAGTCTTTTCATTCCACCAAGTCTTCCTCACCTACGAGATCACCCGAGTCTGTCTACTTAACCATGAGGAGGGAGAGGAGCGATAGATAATGATAAAGATGACTCTCTTCTCCTTGATCTATTGGGCTCTTCGGAGTACTCAGTTCTGCACACAGTAGCCGTTCAGTGAATGCCATTGATTGACATACTGGTAGGCAGATGCTCCTTCTTCCCTTCAATTTGTCTCCTTCTTCAGGCTCTAGCTCCATGGCAGACAGGTCAGCCCCGGATTTCATCCACAATGAGGTCCTGCGCCGTGGCCTTCCTTTCCCGCTCCAAACTGTGGCTTGGGTTGAGCCCCGATCTGGGGGTGGGGGGTGGGAAGATCCGAACCGCGTTGTCACCCCTGCAGTTTGAGTTGTGGGTGCGAGGTACCGAGTGAAAAGAAATCCATCTCTCAAACCGGAAATATTTTTTGAGGGCTTGTTAAGCAATCCATCAATCTCTCAAACAGCATCTAATAACCGTCTACTGATTCCTAGGCACTATACTAAGCGCTTGAAAGAGCACAGCTGATAAAAGTCGCATGGTACCTGCCATCCAACAGCTTCCATTCAAATGGAGAATGTAGATAGAGATAGTTTCTAATGAGTGGGAGACAAGGTCAAAAAGGGTAAGTAGGACAAATAGGACAGATCGGAATGTCTCCCCAAATCAGATTGCAACACACACACACACACACACACACACACACACACACACACACACACACACACACACACACTCTGACACCTAGATGCCATGGCATCTCCCCCAGCCTGTGCCCCAGAACACAGCCTGCAATGTCTCCTGGAACCACTGCCGCAGCAAAGTAACTCCAACCTCCTCCCCACTGCACCTTGGGATTGACTCTACCGTCTTGTGTTTCCCTAACGCCTTGGCATTTTGGCTTCTAACATGGCGGATCGGGATACGAGGTGGAGATCAACGCCGCCCATCTTTTGTCCACGTCCTGACTCTGGCTTGGAACGCCCTTCCTCTTCATAGCCTCCCTCTTAATAGCCAACAGACTATCACCTCCGCCCCTGCTCAGGCCCCACAAACACCCCCAACGTCTCCTCCAAGACACCTTCTCTGACTGAGCCTCATTTCCTCTTCTCCTTCTCCCTTCTGCCTCACCCTTACACTTTCATTTGCATCCTTTTACACCCCTTCTCAGACCCGCAGTACTGATGTACATATTCATAATTTCTCGATTTATATGAATGTCTTCCCTTCTAGACTATAGGTTCTTATTATAAATACGATTGAATGAATGAATGAATTGTGTGCAGGGCGCTGTATTAATCGCTTGGTAGAGTTCAACACAATAATATAACTGACACATTATCTGTCCACAACAGGTTTACAATCTAGAGGGTGAGACAGACATTAATGTAAATAAATAAATTACGGATATATACATAGGTGCTGCGGGGATGGGGCGGGGGAGGTTGGGGGGTTGATGGTGCTGAATATTGGGAGTCAGTCAGAGCAGTACAAAAAGGATTGGGAAGAGAGAAAGTCAAGCCCTATGTGCCAAGCACTTTATACAGCATTGGGGGTAGATAGTAGATAAGTAGGTCCCAAATGGGACTCACAATCTAAATAGGAGGGAGAACAAGTATTGAATCCAGATGAGGGAACTGACACAGTGAATTTAACTGACTGGACCAAGGTTACACAGCAGGTAAGTGCCGGCGTTGGGATTAGAACCCAGGTACTCTGAAGCCCAGGCCATCTTTTTTCGATAGGCGACACTGATTCTGAAGATTAGAAGATTAGGAAACAGGAAGGCTGGTGGGGTGCTCAGAGACTAACCAGCCACCTTGGAGCCTCACTGGATCAAAAGGATCCTGCTTGGGTCAGTAAGAATGTCAAAAGGCAGACTGGGGATAAAGTTCTGGTGGGGGTGTGTGTGAGTGTGTTTGAGTGTGTGTGTGTGTGTGTGTCTGTGTGTGTGTGTGTGTGTGTCTGTGTGTGTGCATGAGCCCGCGAATTTGTTTCTCCCAGGTGTCTTTCCCTATTAAGCCCTCTTTTCCCATGCTCCCTCTCCCTTCTGCGACGCTTATACACTTGAATCTTTACCTTTCAAGCACTTGCTATTAACCCCAACTTCAGTACTACAGCACTTACGTACATATCCGTCATTTACGTATGGATTCATATTTATGCCTGTCTCTTCCTGTATACTGTAAGGTTTTGGGGGTCAGGGAACGTGTCTACCAACTGTTTTGTACTCTCCCAATCGTTAGTAAAGTTCTCTGCGCACAGTTAGCACTCAATAAATACCACTGATTGATTGATTGATTTTCTGATAATTACAAGTTCTGAACGGAGGCTCCAGGAGAGGGTCTCAGTCTACAGGATTTCAGGGTTAGAGGGAAGGTGGACGCAGTCATCCACGGATTTAGGCTCTGAAATCCACAACTGGAAAGAGAAAGACCAAAGCGACCCTGAGGAATCCTCCCTTCCCAGGACTTGGCCCTAATTCTGAGGGTCAGCCCAAACGCCTGTCGTGGCCTCCCATCACCATTGGACACGTGTCCACTCTTAAGAAGGTCAAGGTTTCTGCGTCCTCTAGGAAGCAGGAAGAAAGAAAGGCATCCAGTTTTCTCTGTTCACAGCAGCGGACACAATCTGGGCCTCTGGTTCAGGAGATGGGCTTCTCTACCAACTTGAGGATCAGGAGTGGGGTTTTATACTCTTCGGTTCCCGATGGGCCCTCGGGGACCAATTGTAAATCCAGTGAAAATCTCCCCAAGGGTAAATCAGGAGACACAAATGGATTGAGATTGCTTTGTTGGCTTTGGCTGTGAAACTTTAATACCCGGATTGGGGCTGCAGATTTGGGGTGGGGCACAGCCGTAGTTATTCCAAACCATTCATCCCTTGTCCAAGTGATCAAAAGAAGAGCAAGTGAGGTGGAGCAATGGAGATCTCTTTTCTGCAAATGGTGGTTAGGCTCAAGGTGGTTGAGTCTCTTTTGCGGCTGGAACCTACTTTCACTTAATCCATTAATCGTATATTTTGAGTCAATAGCTGGGAAGCATCGTGCTCTAGTAGAAAAGAACACGGATTTGGAGGTCAGAGAACCTGGCTTCTAATCCTGGGTCTGCCACTTGCCTGCTACGTGACCATAACCTCTATGAGCCTTAGTTCTCCTGTTCTCCCTCCTACTTAGACTGTGAACCCCATGCAGGATAAGGATTGGGTCCAACCTGATTATTTTGTATCTACCCCAGCATTTAGAACAGTATTTGACATATAGTAAGTGCTTAACAAATATCATAAAAATTGGGATTACTATGGACGCTTCCCTCCTACTTAGACGGTTCCCCATGTGGGACAGGGACTTTATCCATTCTGATTATTTTGTATCTGTCCCAGTGCTTAGAACAGTGTTTCGCACATAGTAAGAATGTAGCATAAAATAATAGACATGATTCCTGCCTTCAAAAAGCTTGCCATCTATCAGGGGATTTCCTGCTTTGATCCCCAGGGTCCTGCCACTCCTCCTGTGCTAACGAAACTCAGGGCGGGATCATGAAAATGAAAGGATGTGTTGAAACCCCACCCACGTAAGCGGCCCGCATTCGGTACCTGGACGGTCTGCCATGTGCTGAGACTTCCTGGGAAGGTGTGGGATAAGGTTCCTGACTAGGAGCTAAAGGTTGAATCTGTGTTAATAATAATAATAATAATAATGATGTTCTCTACATAACACCCCTCTGGGAGAGGTAGCATCCTTCAGTTCCTTTCTCTTTCCCTCCCTTCCTCGCTTCCCATATGGGTTTGCCATTGCCTACCATCTATACTGGAGCAAAGCTCTCCCTACCGAGACTCTCGGTCTATTTTCCCTCCTCAGCTCTCCGTTCCTTAACCTCTCTGCTCTTCCCTCTGTTTTAAGAAGGAAATAGAAAGAAACCAAGGCATCTCTTTCTATCAAGTGGAAAGGAAGTGGGATCCCCCTTCTCTCTTCCCTGTGGAGGAGGGGTCCCAGGAGGAACCTGTGGTTATGATGATATCTGGGGGGTCCTTGTTCAAACTGGGGAAGACTCTTGCCAGGGCAGCTCTAGCTCTGAGTCTCCCGCTTCCCGGGGAAGCCATTGCCCAACGGTTTCTGGACAGAATTCCTGGGCCTCAGCCGCTCTGAATCTCTGCTCCTCTACTTCCTTTTGCACAGGGTGCCGCAGGCCTCCGTTCAGTCAGGTCCGGGCCGAGACAGGGTGCTGAACCTAGAGATTCAGATACACCACTCTCTTCCTGTCGGGGTTCCCTCAGAGACATGCCCCTAGGTTCACTGCTTCCCAGAATACCCGCTCAGTGGTTGTGGGCTAGAAGAGATAGCTGACACATTTATTCAGTTTTTCTGGAGCTCAGGATGAGCAGAGCCTCGCTGGAGAGTCTCCACGGAGGTTACCAGTGTCTTGTCCCCTGGCTGCAGCTTGCGAGGTAGCATATGTTGCTCACAGGGACACAGACTGACCCCTGGCCCCGGGTCTACCCTGAGATGTCCCTTCTTGTGGGAATCCGGGTCAAGTGCTGACCAAGCAGTCAATCAATAAATCTAGGCCCTTCCGCCTAGGACCACCAGGGGTGAGCTGGAAACCGCCTATATACTTGGTATCATTTTCCAGAACAATGACAAAGATGGAAGACAAGTTTCACTCAGCCGGGAGTCGGTAATATTTCCCTGAGTCCTATGCTTCTTGTGGTCTCCCCGAAAACTCAGCTTCCTTTTAGGACCTCTACTCTTGTATCGAGATACTCCCCTTCCCCAATACTAAATGAGATAATCAATCAATCAATCCAGTCAATCAGTCACTCCATTAGTCAATTAATGGCATTTATTGAACAGCTAAGGAATGTCAATCTGATAGCATTTTTGAAAAGGTTTTTAATGGTATTTGCTAAGCACTTACTATGTGATTGGCGCTATACTAAGTGTTAGAATAAATACAAGCTAATCAGCCCCACGCAGGATTCACAGTCTTAATCCCCATTTTGCAGATGAGGTAACTGAAGCATAGAGAAATTAAGTGATTTATCCAAGGTCACACATTCTACAAGTGTCAGAGCTGGGATTAAATCCCAGGTCCTCTGCTCCGATACCCTGTACTTTCCACTAAACCGTGCTCACTGAGTGTTAATCACTCCATCCATCAATCTAATGGAATCTATAGACAACCTTCTAAGACCTGGACAATGTATGGAGTGCTTGGGAGAAGACAAGTGGAGAAGGACCTACGGTTTCTGCCATCCTGATATTTTCAAACGAAAGGGCAAGACAGACAGGGGTGATTTCCAAAGAGTGGGAGTCTCTGTAACAACAAGGATTAGATAGGGAGCAGAACAAATGAGACAGATTGGAACGTCAGCTAAAATCATAATAAATCACTGAAATTTTAATTTAACATAATCACATATGTAAATGCTAATGATGAATATTAGAAGTTGGGAAAGAGGGGGAGTGGGGGAGGGTGGAGGTGGGGGGGAGTGGGAGGTGTGAGTGAGAGGATGGTATTGAGAGATGGTGAAACTTTGGTTTGCCCTCCCCCTGGTGACCACTGCTACAGGAACAGACGGCCGCTCTGCAACCAGACCAACACACTGAGGGAAGGACCGCGGGACGGGGTCAGCTACTGACTCTTACCCTGGCTCAAGAGGAGGCGGAATGAAAACCCTTCCCTTTCTGAGCTGAGACGAACCCTTGGAAAATTCTTCACTCACACAGCGCGGCCTTGCTGTTCCCGGAAGGATCCTCTCCTCGGAGCGCCACCACAGAACCCCGGGACTCCGTTCCCGAGAGGCCCGCCCGCCCGCCATCACACCGCGCGGCCTTGCTGCTCCCGGAAGGATCCTCCCCTCAGAGCGCCGCCATGGACGCCCGGGACTCCGTTCCCGAGAGGCCGGCCCGCCCGCCCGCCATCACACCGCATGGACCCCGCTGCTCCCGGAAGGATCCTCTCCTCAGAGCGCCAGAGAGGACCGCCATGGACTCCCGGGACTCCGTTCCCGAGAGGACCGCCCACCCGCCTGCCCGCCATCACACCGCGCGGCCCCCGCTACTCCTGGAAGGCTCCTCTCCTCCGAGCGCCGCCATAGACGCCCCCTGCTCCCCCCCCCAACTTAAGCGACCTTCTTTATAGTGCCCCCCAACCCCCCCCTTCCCGGTCGGGGCCTGACTGACTCTCCCCCCAACCCACCCCGGGAAAAAGGCCCTTGTTATCACCAAGTTACATTAACGACAACCTCATTCGCACCTACTCAGGCTTCCTGTCCCGCCATCGTTCCCCGGGCCTGGAATGCCCTCCCTCTGCCCATCCGCCAAGCTAGCTCTCTTCCTCCCTTCAAGGCCCTACCGAGAGCTCACCTCCTCCAGGAGGCCTTCCCAGACTGAGCCCCTTCCTTCCTCTCCCCCTCGTCCCCCTCTCCATCCCCCGCATCTTACCTCCTTCCCTTCCCCACAGCACCTGTATATATGTATATATGTTTGCCCATATCTATTACTCTATTTATTTATTCATTGATTTTACTTGTACCTATCTATTCTATTTATTTTATTTTGTTAGTATGTTTGGTTTTGTTCTCTGTCTCCCCCTTCTAGACTGTGAGCCCACTGTTGGGTAGGGACTGTCTCTATATGTTGCCAACTTGTACTTCCCAAGCGCTTAGTACAGTGCTCTGCACACAGTAAGGGCTCAATAAATACGATTGATTGATTGATTGATTGACTAATAATAATAATTCTTATGGTAATTGTTCAGTGTTTATTATATGGCAAGCACTGCTCTAGGCACTAGGGTAAGTAAAGGATAAAAGGTGTGGAAACAGTAATTTAGCTCAGACACGGAGGGATATTTGCAAAAAAATCACATTGCACCAGGGGTTGGTTATTGGTTTCGACACTGACCTGTTGAGCCAACCCCATAATGTTCTTATTATGCAAAGGAAAAGGCTAAACGTTCATCTGAGGGGACCAGAGAGGAGGGCTGAGGTAGCAGGGGGACCTGGCCAGGGGACGGATTTCCAGGAGGGTGGGTGCGGGGGTGCACAGAGGGATGGAGAACTGCCAGGTCCTGTTCGGCGGGCAGCAGATGAAGCATTAGGCTAATGTACAGGTACCGAGGCTCTGTGGACCCTATGAGACTGCTGCAGATTTTCCTGAGGTATTTATCGCAGATTAGGCCTCACTTCCTGGTGGAAAATCCAACTCGTTGAATCAAGTCCCTGAAGGCGTGCTTGACCTGCTCGTTCCGCAGGGTGTAGATGAAGGGGTTCAGCATGGGAGCCACGGAGGTGTTGAGAAACGCTACACCCTTAGTCAGTTCCACCCTGTCCTTGGCAGACGGTTTGATGTACATGAAGATGCAGCTGCCATATGTAATGGAGACCACGACCATGTGGGATGAGCAGGTGGAAAAGGCCTTTCTCCTCTGCTGGGAGGAGGGCAGTCTTAGGATGGTGCGGACAATGGCCGTGTAGGACACGGTCATTAGCGCCAGGGTGATAAGAAGTGTCCCCAAAGCCAGGAGGAAAGCCATCAGTTCCAGGAAGCGAGTGTCTGTGCACGAAAGCTCCAGCATTGCGGAAGAATCACAGATGAAGTGATTGAGGACGTTGGAGGTGCAGTATTCTAGCAGGGCGCCCATCACAACCGGTGGGAACACGATCAGATAACTAGCGAGAAAAGAGCAGAGGACCAGCAGGGAGCATACGCCCCCGCTCATGACGGTCGTGTAGTGCAGGGGCCGGCAGATGGCAACATAGCGGTCGTAGGACATGGCGGCCAAGAGGAAGAACTCCGTCACCCCCAGGAAGATGAAGAAGAAGAGCTGAGTGAAGCAGTTGGAAAAGGAAATGGTTCTGTCTCCGGTGACGATGGTGACCAGGAATCTGGGAATGGAGGTGGACGTGAAGGCGATCTCCAGCAAGGAGAAGCTGCGCAGGAAGAAGTACATGGGGGTGCGGAGGCGGGAGTCTAGGAGAGTGAGGGTGACGATGGTCAGGTTCCCGGTGACGCTTAACACGAAGGTGAGGAAGAGGACGAGAAAGAGCAGAGCCTGCAGGTATGGGTCATCTGTGAGCCCCACGAGGATAAACTCTGTCACCCCCGTGCCATTGCCCATGGTTGGTTGGTAGAGTCAGCCAAATCTTCAGAAGCAATGGGAGAGATGGGGGAGCTGAGCACAGGTGCAGGAACCGCCTAAGATGGAGAGAAGAGCCCGTGGACCAAGCAAGGAGTGATTCCCCCTCCCCTGGACAGTCAGTGATTCATGTTCCGGCTGCTGCACAACTGAACTATATATACTTTGGTCAGAGAGGGCATGGGAAAATACCCCCGATTCTGCTCCCGGAGATCCATCAGACTTTCCTAGGTGCTGGTTCGTTGCCCACGGAATGGGTGAGCCCACCCTCCCCTGAAAGCTCCCGATTCCTCTGGCAGCCTGGATACCTCTGCTCCCACCTCTTTGTTTATTCCTCGCTCTTTCAACTGTCTGCTTCTTCTCTTCTGTCTGCGACTGCCTGGTTGACGTAATCATATCCAGTAGCCCTGATCCATGCATCCTAGAGAAGTGTCTAGGAAACGGGGCCAGAGATGTGGTCCACTACCTGTCATTACGTCCCTCCAGCCTCCTCTTTCCCTGCCTCCTCCTTCTTCTCCTCCAAAATCTACATCTCCAGCCCGTATCTCTCTCCCTCTCTGTAGTCTCATATTTCCTCCTGCCTTCATGACATCTCTTCTTAGAGGTTCTGCCATCACCTCAAACCTGACATGTCTAAAACAGAAATCCTTATCTTCCCACCCAAATCCCGTTCTTCCTCCGACTTTCATTCATTCATTCATTCATTGAATCGTATTTATTGAGCGCTTCCTGTGTGCAGAGCACTGTACTAAGCGCTTGGGAATTACAAGTACTTTCCCATCACTGTAGACAGCACCATCATCCTTCCTATTTCACAAGCCTGTAACATTGGCGTTAGCCTTGACTCCTCACTTTCACTCAATCCACACAATCAATTCATTACAAAGTCCTTTTGGTTCGACCTTCACAATATCGCTTAAACCTGCCCTTTCCTCTCCATCCATACTGCTGTCACATTAGTCCAAGCACTTATCCTATCCCTCCTTGATTACTGTATCGGCCTCGTTGCTGAACTCCCTGCTGCCTCTTCCCACTCCGGTCCCGATACTTCACTCGGCCACCTGGATCATTCGTCTACAGAAACGTCCAGTCCGTGTTTCCCTACTCCTCAAGAACCACCAGTGATTGCCTATCCACCTCCACATCAAACAGAATCACCTCTCCAACGGCTTTAAAGCATTCAATCATCTTGCCCACTCCTACCTTCCCTCATTACTCTCCAACAACTCAGCCTGCACCCTTTGCTCCTCTAATTCTGTCCATCTCACTGTGCATCAATCTCTCGCCCACGTCCTGCCTCTGACCTAGAATACCCTCCCTCTTCATATCTGACTGGCAATTATTCTCCCCACTTTTAAATCTTTATTAAAGTTTTATTGAAAAGCCTTGCTTTCCCCTTCACCCACTCCCTTCTGTGTCGCCCTGACTTAATCCCTTTATTCATTCTTCCTCCCAATCCCACAGAATCTATGTACATATCTGCAATATTATGCATTTACATTGCCTGATTCCTCCTCTAGACTGTAAGATCGTTGTGGGCAGGTAATGTGTCTTATTTTGGTAAATTGTACTTTCCCAAGTGCTTAATATGGTGATTTATATACAATGAATTCTCAGTAAATACGATCGACTGACTGACTCTTCTTCCTCTCATTACTTTTCCTTTTTTATCTATGCTTTCTCTTTCTTCCTCCTCTCCAGCTCTTCCTCTTCTTTCTTCTCCTTTTAATTCTCCTTCTTTTCTTCTCCCTCACCTTCTTCCTCTTCCTCCCTTCTTCTGTATTCCTTATCCCCCCACTGCATCTTCTCCTTCCTCCTCCTGCTCCTGGTCATACGCCTTCTTCTTCATTTCTCTGGTGTTCTTTCCTATTGGGAGTTGGTTATATCCAATCCATGAATTATCCTAGGTAATTGGTGAATCAATTACATCATTAATAAAGCGAGTCCTATGTGCTAAGCACGTACATCACAGGCAAGAATTGATGGCTGACCTGACTGGGCAACCCCTCTAACAGGGGACCCGGGGTCTCCAGGATGGGGGTAAGGTCTTTCTCCTGTTCCATGTGGAATAACATCTCCCCAGAAGACGCAACCCCATCCCCGTTTGGGGGGATGCCAGTGGCTCAGGTTCACCTGCTTTCAGTTCGGTGCTGGACTGAAAGACATGAAGGAGGCTGGGTAGCTTAGGAGTCAGAACATAGGACTGGCTTCTCATTCTTGTTCTGCCCTTTGCCTGCTGTGTGACCTTGGAGAAATCCCTTCGCTTATCTGGGCCTCTGTTTACTCCTCTTTGAAATAGTGATGAGGTTTGAATCCAGTGTAGGACAGGTAATGTACCTGATATGATAGCCATTCATTTACCCAAGCGCTCAGTAAGTGCCATGACAACACCAACAACTAACAACTAGCGCAACACAATGATACTAATAAATAATATTGATAATTCATGTCCACGAACATCCCTAATAATAAGAAAAATACCTGTCAGGGTTTCGGGGCAGACACAGTCACACGAGTCATCTCACAGGATCTCCATATACGCTTTGGAGAGGAAGGGAATGAAAGCAGGAAGAGAAGAGATGAAAATAGGGACAGACTCACTTTCCTGCAATCAGCTCCCTGATGGCAACCCTCAGCGGGTGAAGTCAGAAGGCCGCGCTCGGTCCCCCTTGAAGCCAGCGTTGCTCGTGCAGCACCAGAGGAGAGGAAGGTCGAGACCACAGAGCATTTTCCAACCCCGCCGCATCCAGGCCTTCTCCCTTGCCCGACCCCCCTCCGCTCCCTCCCTGTGGCTCCTCATCAAGTGGACCCTCTCTCCGGGGGCCCGGCCAGGTCAGCAGAAGGTCAGCTCCCTTCTCTTTGTCCCCACGGCACCTCCAAGAAAAGATCCGATTGAGACCCAGAGTGACAGGGCCCACCCCAGGTGACTTTCCCACGCTCTAGACCCTTGGCTAGTTGGAAACACCCTTAGAGTTCGCAGAGAGGAGGTCCCCTCCCTCTTCCAGCACCGGAGCAAGGAGTAGCAATAGCGCCTAACACTGCACTAAACACTGGGAAAATTACCCAGGGGAAATTAAACACGGTCCCCGGAAACTTCCCTATCTAAGCATAATTGAGTGGAGGTCTAGCGACAGAAACATAAAGACAATGAAACAAAAGACAAGAACAACAGGGGAAGGTGGCCAGAGGAGAAGTTTCAGGCTCCTCCTGGCGCGGATTCCAACAGCCACAGCCACAAGCCCGGTTCTCCGAGCGGAGAGGCGGGTGACTCTGAAGGCTGGCGTGGCAGGATCCAGCCAGGTTTTTATCCGCTCTGCTCGTGAGCAGCTCCCAGGACCTGGGACAGGAATCACAGCCGGGTCGCGGGGGAACAGAGCTCAGGAGCACTAATGAGTCTACACCATTATCCTCGGTGGCGGCCAGTGGAGACTGGGGCCCGTGGAGAATGTGGCAGGGGGGACCTCGAAGGGCAGGGTCGGGGGCTCAGCACTCAGAGAAGTGCAGCAGGGACCTAGCCCGGAGATCTTTGCTGAGTTATTCTGCAAGAAGGGGCAGCGACTCCATCTCTAGTCTTGGGGAGGAGTGAGGCTCATCCATCAGCCCGGTGCTCAGCCCCTTTTGGCTAGGCCTCGCTCTCTGACTCCATCAAAACTGGTCCTTCCCAGGGCTGCCCTCGGGAATACACAGCCACCAGTTCTTTCCCAAGCCCTTCCCGGAGGAAATCACACATTCCCAATCCACCAACAGCATATACTGTGTCCAGACCTCCGTGCTAAATGCTGAGAAAATAAAAGCATACAGGTAGAAGAGATGATCTCTCGTCCCAAGGAGTTTACAATCTAATAGGGAGAAAGACACAAAATGAATTACCGATAAAATAGGAAGATATATTTATGGGAAAGTAAGGGCTTAAACAGACAATCACATACTGTAGCAATATTAGGGAAGCCATGGGGGCTTCCTGGGCAGTAAGCTCTACTATTCCTTACACAATCAACCGGTCAGTTGTATTTACTAAGCAGTTACTGAGAGGTGCTAAATTCTTGAGAGAGTAAAATAAAGTAAATAGACATATCTCCTGTCTTCAAGAATATTTCAATCTAACGAGGAAGGAAGGTATGAGAAGAAGAAGCAACGTGACCTAGTGGAAAGAGCACAGGCCTGGACGTCACAGGAACCAGATTCTAATCCCTGTTTTGCTACTTGTCTGCTGTGTGACCTTGCACAAGTCACGTAACTTCTCTCTACCTCACTTTCCTTAGCTATTCAATGGGGATTTGAAACCTGTTCTACCTCTAATTTAAACTGTGATCTTGGTGTGAAACAGGGGCTACGTCTGACCTGATCGTTTGTACCTATTCCAGTACCTAGTACAGTGTCTGGCACCCAATAGAGATTATCAAATGCAACAACAATAATGATAATAACGAATGCAATAATAATTTACCACTAGAGTGGTCAGGTTAAATAATTGAATGTACATTTGAATAAAGATGAATACACAAGTGCTGAAGATGGGTTTAAATAAAGTCATATGTGCTTGAGTTGACTCATCTTAAAATACTGGGACAGAAACTGAGAGAGACTAAATTGATACAATTAGAAATGTTACAGATAGTTAGGATTGAATAAGTGGTGAGGTGGGATTTAGGAAGAGGAGACCTAGGTAAAAGAAAAATAAATGGCGAAGAACTCCTGGAAGAAGAAGAATTTCAGAAGGGCTTTAAAGTGAACGGTACTATGGCAGGTATGAAATGGGAGGGAGTATAATGCAGGAGAAAGGGTATGGAGCCGGGGAAAGTTGAGAATGAGGCATGGCTTTTAGGTTACTTTGGAAGGTGTGAAGAATGAAACCTAGGGTGTAGTGAGAGAAGAGAATGTATATGCAGAAGAGCGAGAATGCTGAGAGATATTCTTGAAACTCATGTGTCAGGAATTTTTGCTTTATGTGGACAGGAATGGACAACCACAAGAAGGATTTGAGCAGTGGGGAGACCTGACACTCCCTCCTTTCCCATGTCAGACAAATCACAGCTCTTCCCACATTGACCACCCTCCTAAAGTCTCATCTCCTCCAACAAGCTTTCTCCAATTAATTTCTCACTCCCCAGAGGCATATAATTTCTTCAGCCAATTCTAGCACATAAGGACTAATTTATTCCCTCCTTACTACGTATATATATATTTGTTCGAAGACAGTCTCACAAGCCCGTAACTTTGGTGTTATCCTCCACACATGTCCTTCATTCAGTTAACGGTGAAATGTACTGTATTAACCACTTGGAAACTTCAGTAGATGTGGTAGATTCGATTAATTTCTTCCCTGATCTCTCATTCCACCAACTGTCACTTTGTTATTTCCAAGTCAGCTAAGCGTCTGTTTAAACATACTTACATCTTTATTGTCTATTACCTCTTCCTACCTGTAATCAATTGTAGTGTCTGTCTTTCCTGCTAGGTTACAAACTTCTTGAGTGCAAGGATTGCGTCTACCAATTCTGCTGTCCTCTCACAAGAGCTCAGTACAGTGTTCTGCATCCAGGTGATGCTTAATCAAACTATTGATTGGTTGACTCGTCCAGACATGTTCCTTGCCAACAAGGAGGTCCCACCAGATCGAGGAAGAGAGAATGGAAAGCTGATGGAGTAGCTGTAGGCAGGTCAGACGGGGGGAATTGTTGGAATGAAGGGAGCTGTATAGATAAGGAGGATAAGGTTGCTCAGGTAGAGCTTTAGGAAATGGGTATTTTATCCCCATTTTACGGTTTACAAATGAGGGTGGAGTTTGGCGCCTTGCTATTCTAGTTTCTTTAGCAAGTGATGGATCAAGATATTAAAACAGCAGGATTGAAGTGATTCAAAGAAAAGCTTACAATGCTTGATGTTTTATTGCAGAACCTTCGGTGTTGCCTAGCCTGTTGGATCTGCACCCTTTAAGCGTGTAGTAATCACATGCCCTCAGCATCACAACACCAGTGTACATATCAGTAATGTATATATTTATATTAATGTTATTATATTAGAGAAGCAACGTGGCTTAGTGGAAAAACCACGGGTTTGGAAGTCAGAGGATGTAGATTCTAATCCAGCCTCCACCACCTGTTGCAGTGCGACCTTGGGCAAGCCCATTAACGTCTCTGTACCTCAGTTACCTCATCTGTAGAATGGGGATTTAGGCTGTGAGCCCCATGGGGGCAACCTGATTACCTCGTATCTACCCCAGCTCTTAGAACACAGCGTTTAGAATAGTGCTTGGCACATATTAAACACTTAACAAATGTCATCATTACTATTAATGTCTGTCTCCCCCTCTAGTCTGTAAGTTCCTTGTAGGCGGGAACGTGTCTACCAAGTCGTTGTACTTTACTCTCCGAAGCGCTTGGCTCAGTAAGCACACAATAAGTGCTCAATAAGTACTGTTGGTTGATTGAAATACTGTGATTCCCTGAGTGATTTGACTTCTCCATCTCACCCTGCCTCATCTCACTTCCCAGACGAACACCCAACCCATTGCGCCAGGTCCCTGAAAGCCTATTGTTTCACAGGACCTAGATGAAGGGGTTCAGTTTAGGGGCCACTGAGGTAATGAACACCCCTACCGCCTTGGTCAGGTCCACCCTGTCCTGGGTGGAAAGTTTGATGTACGTAAAGATGCAGCTGATGTAAATGATGGAGACCATGGCCATGATGGGAGGAGAAGATGGAAATGGTCGTTTTCCTTTTCCGGGGATAGGGCAGTCTCAAATGGAACAGGCTAACAGTAGGGGAGACCGTTCGGACCCCTGTGACAGGAGATGGACTTCTGTACCTACTGCAGGAGCGAGAGTGGAAGTTTCATTCTCTTTGGTTCCCAGTAGGCACATGGGGAAGAATTGTGAGACTAATGGAAGTATCCTCAGGGTTGAGTCGGGAGACACTAATGCATGGTAGATGCTTTGGTGGCTCTGGCTGTGAACGTTTAATGCTCAGATTGGGGAAATTTCCAGAGGAACGGGATGCAGTCGCAGCCATTCCAAACAATTAATCCCTAGTCCAGGTAACCAACAGGAGAATAAACAAGGTGGAGAGATGGGGATCTTCCTTCTGCCTTCTGCTAGGTCCAGAGGTGGTGAGGTATTGGGCTGAATTTCTCTGGGCTCAGTTATCCCTGCATCTCTCCCCGAAACGCAGCTCGCCTACAGAACCTCCACTCTTGCATCGAGATGCTCCCTCCCAGATCAAATAAGATGTCATGTATAGCAATTATTTAATCAGTTGGCCAATCAGTCTTTCAATGGTGTTTCTTGAACACCGACTGCTCAGAGATTTCATGGTAATTATTAAGAGCCCAGAGTGTGCAAAACAGTCCTTCAGTCAATCAGATGGCATTTATTGATCACCTATTGAGTACAAAGAAATCCTTCAATCAATCAAATGGAATCTAGTGACTAACTACTGAGTTCTAGATACTGTACTAAGTACTTGGGAGAGCACAACTAAAGAAAGGCACAAAGTTCCTGCTATACAGGCATTTCCAATCGATTAAGGGAGGCAGAGAGAGATGATTTCCAATGAGTGGGAGCCAGAGTACGAATAAGGATCAGGAAGGAAGCAGAACAAATAGGACAGATTGGAATGTTGCTTGTTTATGGTTTTCGGTAAGTGCTTACTATGTGCCAGACATGGTAGTAAGCGCTGGGGTACATCCAAATTAATTAAGCTTGTCACAGTCCCTGTCCCACAAGGGGCTCACAGTCTTAATGTCCATTATACAGATGAAGTAACTAAGACACGGAGATGTGAAGTGACTTGCCTAAAGTCACACAGAATACAAGTGGCAGAGTCGGGATTAGAATCCAGGTCTTTCTGACTCTCAAGCCCCTGCCCTGTCGACTAGGTTACACTGGTTCTAGCTCACCTCCTTCAGTAGGCCTTCCCAGACTGAGCCCCCTTTTTCCTCTCCTCCTTCCCATCCCCCCTCCCTACCTCCTTCCCCTCCCCACTGCACCTGTTTTTCATGTTTGTACAGATTTATTACTCTATTCATTTTACTTGTACATATTTACTATTCTATTTATTTTGTTAATGATGTGCATCTACGTTTACTTCTATTTATTCTGATGACTTGACACCTGTCCATATGTTTTGTTTTGTTGTCTGTCTCCCCCTTCTAGACTGTGAGCCCGTTGTTGGGTAGGGATCGTCTCTATGTGTTGTCAACCTGCACTTCCCAAGTGCTTAGTACAGTGCTCTGCACACAGTGAGTGCTCAATAAATACGATTGAATGAATGAATGAATGGTTCTCTTATGACTGCTCAAAGGCCTGTCCAAATAAGAATATAGCACTATCATTAAATCTTATGTTGACATATGCATACGTGCTGAGATGAGAGGAAGTGGGAGTGAAATGGGGAGAGCAAGTGGGTAGAAGTGAGGGGGAAAGTGGAAAGTGGGGGGGAAAGGGGAGAGCAATAGGCTAGTAGTGAGAGGTGGTGAGCCTTTGGGTTCCCTTCCGCCAGCAACAGGTGACATCAAATATCTGGGTGAAAGAACCCACTTAGGACATAGAAGAAGACTTGGAAAAATTAAATGCACACACATTGCACCTCTGGTACTCAATCAGCTTCGGCACTGACCTGCAGGGCAAACCTCAGAACATCTCTATCATGTGGAGGGAAAAGGAAAGATTCCCCTCTGAATGGATGAGGACAGAAGGGCTGGGGTTGCAGGGGGCACCTGGTCAAGGGAGGGATTAACAGGAGGCCGGATGCGGTGGCGCACATTGGGCTAGAGAAAGGTCAGGTCCTGTTTGTCGGGCAGCAGATAAAGCATTAAGCTAACGTACAGGCACCGAGCCTCTATGGTCAACCTTTTGCTACTCCTGCAGATTTTTCTGTGGTATTTTATCGCAGATGAGCTTTCACTTCCTGGAGGAAAACCCAACCCGGTACACCAGAGCCATGAAAGCCTGCTTGACCTGCTGGTTCCGCAGGGATGAAAGGGGGACCACAGACGTGTAGAGCACCGCCACCCCCTTGGTCAGTTCCACCCTGTCCTTGGTGGAGGGTTTGATGTACATGAAGATGCAACTGCCATATATAATGGAGACCACAACCATGTGGAAGGAGCAGTTGGAAAATGCCTTTCTCCTCTGCTGGGTGGAGGGCAGCCTCAGGATGGTGCGGACGATGGCTGTATAGCACACAGTCATTAGCACCATGGCAACAAGGAGCGTCCCCAAGGACAAGACGAAAACCATCACCTCCAGGAAGCGAGTATCTGTGCATGAGAGCCCCATCACTGGGGAAGAATCGTAGATTACGTGGTTGTTGATATTGGAGTCGCAGAAGTCTAGCCTGGCCCCCATCACAACCGGTGGGAACACGATCAAATACCTGGAGAGAAAATGGCAGAGGAACAGCAGTTAGCATATGCCCCGTTTCATGGCAGTCGTGTAATGCAGGGGCATGTAGATGGCAACATAGCTGTCGTAGGAAACGTCCGCCAGGAGGAAGAACTCTTTCAACCCCAGGGAGATGAAGAAGAACATCTGAGTGAAGCATTTGGAAAAGGAAATAGTTCTGACTAGGAATCTGGGAATGCAGGCGAATGTGAAGGCAATCTCCAGCAAGGATAAACTACGCAGGAAGAAGTAGTACTTAGGGTGCGGAGGCGGGATTCCAGCAGGTTCAGAGTGACGAGCGGCCGGCAGGAGCGGGTGAGGTGGAGTTCCGCGCTCCGCACTGGCGGTCGTCGCCACGGCTTCCCGAAGGCGGAGCCCTCAGCCCCCTGCAGCACCCCCCGCGGGCGGCCCCTGGGGCGCCACCACAGCAACCCATCTCCAGTCCGTTGGTCAATTGGAAGAAAACGCTGCGCAGATGGAAAGCACAGAAATCCAAATCATCTTGATTCTTCTATGCTCAAAGAAGACCCATCAAAATTCCAATGTTCAGATGAAAATGAGAATAGGAATATAGACAACAGATATGAGAGTTTTACTACCCCTGAAGGTCCCAGACTCCGCCCAAGATGTTCTGATTGGGGAAGTGTGGTTGAAGTGGATGAAATGAGGACAAAAGTTAATAAAGAAATTGCAAGATACAAAAGAAAACTGATAAATGAATTTGGAAGAGAACGGAAGTCATCTTCTGGAAGTTCTGACTCAAAAGAATCAACGGTACCTGCAGAACGAGAAACTAATGAAAGTGTTCTGAGAAGAAGACAAAACAGATCATCTATGGGAAGAACACCATTGCGTATGACCGATATATTAAAGAAGTTCCAAGGCACCTTCGGCAACCAGGAGTTCATCCCAAAACACCCAACAAATTTAAGGAGTACAGCCGAAGGTCTTGGGATCAGCAGATGAAGCTGTGGAAGGTTACTCTGCATTTTTGGGGTCCTCCAGAAGAAGACGGGAGTGACTTACAAGACATTAGTCCTGTTGATCTCGGTGAAATGGAGATTGAATCTGCAGAGAGTAGCTCCAAATCACAAACGAGCTCTCGGGATAACTTTGGAGAAATCGAAAAGAAGGGGCAGAACACTATGAAAATTGAAAAAGCTACTTCGTCAAGCAACAGTCCTGCTTCTCTTCTGAATGCAGATGTGAAACTCCAGGCCAGAACCACGAGCTATGCCAAGAGATAACATTGGAAATCTCAAGAGCATTGGAAGTTGAACATCAGAGGGTAAATATCCTCCACCTTTTCCTTGCCAAGAATCCTGCTGATATTAAAATGCACGAGGATTATTCTGTTTTCTTTTGATTGCAAGTGCCGCGTTCATATTTATTTTTAATTTTGTTGCCTTTTGACTGACAATATGGGGAAGGCTGAACTTCACACAGGGTGTCCCAAGGGAATAGGTGGTATTTTGTTGTGTCTCCCCCTTCTAGACTGTGAGCCCGTTGTTGGGTAGGGACTGCCTCTCTATGTTGCCGACTAGTACTTCCCAAGCGCTTAGTACAGTGCTCTGCACACAGTAAGCGCTCAATAAATACGATTGATTGAAGGAATGAATGAATGAATGACGATGGTCAGGTTCCCGGGTGAAGCTCACTGTGTAGGTGAGAAAGAGGACAAGGAAGAGCAGATCCTGCAGGTCGGGGTCGTCTGTAAGCCCCATGAGGATTAAATATGTCACGCCCGTGCCATACCCTATGGTTGGTTGGTGGAGTCAGCCAAATCTACAGGAGCAATGGGAGAGATGGGGGAGCTGAGGGCAGGTGCAGGAACAACCTAAGACGGGGAGAAGAGCCCATGGACCAACCAACAGATGACGTTCCGGGATTCAGACTCCGGTTGCCACAAGACCCAACCATGCATACTGAGGTCATATGGGAGTTGGTAGGAAAATGTCCCCAGTTCCACTACAGCCGATCCCCCGGTGTTTTGTGGGCACCCGTTTGACCCCTCTCTTCTAGCTCAGTTCTTCACCCCTGGCTCTTTCCCTGCCCACAGTACAAGTGATCCCATTAACCCCGGAAAGCTCCCCGTTCTTCTGACAGCCTAGTCCTCTCTGGCTCCCACCTCTCAGTGTATTTCTCACTCTTTCTACTGAGTGATTCTGCCCTTCTGTCTGCTTCTGCCGGGATCTGGTCGTCGCTTTCAGCGGCCATGATTCATACAGCCTGGGGCGGAGTAGAGGGGCAGCTAGGAAATTGGGCCAAAGATCTTGACCATTACCTTCCATTACCTCCCTCAGCCTTCCTCCTCCTCGTCCTCGTTCCCTTTTCCTCTCCTCCTTTCTCATTTACCTCCTCCTCTTCTTTTGCTTTTTCCTCCTCTCAAGCTTTCTCCTCTATCTCCTCTTCCCTTTTCTCCCTCCTTCTCTTCCCCCTCCTTCTTCTCCTCTTACTTGTCGTTCTCCTCTTCCCCCTCGCCTTCTTCCTCCCCTTGTGCCTCTTCTTCCTCTTCCTCCCTTCTTCTATACTCATTATACCCTCTTTCCCCTCTTCCTCCTGCTCCTGGTCATATACCTTCTCCACTTCTCTGGTGTCATTTTCTAGTGAGCAGTAGTTATACACGGTTCAGGAATTATCCTGTCCAAGTGATGAATCAGTTACACCATTAACAAAGCACGCCCTATGTGCTAAGCACTGCCTAAAGTACTGAGGTAGATTCAAATGGTCATATCGGACCTACGTTTTGTCCCTCAGGAGGCTCCCAGTCTGCCTTATCTTCATTTTATAGAGGAGGAGGCTGAGGTTCAGAGTGGTGAAGTGATTGCCCAGGGTCAACACATAGGCTAGAGGGTAATTTCGACTAGTTGCCAGAACTCCTGTCTCCCAGGCTCGGACTGTTTTCAGTATGTTGCTCTTCCTCCTGCCAAAAAATAAAGACATCCCCATTGCAGGCAGGATTTAATGACTAATATGACTGGACAACTTCTCTAACAGGGGGCCCGGGATCTCCAGGGTGGGGGTAAGATCTTCCTCCTGTTCCATGTGGAATGACATCGTCGTTGGAGACACTCCCTACACCTGTGGGGGTAGGAGATCCCCATGGCTTCTGCTCACTCGGTTTACTCAGGCTGATTCTTGCCCTGGACCAGTAAATATGAAGAGAACTCGTTAATTTAAGGATCACAGCTTGGGGCAAGGTTCTGGAAGACCTGGGCTTTCATTCCAACTCTGCCCCTGGACTGCTGCATAACCTCGGAGCAGCCCTTTCACTTCTATGGGCCCCCATTTTCCCCTCTGTAAAATGGGGATAAAGTTTGTGAGGCCCGTGTGGGTAAGGCACTGTGTCCGATTGCATAACCATGCATCCATCCAAGCGCTCAGCAAACAGTAAGTGCCTACTAAGTGCCATAACAACAAGAATAACAACAGCCACTGAAATAAAAATAATAATGAGGATAAAAACAATAATAATAATCATTCATATCCATTGTCATCCCGACTAATAGATAAAATGCATGTGTGGGTCTCAGAGACAGGAGGGCACAAGAGTCAGCTCCCATGAGCTCCACATGCCCTTTCGGGGTGAGGAAGATAAAGGGGGAAGAGCAGGGAGGAAAACAGGGACAGACTCATTTTCCCGAGGATCAGATACCTGATGTCGCCCTTCAGAAGATGAACCGAGAAGACAGCACTCGGCCCCCGTCGAAGCGGGTGTGCTGTTGCTGCACCAGAGGAGGACAGGGTCTTGACCAGGAAGCACTATCTATCCTCTTCAAATCCGGGCTTCCTCCCTACAGCCGGCCCCCTAGTTCTGGCTCCTCGAAAAGCAGACCCCCTCTCGGGGCCCCGCCCCAGGCCATCCAAAGGTCAGCTCCCCTCCCTTTGTCCCCACCGCACTTCCGAGAGCAGATCTGATCCGGACCCCAGAGAGACAGCTCCCAACCCAGGTGCCCTTCCTATGAGACAGACCCTCGGGGAATGCGAAAGGCTCTCAGAGTTCACAGAGACAAAGTCCCGTCTCTCCTTCAGCAACAGAGCAAGGAGTAGCAATGGGGTAAAGCATTGCTCTAGGCACTGGGGGAAAATTATCCAGGGGAGAATTAGACAGGGTCTCTGGAAGGCTCCCCATCGAAGCATAATTGGGCAGAGGCCTGGCGACAGAAAGTAAGGGCAATGACAAATAAGACAAGAGCAACAGGGGACGGTAGCCAGAGGAGACGTTTCAGTCTCCTTGTGGCCCGGATTCCAACAGCCACAGCCACCGACCCCAGTTCTCTGTTCGGGGATGCGGATGACTCTCAGGACCAACGTGGTAGGAACCAGGCTGGTTTTATCTGCTCTGTTTGCGACGACCTCCGTGGTCAGGTGCCAGGAGTCAGGAGCAGTAATGAGCTTACACCGTTGCCCATGGTGGTAGCCCGTGGAGACCGGGGCCCGTGGAGAACGGGGCCGGGGGGACCTCTGAGGGCAGGGCAGGCGACTCAGCACCCAGAGATGAAGCGGAGACTGCAGGGATGCAGTCTGGAGACCTTGGCTGTGTTTGTCGTTGGCGAGGGACAGTTAGGCCGGTCTTGGCCTGGGAGAGGGGAGAGGCTCATCTGCCAGCCCGGTGCTGCCCCACCATCAAACAAGACCCTCTGTCTGGGCCCTGCTTTCTGGCTTCAGCCATTTGTTTCTGAATTGTACTTTCCAAGCGCTTAGTACTGTGTTCTACACACAGTAAACTCTCAATAAATACGATTGAATGAATGAATGAATTTGTGCCTGGACTCCAGCTGTTAATCAGCACTGGTCCCACCCAGGAACAGCCCTCGGGCATTCACAGCCAGCAGTTCTTTCCCAAACACTTCCCAAGAGAAAATCCCACTATCCCAATCCATTAGCAGTATTAACTCTGTGCAGACCTCCGTGCTAAACGCTGACAAAACAAAAACAAAAACAAAAACAAAAAACAAAAAAACACAATAGAAGTATGAGACAAGGAGTTTACAAGCTAGCCAGGAAACAGACCCAGAATGAATTACTGATAAAATAGTAAGGCATATTTATGGGAAAGTAAAGGCTTAAATAGAAGATCTCATACTGTAGTAGTCGTAGTAGTAGTAGCAGCAGCAGCAGCAGCAGCAGCAGCAGCAGCAGCAGCAGCAGCAGCAGCAGTAGTAGTAGTAGTAGTAGTAGTAGTAGTAGTAGTAGTAGTAGATGTTATGAGCTCCTCCAGAGAAAGGTGAACTGCTCTATTCCTTATCCAGCCAATCAGCCAATCAGTGGTACTTATTGAGTGCCTACTGAGAAGTGCTAAACTGTTGAGATACTACATAGAATAAACAAACACCTCCCCTCTCCTCCAGAATAATGCAGGCTAATGAGGAAGGAAGGTATGAGAAAAATGAGAAATAGCGTGTCCTAGTGGAAACAGCACAGGCCCGAAAGTCCCAGGACCCAGGTTCTAATTCCTGCTCTGCAACGTGTCTGCTGTGTAACCTTGTGCCACTTAACTTCTCTCTGCCTCACTTTCCTTAGCTGTTCAATGGGGATTCAATACCTGTTCTACCTCCAATTTAGATTGTAAGCTTAATGGGGAACAGGGACTGCATCTGACCTGATGTTCTTGTACTTACCCTTGTGTTTACTACAGTGTTTGGCACACAGTAAAGCAATCAACAAATACAACAATAATAACGATATTAACAATAATAATAGCAATAATAATGATTTACCACTAGAATGACCAGATTAAATAATCGAATGCACAGCTGAATAAAGATGAATGCACATTTGCTGAAGATGGTTTCAAATAAAGTTATCTGTGCTAGAGTTGGCTCAATTTAAGAGGAAGGGCGATTAATTGGGAGAGATTAAATTGATATGAACGGAAGTGCTATGGGTTGTTGGAATTGAATAAGTGCTGAGGTGGTAGTTAGGAGGGTGAGTCCTAAGTAAAGAGAAAATTAATTGGGGAAGAACACTTGGAGGAAGAGGGATTTCAGAAGGGCTTTTAAGACAGAGAATTGTAATCTGGCAGGTATGAAATATGAGGGAGCTGTGGTACTACATCAGCTTTGGCACCGACCTACAGAACAAACCTCGGAACGTCTCTATCACATGGAGGCAAAGGGCAACATTGACCTCTGAATGGTCGCGAGAAGAAGGGCTAGGGTAGCAGGGAGACCTGGGTAAGGGAGGGATTTCCAGAATGACGGGTGCGGGGGCGCACAGAGGGCTGGAGAACGGCCAGGTCCTGTTTGTCGGGCAGCAGATGAAGCAGTAGGCTAATGTAGAGGCGCCGATCTCTGTGGTCGACCTTTTGCGAATCCTGCAGATTTTCCTGGGGTATTTTATCACAGATGAGCCTGCGGTTCCGAGAGGAAAACCCAACCCGTTGTACCAGGGCCCTGAATGCCTGCTCGTTCCTCAGGTTGTAAATGACGGGGTTCAGCATGGAGGGGCAACTGAAGTGTAGAGCACCGCCACAGCCTTGGTCAGTTCTACCCTGGCCTTGGCAGACGGTTTGATGTACATGAAGATGCGACTGCCATATGTGATGGAAACCACGACTATGTGGGAGGAACAGGTGGAAAAAGCCTTTCTCTTCTGCCAAGCGGAGGGCAGTCTCAGGATGGCGCGGATGATGGATGTGTAGGACGCGGTCACCAAGTCCATGGTGACCAAGAGCGTCCCCGAGGCCAAGAGGAAAGCCATTAGCTCTAAGAACCGGGTGTTCGAGCAGGAGAGCTATAGCATGGGAGAAGAATCACAGATGAAGTTGTTGATGATATTGGAGGAGCAGAAATCATGATGGAGGAGAACGATGACTGGTGGAAAGACGACCAGGAACCCAGCCAGCCCGCAGCATAAGACAGGCAGGACGCAGAAGCCCTCGGTCATGACGGTCGTGTAGTGCAGGGGCCGGCAGATGGCGACGTAGCCGTCATAGGACATTGCGGCCAGGAGGAAGAACTCCATCACCCCAAGAAAGATGATGAAGAACAGTTGAGTGAAGCAGCTGGAAAAGGAAATGGTTCTGTCTCCGGTGACGATGGTGACCAGGAATCTGGGAATGCAGGCAGACGTGAAGGCGATCTCCAGCAAGGAGAAACTGCACAGGAAGAAGTACATGGGGGTGCGGAGGCTGGCGTCCAGCAAGGTGAGGGTGACGATGGTAAGATTCCTGGTGACGCGTAGGTGAGGAAGAGGACTAAGAAGAGCGAAGCCTGCAGCTGGGGGTCATCGGTGAGCCCCACGAAAATGAACTCTGTTACCCCCGTGCCGTTTCCCATAGTTGCTTGATCTCGTTGACTGGACTGTTGATACAACAGAAGAGAGAGAGGAAGTGAGGTCTGGCACAGAAGCAGCCTGTGATCCAGGTGGAGAGGCGAGGAGCAGTGAACCCCTGCTCTCTCCCTTCTTTCATTCAGTCGTTCATTCATTCAGTTGTATGTATTGAGGGCTTACTGTGTGAAGAGTACTGTACTAAGCGCTTGGAAGAGTACAATATAACAATAACAAACACATTCCACACAACACATTACATGTCGAAACAACAAAGAAGTGGTTGAGTTGAGTAAGACCCAGGTCCTTCTGTCACCCAGGTTCAGACTCTACTAACTCTGCTTTACTCTCCTAAGAACTCCGAATCGTGCTCTGCACAAATCAATTAAGATTTTAGTCAATTCTATGGCTTGAACTTACTGCTTAAGAGTAAATTCTAAATTAATGATATTGATTAATTTATTTACTCTTTGGCTGATGACTGCACCGAAAGAACATTCAGATCTATTACCTGCAGAACGACAGGTGGAGAAAAGGGAAAATCCTTCTCGTGTCAATCGAGGACCACACAATTTTCCCACTCTTTCTGATGGCTTTCTCGGGACTTTGACTCGGCATGCAGAGACAGAAGAGAATTTTGTGGTTCAGACTAGTTCCACCTCAGACATACAGAATGCACACGGCACGGGGGTAGCAGAGTTCATTTTCGTGGGGCTCACCAATGACCCCCAGCCTCAGGCTCCGCTCTTCTTCGTCCTCTTTCTCACCTACGCCTTAAGCATCACCGGGGATCTGACCATCGTCACCCTCACCTTGCAGGACACCCGCCTCCGCACCCCCATGTACTTCTTCCTGTGCAGTTTTTCCTTGCTGGAGATCGCTTTCACATCTGCCTGCATTCTCTACCTCACCAAACCAAAATCTCAGCGTGGTGGGTGGGGTTTTGGGGGGAATCTCTCCCACGATCTTCCAGGGGAGAACTCCCCATCCGTTTTTCCCAGAAATCATCCAGTACCCTGGGAAGCTCTACCGGCTGATGCATTCGGGGCCATATCCCCGCTGTCAGGATCATCAGGGTGGACGTTGGTTTGTCCCGATGAAGGAGTTCTACTCACTGAGCAGGGAGACGAGGGACTCTGAAAGTCGAGGGTCAGGCTGGTTTTATCCACTCTGTTGGCAATGGACTCTGGGGAAACAGTGGCCAGGAGCCACAGCTGATCTGAGGGAAGACATGCTCAGGAGCACTAATGAATCTACGCCGTTAACCATGATGGCAAAAAACAGAGCCTGGGGCCCTTGGGAAACAGAATGGAAAGCAGAAACAGATGCTCAGAGCACAAAGCCGAGGCGAGGGGTGCTGGGACTCAGCCTGGAGACTCCTGGATAAGTTCCTCCCCAGGGAGGAGCAGAGACACTGGGTTTATCCTGGGATAGGGGGCGGGGAGAGGGAAGCATCCGAGAGCCCAAATAATCCTCAGCAAAGTATACAGGAAAATGTACATATTTTCCCTCCTTTCCAATTTCTTCCATTTGTTCCAAAGTGACTGTCTGATCTGGGCCAGAATTTTGGGCTACACCTAGCACTCCCTTTCCGCGGTATTATCTAGAGTATCACGAGAACATCTTCTTGTTGCTTTCTTGAATATCACTGGAGTATTTCTGTCCCTCTGATTCCACACTATCCAGTGCTGGATCTAGAAGCAGGGGACGTGGGAATTGTCCAAGGCGCTGAAATATATGGCTTGAGAGACAGAAGACACAGATGTCCACCTCTATCGAACCATCGTTTTTATGGAGCACGTACTGTGACCAGAACACTGTACTAAGGGCTTGGGAGAGTGCAACACAACAATATAACAGGCACATGCCTTGCTCACAATGAGTTTACAGTCTAGAGGGGGAGATGGACATTAATATAAATAAAATCCAGACATATACATACTTGCTGCACTATAATGCTTGGCGGGGCGTGGTGAATAAAAAGAGCAAGTCGGGGTGGCGCAGAAGGGAGGGGAGAAAGAGGAAATAAGGGTTTAGTCAAGGAAAGCCCTTTGTATGAGATATGCCTTCACTAAGGCTTTGAAGGTTGGAAGAGTAATTTTCTGTCGATTATGAAAAAGGAAGGTGTTTCAGGCCAGAGGCAGGACATGGACGAGAGGTTAGTGGTGAGATAGGCGAGATTGAAATACAGTAAGTACGTTGGCATTAAAGAAGCAAAGTGTGTGGACTGGGTTGTTGTAAGAGAGCAATAGGGTGAGACATATATTCATATATACACAGACATACATTCTTTTCTTTCCCTTCCACACTCCCTACTGCTTTTTCCATGATCTCTGGATGACTGGAGAAAGAGAGAGTCATCGCTGCCCCGGATCGTTCATTACATAGAATCAGCTCTTATTACACCCAGCAGCCCACATGTTTGAAGACAGGAAGGAGATATTAAAAATAGATACAGTAATTACATTTGTTTTTTTCTCAAAGCTGAGTTCACTTTTCCTGTGAAGAGCATTGATATCATCATTCTCTTCGCAGAGCAGTCACTCTTTCCTGTTACAGAAACGAAGAAGGCAGCACTGTTCCATCAAGGCAGAATCACGAATTCTGCTAACACCATCTGAGATCATCGCTTGGCACTGATCAGGATTAACCTCTTCCCTCCACTTTATGCAGTGAGCTCCATGTGGGACAGGGAACTTATAAACTTGTATCTGCCCCAGTGCTTAGAACAGTGCCTTTTAGATTTATTAATGACTCTCTCCCTCTCCATACTGTAAGCTGGTATTGGGCAGGGAATGTGTCTGTTTATTGTTGTATTGTACTCTCCCAAGCACTTAGTACAGTGCTGTGCGCTAAAATGTTAAATAAATAAGTGCTAAATAAATATGATCAACTGACTGACTACTTCACCCATAGTAAGTGCTTATCCAATGCCATAAGAAAAGAGATAGATTACACTCGGAAGGTCCTAGAGGTTACTTAACCCATTTTACCCTTATCTGGGATCCATCATGGTGGAGGTGGAGATTGAAAAATAGTTTGGAGGAGAAGGAGTTATCTTGGCTGACATAGATGAAAAAGACAGTCGATTGCCTAGGTATTTTTTCCCAGCTGTGTCACGGCTCTTTTGATCACTTAGGGCCAGTCATTCAAATACGAATCATAGTCACACTCACAAAACTTACAAGTACACGACTAAAAAAGAAGAAAAGCACAAGGTAGTAAAAGTCGCTAATGGGACATCCCAACAAGGAAAGAGAGCTATCAATGCAGGAAGGTTTCCTGGAGGAAGTAGCATTTGGCTCTGAAGGAGGGTTCTGATGTGATCTGGCTGAGGGAAGAGGGCAGAGTGTTTCCAGAAGAGACAAGGGAGTGGCCTATGGAATACTGCAGGATCGCCAGCGAGGTACATTTGGAAAGTTTGCTTGGGATAAGCAACGACCAGAGTCTAGGTACTGTGCCTCATTCTCGCCTGCCCCGCCGTCGACCCCCGGCCCATGTCATCCCCCTGGCCTGGAATGCCTTCCCTCCCAACATCCGGCAAGCTAGCTCTCTTCCATCTGGATGTCTGCCCACCACCTAAAACTCAACATTTCCAAGACTGAATTCCTTGTCTTCCCTCCCAAACCCTGCCCTCTCCCTGACTTTCCCATCTCTGTTGACGGCACTACCATCCTTTCCCGTCTCACAAGCCCGCAACCTTGGTGTCATCCTCGACTCCGCTCTCTCATTCACCCCTCACATCCAAGCCGTCACCAAAACCTGCCGGTCTCAGCTTCGCAACATTGCCAAGATCCGCCCTTTCCTCTCCATCCATACCGCTACCCAGCTCGTTCAAGCTCTCATCCTATCCCGTCTGGGCTACTGAATCAACCTTCTCTCTGATCTCCCATCCTTCTGTCTCTCCCCACTTCAATCCATACTTCATGCTGCTGCCCGGATTGACTTTGTCCAGAAACGCTCTGGGCATGTTACTCCCCTCCTCAAAAATCTCCAGTGGCTACCAATCAATCTGCACATGAGGCAGAAACTCCTCACCCTGAGTTTCGAGGCTCTCCATAACCTCGTCCCCTCCTATCTCACCTCCCTTCTCTCCTTCTACAGCCCACCCCGCACCCTCCGCTCCTCTGCTGCTAATCTCCTCACCGTACCTCGTTCTCACCTGTCCCACCATCGACCCCCGGCCCATGTCATCCCACGGGTCTGGAATGCCCTCCCTCTGCCCATCCATCAAGCTAGCTCTCTTCCTCCCTTCAAGGCCCTACTGAGAGCTCACCTCCTCCAGGAGGCCTTTCCAGACTGAGCCCCTTCCTTCCTCTCCCCCTCGTCCCCCTCTCCATCCCCCGCATCTTACCTCCTTCCGTTCCCCACAGCACCAGTATATATGCATATATGTTTGTACATATTTATTACTCTAGTTATTTATTCATTTATTTTACTTGTACATATCTATTCTATTTATTTTATTTTGTTAGTATGTTTGGTTTTGTTCTCTGTCTCCCCCTTTTAGACCGTGAGTCCACTGTTGGGTAGGGACTGTCTCTATATGTTGCCAACGTGTACTTCCCAAGCGCTTAGTACAGTGCTCTGCACACAGTAAGTGCTCAATAAATACGATTGATTGATTGATTGATTGATTCCTCCCTTCAAGGCCCTCCTGAGAGCTCACCTCTTCCACGAGGCCTTCCCAGACTGAGCCCCCTCCTTCCTCTCCCCCTCCTCCTCCTCTACATCCCCCCCCGCCTTACCTTCTTCCCTTCCCGACAACACCTGTATTTATGTATATATGTTTGTACGTATTTATTACTCTATTTATTTATTTACTTTACTTGTATATATTTACTCTATTTTATTTTGTTAATATGTTTTGTTTTGTTCTCTGTCTCCCACTTCTAGACTGTGAGCCCACTGTTTGGTAGGGACCGTCTCTATATGTTGCCAACTTGTACTTCCCAAGAGCCTAGTACAGTGCTCTGCACACAGTAAGCACTCAATAAATACGATTGATTGATTGATTTTTTCTACTTCTGCTACTACTACTGTTGCTTTGCTATTATTACTTTCATTGCTGCTCCAATTATCAATCAATCAATCAATCAATCACTCAGCCAATGGTATTTATTGAACACTTTCTGTGTGCAAAGCACTGTACAATATGCTTGGGAGGGTAGAGTAGGTAGTCAGGATCCTTGCCTTTAGGATCCTTCCTTTTAAGGAACTTACAGTCTAAAGAGGGAGACAGAAGCTAACATAAATTACAGATGGTTATGCATATGAGTGCTGTGGCACTGAAAGAGGGATGAATATCAAAGTGCTTATGGTGTCCAGTTCCATGGCCGTAGGTAACACGGAAGGGTGGGCTTAGTCAGGGAAGGTTTGTTTGAGAAGATATGATTTAGTAGGCCTTTGAAGGCACAGCATCTCCAAGAGGCCTTCCCTGACTAAGCCCTCCTTTCCTCTTCTCCCAGTCCTTTCTGCTTCGCCCTGACTTGCTCCCTTTATTCATCCCCATCCCGGCCCCACAGCATTCATGTACGGATCAGTAATTTATTTATTTATATCGGAGTTGCCTCCCGCTCTAGACTGTAAACTTTTCTGTGGGCAGGGAATGTGTCGGTTCATTTTTACACTGTACTCTCTCAAGAGCTTAATACAGGGCTCTGCTCACAGGAAGATCTCCTTAAATAAGATTGAATGAATGAATGAATGAATGAAGTGGAGGTATTGGTGGCCTATTAGATATGAATGGGGAGGGAATTCCAAGCCAGAGGGAGGATGTGGACAAGGAGTCTGTGGTGATAAAGAAGGGACTGAGGTACAATGAATAGGCTGGTATTAAAGAAGCTAAGTGTGTCAGTTTGGTTGCAGTATAAAATGAGGAAGGTAAGGTAGAAGGGGGAGAGTGGATTGAGTACCTTAAAGCCTGTAGTTAGTTTTTTCTATTTGATTCACAGATAGATGGCCAACAATTGGAGGTTTCCGAGGAGAAGGGAGATATGGACTGAGCCTTTTTTTTCAAGAAAAATGATCCGGGAAGCAGAGTGAAGTATGGACTGAAGATGGGATAGGCAGGGAATCACTATTACTACTACTACTACTACTACTACTACTACTACTACTACTACTACTACTACTATTTATTTATTTATTTATTCAGTAATTCATTCATTCATTCGTTCGATCGTATTTATTGAGTGCTTACTGTATGCAGAGCACTGTACTAAGCGCTTGGAAAAGTACAGTACAACAATAAAGAGTGACAATCCCTGCCCCAAATGAATTCGCAGTCTGGGTTAGGGGGGAAACAGACATCAATACAAATAAAAAGAAATCAATACAGAAAAATAAAATTATCAATATATACATAAGTGCTGTGGGGCTAGGATGGGGGGGAAGAGCAAGGAGAACAAGTCATGGCGACATGGAAGGGAATGGAAGATGAGGAAAAGTGGAACTTGGTCTGGGAAGGCCTCTTGAAGAAGATGTGTCTTCAGTAAGATTTTGAAGAGGTGGGGGGAGAGTAATTGTTTGGAGGATTGGAGAAGGGAGGGCGTTCCAAGCCAGAGGCAGGATGTAGGCTAGGGGTCAGCGGCGATGCAGGCAGGATTATAGCACAGTGAGAAGGTTAGCACTGGAGGAGACAAGTGTGCGGGCTGGATTGTAAAGGAGAGAAGTGAGATGAGGTAGGAGGGGGCGAGGTGATGGAGTGTTTTAAAGCCAGTGGATAATTTTTGTTTGATACGTAGGTGGATGGGCAACCACTGGACATTTTTAAGGAGAGGAGTGACGTGTCCAGAACGTTTTGGTAGAAAACTGACCCGGGCAGCAGAGTGAAGTATGGACTGTAGTGGGGAGAGATAGGAGGCTGGAGGTCATCATGGAGAGACTGATACTGTAGTCCAGACAGGATAGGATGAGTGATTGTATTAACGTGGTAGCAGTATGGATGGAGACGAAAGGGCGGATTTTAGCGATGTTGTGAAGGTGAGACCTCAGGGTTTCGTGACAGATTGAATTTGTAGGTTGAATGAGAGCGAGGAGGCAAGGATAAGGCCAAGGTAACGGGCTTGTGAGACTGGAAGGATGGTGGTGCTATCTACAATGATGGGAAAGTACTATTCATTCATTCAATCGTATTGATTGAGCGCTTACTGTGTGCAGAGCACTGTAATAAGCGCTTGGAAAGGGCAATTCGGCCACAGATAGAGACAATCCCTACCCAACACCAGGCTCGCAGTCTAGAAGGGGGAGACAGGCAACAAAACAAAAGAAGTAGACAAGCGTCATTACCATCAAAATAGATTAATAGAATTATAGATATATACACTTTATTAAGATAAATAGTGTAATAAATATGTACAAATATACACAAGTGCTTCAGGGAGGGCGAGGGAATGAGGGAGATGGGGAGGGGAGAAGGAGCAAAGCTAAAGGGGGGCTCAGTCTGGGTAGGCCTCCTGGAGGAGCTGAGCTCTTAGTAGGGCTTTGAAGGGAGGAAGAGAACTAGTTTGGCGGATTGGTGGAGAGAGGGCATTCCAGATAAGGGGTAAGACGTGGGCCAGGGATAGGCAGCAGGACAAGCGAAAACAAGGCACAGTGAGGAGGTTAGCGGCAGAGAAGCAGAGTGTTGGGATGGGCTGTAGAAGAAGAGAAAGGAAGTGAGGTAGGAGGGTATAAGGTGATGGAGAGCTTTGAAGCCAATAGTGAGATGTTTTTGCTTCATGCGAAGGTTGATAGGCAGCCATTGGAAATTTTTGAGGAGAGAAGCGACAGGCCCAGAGCGTTTCTGTAGAAACATAATCCAGGCAGCAGAGTGAAATATAGACTGAACTGAGGAGAGACAGGAGGATGGGAGATCAGAAAGGAGGCTGATGCAGTAATCCAGTCGGGATAAAATGAGAGATTGTATCAACAAGGTAGCAGTTTGGATGGAGAGGAAAGGGCGGATCGTGGCGATGTTATGAAGGTGAGACCCGAAGGTTTTGGTGACAGATTGGATGTGTGGTGTGAATAATAATAATAATAATAATAATAATAATAATAATAATAATAATAATAATAGCATTTGTTAAGCGCTTACTATGTGCAAAGCACTGTTCTAAGCGCTGGGGAAGTTACAAGGTGATCAGGTTGTCCCATGGGGTTCTCACAGTCTTCATCCCCATTTTACAGATGAGGTAACTGAGGCACAGAGAAGTTAAGTGACTTGCCTAAAGACACACAGCAGACAAATGGATGAGGCAGGATTTGAACCCATGACCTCTGACTCCAAAGCCCATGATCTTTCCACTGATCCATGCTGCTTCTCGGTATAATGAGAGAGTGAAGTCAATGATGACACCAAGATTGCGGAGTTGTGAGACGGGAAGGATGGTATTGCCGTCCACAGTGACAGGAAAGTCAGGGAGAGGACAGGATTTGGGAAGGAAGATAAGGAGTTTAGTCTTGGACATGTTGAGCTTTAGGTGGCGGGCGGGCATCCAGGAGGAAATGTTCTGTAGGCAGGAGGAGATACGAGCGTGGAGAAAGGGAGAGAGAACCGGGGAGGAGATGTAGATTTGGGTTTCATCTGCATAGAGATGATAGTTGAAGCCGTGGGAGAGAATGAGTTAACCAAGGGAGTGAGTATTAATGGAGAACAGAAGGGGACCAAGAACTGAACCTTTAGGAACCCCTACAGTTAGGGGATGGGATGGGGAGGAGGAGCCCACGAAGGAGACTGAGAATGTACGGCCAGAGAGATAAGAGGAGAACCTGTAGAGTACGGAGTCCGTGAAGCCAAGGGCGGATAAAGTGTTGCTGAGAAGGGGATGGTCCACAGTGTCAACGGCAGCTGAGAGGTCTAAGAGGATTAGGATAGAGTAGGAGCCATTGGATTTGGCAAGAAGGAGGACATGGTGACTTTTGAGAGGGCTGTTTCGGTGGAGTGGAGGGGACGAAAGCCAGATTGGATGAGGTCTAGGAGAGAGTTGAAGCTGAGGAATTCGAGGCAGCGAGTGTAGACGACTCGCTCTAGGAGTTTGGAAAGGAAGGGTAGGCGGGAGATAGGGCGATAATTGGAGGGGCAGTTAGGTCAAGAGAGGGTTTTTTCAAATGGAAGAGACATAGGCATGTTCGAAGGCAGAAGGGAAGAAGCCATTGGAGAGTGAACAGTTGAAGACGGACGTTGAGGAGGGGAGGAGAGAAGGGGGATGAGATGAGATGAGAGGGAATGGGGTCCGAAGTACAGGTGGATGGGGTGGCACTTGAGAGGAGGGAGGAGATTACTACTACTATTCTGAACTCCATGCGGATCAGAGACTGTCCAACCTTATTTGCTTGTATCTACGCCAGGACTTAGGACAGTACATGACACACAGTAAGCACTTAGCAAATACCACAATTATTATTCTCCTACTCATACGATCACAACTAGCTCTAACGTTGTTGCTGAAAAGGATGGGGCAGGTCTAATGGACAAAGTCGTGGGTGGCTAAGACATGGGAGTGGAAACAGAAAAAGAGGTTGAGGAATGAAAACCTGAGGGGGACGTTGTAAGTCCGTCCTCACTAAGGAAAGCTGTGGCCATAAAATTTCATTTTTGTGTTACAGAATCACAAACAAGTGTCCAAAGCCTCTTGTTTCTTCTTAAAGAAAGTCACCTTCTTGGCTAGGTCCTTGATGACCTGCTTCACCTGCTGATTTCGTAGGGTGTAGATAAAGGGGTTCAGCATGGGGGCCACGGAGGTGTTTAGCACCGCCACCCTCTTGTTGAAGTCTAAACCTTCCTTGGGGGATGGCTTGATGTCTATGAATATGCAGCTGCCATAAGAGAGGAAGATGACGATCATGCGGGAGGAGCAGGTGGAAAAGGCTTTTTCTCTTTGCTGGGTAGAGGGCAGTCTCAGGATGGTGCGAGAGATGGCCGTTTAGGACATGGCGACCAATGCCAGAATGACCAGGAGTGTCCCTAAAGCTAATATAAGATTCATCTGCTCTAATAATTGCGTATCGGTGCAAGAGATTTCCAGCATGGTCGCAGTGACGTTCGAGTCACAGACGTCTAGCTGGAGACCCAGGATGAGGCCCGGAAAGATGATCAGGAAGCCGACCAGCCAGGAGCCGAGGACCAGCATGGTGCTGACTCTCTGGCTCATGATGGTCAAGTATTGTAGTGGCCGGCAGATGGCGACATAGCAATCGTAGGACATGGCAGCCAGCAGGAAGAACTCTGTCACCCCCAGGAAGATGAAGGAGAACACCTGAATGAAACAAGCATTATTGGAAATGGTCCTGTCTCCGGTCGAAATGCCCACCAGCAGTTTGGGAATGGTGACTGATGTAAACGAAATTTCTAGGAAGGAGAAATTCTGGAGGAAGAAATACATTGGTTTGTGGAGGTGGGAGTCCAGTAGGGTGAGGGTGAGGATGGTCAGGTTACCAATCAATCAATCAATCAATCAATCGCATTTATTGAGCCCTTACTGTGTGCAGAGCACTGTACTAACCGCTTGGGAAGTACAAGTTGGCAACATATAGAGACAGTCCCTACCCAACAGTGGGCTTACAGTCTAAAATGGGGAGACAGAGAACAAAACCAAACGTACTAACACAATAAAATAAATAGAAGAGATACGTACAAGTAAAATAAATAAATAAAGTAATAAATGTGTACAAACATATATACGTATATACAGGTGCTGTGGGGAAGGGAAGGAGGTAAGATGAGGGGGATGGAGAGGGGGACGAAGGGGAGAGGAAGAAGGGGCTCAGTCTGAGAAGGCCTCCTGGAGGAGGTGGGCTCTTAGTAGGGCCTTGAAGGGAGGAAGAGAGCTAGCTTGGCGGATGGGCAGAGGGAGGGCATTCCAGGCCCGGGGAATGACATGGGCCGGGGGTCGATGGCGGGACAGGCGAGAACGAGGCACGGTGAGGAGATTAGAGGCAGGGGAGTGGAGGGTGCGGGGTGGGCTGTAGAAGGAGAGAAGGGAGGTGAGGTAGGAGGGGGCGAGGTGATGGAGAGCCTTGAAGCCGAGGGTGAGGAGTTTCTGCTTTATGCGCAGATTGATTGGTAGCCACTGGAGAATTTTGAGGAGGGGAGTAACATGCCCAGAGCCTTTCTGGACAAAGTCAATCCGGGCAGCAGCATGAAATATGGATTGGAGTGGGGAGAGACAGGAAGATGGGAGATCAGAGAGAAGGCTGATACAGTAGTCCAGACGGGATAGGATGAGAGCTTGAACGAGCAGGGTAGCGGTTTGGATGGAGAGGAAAGGGCGGATATTGGCAATGTTGCGGAGCTGAGACCGGCAGGTTTTGGTGACGGCTTGGATGTGAGGGGTGAATGAGAGAGCGGAGTCGAGGATGACACCAAGGTTGCGGGCTTGTGAGACGGGAAGGATGGTAGTGCCGTCAACAGAGATGGGAAAGTAAGGAAGAGGGCAGGGTTTGGGAGGGAAGACAAGGAGTTCATTCTTGGACATGTTGAGTTTTAGGTGGCGGGCAGACATCCAGATGGAGATGTCCTGAAGGCAGGAGGAGATGCGAGCCTGGAAAGAGGGGGAGAGAGCAGGGGCAGAGATGTAGATCTGGGTGTCATCAGCGTAGAGATGATAGTTGAAGCCGTGGGAGCGAATGAGGTCACCAAGGGAGTGATGCTTACCAGTGATGCTTAACAGGTAACTGAGTAGCAGGAATAAAGATGACAATCTTCCAGTCAGGATTGTCCGTCAGCCCTAGGAGGATGAACTCGGTCACTGAGGTCTGATTTCTCATTGCTGACTCTGGATTTCCTCCGGGGTCACACCTGAGGATGAGAGAGGAAGGAGAACTAAAGTTAGTCACGGAATCTTTCTGCTTATTGTTATATTTTACTCTCCCAAGCGCTTAGCACAGCACTTTGCAAACAGTAAACGCTCAATAAATACGATTTAATGAAGAGAGAGGCTGAAAAAGGAAACTCAAAGAAAACAGTTGGAATGCTCTCCTTCTCTTAT
Source organism: Tachyglossus aculeatus (assembly GCF_015852505.1). Taxonomy (NCBI): domain Eukaryota; kingdom Metazoa; phylum Chordata; class Mammalia; order Monotremata; family Tachyglossidae; genus Tachyglossus; species Tachyglossus aculeatus. The sequence continues at coordinate 20,395,032 of NC_052083.1, read as the reverse complement.
TGGACCGAATCATTATCATCACCCTGGCTGTCTTTATTAAAGCAATCCTCACTGGTTTATTGGGCACCTTGTCTGTACACAACGCTCTCATAGGCTCTTAGGAAAGCAAAATCAATCAATCAGTGGTATTTCTTGAGTGCTTACTGCATACAAAGCACAGCAATAGAGTACAGATCCCGCCTGAGGGGAGTTTACAATCTAATGGGAGAGATCAGCAGAAAACTTAGCTATCGAGGAATGCACTCGGATTTTTGAGCCCAGGGACAGGGGAGGTCATCAGTCCCGTCAGCCAACTCCAGGCAGAACTGGGGCTAGAACCCCAGGTATCCCAGAGCTGAGAACGATCAAATGGACCCCTAGCAGGGCTCCAGGCCAGGACCTGCCTGGTGAAAAGGAGACAGTCGCCAAGGCCAACAAATCACGTGAGGTACGGACCAATCCCAACCCCTCAGAGATCGATCAATCCAGCCAAAATACTAATCCAACCGATTCCTTTCCAATTGTCTCTATCTCCTACCCTGCCCAAATCAGAAAGTTCAGATATGGAACAGGAAAAACCAGCAGAGATTAGATTTCAGGAGGACCGAGATACTTAAGGAGGAGCGTGTACTTACTTTCCTGACACTCTCGAAAGGTATGGTCAGAGTTTTAACCCTGAATAATCTGTTTGCTCATTTGAAAATCCGAATCGACACTCTCCCTGTTCTCACGAAGAATTTCATACCATTTAGGCAGCACAAATCATTCCCCATTTTCGTGGCATCCTGCCAGACAGGATGGAATCTCCCTTATTCTCCTCCTGCTGCTGCTGCTGCTGCTGCTTCCATCGGTTTGTGGAAGGGAGAGGAGTCTGGGTCCTGGGCGACACCCTTCCTGCCAGCCTACCAGTGGGGATGGAGAAAACTCTGTTCTAGAGGGGAGGAAAGACAGGATAGCTGAGCCTTGAGAAAGCAAGCTGCTTCCTAAAAGTCACAGAAAGCAGTGTGGCTTAGTGGAAAGAGCATGGGCTTGGGAGCCATGGATCATGGGTTCAAATCCCGACTCTGCCAATTGTCAGCTGTGTGACTTTGAGCAAGTCACTTAACTTCTCTGAGCTTCAGTTACCTCACCTGTAAAATGGGGATTAGGACTGTGAGCCCCACGTGGGACTACCTGGTCACCTTGTATCCGCCCCAGCGCTTAGAACAATGCTTTGCACATAGTAAGTGCTTAACAAATGCCATTATTATTATTATTATTATTATTAGAAAGGAGATGTGAAATTATTCCTCTCTCACTCAGCCCTTATATTACAGGGACAAAATTCAGCCCTTTTTATGAGTTCTTCCCAATGCAGATGGGGAGGTCTCTTTAGATAACAAAGGAGACGTTCCCTGGAGGTGCTTATTGCAAGACACTAATGAACGTGGCTCTCAATCCCCCCTGAGCAAAGAATTTTAATTTGGCTGGGAAAGAGGCAGTGCCAGGAAAACCCCCAAAGGAGGAGTGATGCGGATCTTGAAGGATTCTTTCCCGGAGCTGGGGCTGGCTTCGCCAATCCACTCATCACCCAGTGGTCTCTGGTCTCTGGGCTATCCGTGGGGGAAAAGTGGTCATTGTACCCCTAGCTATACTGGAGCGCTGCTGTAGCAGCTGCTGCGGTTGCTCTTTTGTTTTTCTTCTGCTGTTCTCAAGAAAGTGGACAATATCCCTCCGACCCTTAGTCCCACTTCATTCATTCAATCGTATTTCATTCGATCGTATTTATTGAATACAGAGCACTGTACTAGGCTCTTGGGAGCGTACAATATAGCAATAAACGGACATATTCCCTGCCCACAGTGAGTTTACAGTCTAGAGGGGAAGAAGGGCATTAATATAAATAAATAAAATTACAGATATTTACACAAATGCTGTGGGGCTGGCGGGTGGGGGGCAATGAATCAAGGAAGCAAGCCAGGGCGATGCAGCAGGGAGTGAGAGAAGAGGAAATGAGGGCTTAATCAGGGAAGGACACCGTGTGACGTACTCAGCGATGCCTGACCACATCGGAAAAGCTCAGGAGTGTCTGCAGATGACGATATCTTGGATATCTGTAATTTATTGAACAGCATATCTGTAATTTATTTATTTATACTAATGTCTGTCACTCCTTCTAGGCTGTTAGCTCGTTGTTCTCAGGAATGTGCCTTTTTCATTGCTATATTGTACTCTCCCAAGCGCTTTGGTCATGCTTTGCACACAGTGAGTGCTTAATAAATATGGTTGACTGGAGAAGTTCTGTTCCGTGACTATAAGTGGCAACTGCTCTCCCTGCCAGCTCTCTGACAATGTAGGCTGTGGGGCAATAAGGGCCAGGGGTCGAGGTGGGGGAAGGGGCGAGAGACTGTGAAGGCTCAGTGCATTGCAAGCACCACTGTTGCACACAACAGCTACTCAACTGTCGTTGATTTAGATCAGGAACTATCCCCTATTCTAGATTCTTATTATGAATTAGTGATAATAATAATAATTGTATTCGTTGAGCGCTTACTATGTGCCTGGCACTGTAATAAGCGCTAGGGTGTATACAAGCAAATTGGGTTGGACACAGTCCCTGTCCCACGTGGGGCTCAGAGTCTCAGTCCCCATTTTCCAGATGAGGGAACTGAGGCCCAGAGAAGTGAAGTGACTTGCCCAAGGTCACATAGCAAACAAGTGGTGGAGCTGGGATTAAAATCCATGACCTTCTGACTCCCAAGCCCGTGCCCTATTCCCTACTCCATGCTGCTTCTCAAGCAAGTGAGATCGTTGAAGGCAGCCACTTCATCATTTTTATACTCATCAACCCCACTTATGTCAATACCTTTATATTCAGTGGTTTCCCGCTACCTGAAATTTATTTTACAGTCTGTCTCTCCTGTTAGATTGTAAGGTCGTCTCCTGCATAGTATAGTTTATAGAGCACAGGCCTGAGAGTGAGGTCATGGGTTCCGATCACGACTCTGTCACTTGTCTGCTGATGGCTTTGGTTAAATAACTTCACTTCTCTGGGCTTCAGTTACCTCATCTGTAAAATGGGGATTAAGGCTGTGAATCCCATGCAGGACAGAGACTCTGACCATGAGATCACAGAAACTCTGATTCCTAGCGGATCTAAGGAGGTTTCTAGATTCACTGTCACACTTAGGTATGAAAGCAGGGCTGAGATCACTGTACTCACCTTTAAAGTGTGGAAATTGAAGTATTGGGGGCAAACGTGCTACAATCATTTGGTAGGTACTAGCACGTGGTAGGTGCTTAATCGGTCAATACTATTGACTGGAAAATCTGGACATGGTGACCAGGAGGAAGAACTCGGTCTCCTCTAGCAGGACAAAGAAGAACAGCTGTTCTACGCAAGTGTTGTATGAAATGGTCCTGTCCCCAGTGATGTTTGCAGCTAGGAATCTGTGAATGCAGGCGGACATGAAGGAGATCTCCAGGAAGGAGAAAATGTGCAGGAAGAAGTACATGGGAGGGCAGAGACAGGAGTCAAGAAGAGAGAGGGTGAGGATGGTCAGGTTTCTGGTGAAGTGCAGCACATAGGTAAAGAGGATAAAGGGGAACGATCAGAATACATTGCTGAGGGTCATGATCTGCTCCAAAAGAATGAAAGATAACTTCTCCTTACTACCTCCCAACTTCTACAAGAGCTCAAATCGAAATTCAAAAAATTCTGTCTCAACCAAGAAAACAACTCAAGAACTTTGCTTTGGGAGAGAGGCAGAGACATCTATGAAGGTAATGAAAATGTTTCATAAGCCCTCTTTTCAGGACAGATGTCTACTGAAATATAACACCTCCCCGTGCTCCTCTGGAAGATGAACCAACCAATCAATCAATTTATTGAGCACCTACAATGTGCTTGGAAAGAGAGAGTTAGTAGAATGAGCAGATATGATCCCTGCCTTAGTGTGGGAGAGTAAACACTGTCATCAATTGGACAGGAGGAAGAAGGAAACAGGATTTGTACATGAGTTACATACACTTAACTGTGTTAGAGTGCATGAGATATGGACAGAGAAGCAGCATAGCTTAATTGATAGAGTATGAGCCTGGGAGTCAGAAGGTCATGGGTTCTAATCCCGGCTCTACCGCTTATCTTCTGTGTGACCTTGGGCAAGTCACTTCACTTCTCTGCGCCTCAATTATCTCATCTGTAAAAAGGGGAGTGAGACTGCGAGCCCCACGTGAGAAAGAGACTGTGTCCAACCCAATTTGTTTGTATCCACCCCACGGCTTAATTCAGTGCCTGGCGCATAGTAAGCACTCAACAAATACCATAATAATAGTAATTATTAGTATTATCATTATATTTATGACCGATGATGAGTACACAATTGCTCAGGAGGGACAGAAGTGTTGAAATGGCGTTTGTGGGGGATATAAAGTGGGGATATCAATGATCAATCAAGAAAGACTTCTTGGAGCCGATGTGATTTCAGAAGGGTTTTGATGATGGGGAGAGTAGTGGTGTGCCAGATGTGGAATGGGAGAGCTCCAGGTTGAAGGAAGTGTGTTGGTGGCGGGAGAGATGAGGACTAGGGTGAAGGGTATAGAATGACCTGGATAAAAGCTGTAAAAATCACAATCTTTTTCCTACAAGGAACAGGGATATACAGATGGTTAAACACAGGGTTCTGAACTGTGGTTTCTTGGTACATCTGTGCTCTATTCTCTCAGGAGAGCCTTATCTAGACAAAGGAATCCCCCGGGGCCTGAAACTCCCCAATCTGAGTTTACAACAGAAACTACGAATTAGAATTGGTGGAAGCTCTTGTTCTCTGGGTAGCTGTGGGGCTGGCTCGAGGGTAGTTCTAGTCTCCAGGGTCTGGGGAACTTTGTCCCCACCCCTCCCCAACAAAGACTTATGTTCCAAGCTTACTCATGATGATGATGATAGTATTTGCTAAGTGTTTACTATGTGCAAAGCACTGTTCTAAGCGCTGGGGAGGGTACAAGGTAATCAGGTTGTCCCAAGGGGGACTCACAGTCCTAATACCCATTTTACAGTTGAGGTAACTGAGGCACAAAGAAGTTACGTGACTTGCCCAAAGTCACACAGCTAAGTGGTGGAGGCGGGATTAGAACCCAGGACCTCTGACTCCCAAGCCCGGCCTCTTTCCTCTGAGCCACGGTGCTACTAATCATTTCCCTGGTGCCTCATCAGTCACTTTTCAAAGTTTATGTCTTAGGAGAGGACTCGATTTATCTATTGAATCATGAACTCTTCCTGAGTAGGTTTGATCACTCCATGGGGATTTCTTCTGAGAAGTAGCAAAGTCGAGATCAAAGTGTACAAGCTTCAGTCAGAGGACCTGGGTTTTAATCTTTTGTCTGCTGGGTGACCTTGGACAAATCACTTAACTTCTTTTTGCCTTATTCCCTCATCTGCAGAATGGGTATTCAATACCTGTTCTTCCCCTTATTTAGACTGTGAACTCCATACTTTGATTACATTGTATCTTCCCCTGCACTTAGTATAGTACTTGGCCCATAGTAATGACAACCATAATAATGATAAGAATAATAATAGTAATTGTATTCATTAAGCACTTACTATGTGACAGGCACAGTACTTAGTGCTGGAGTGGCTACAAACAAATCGAATTGGACTCAGTCCCTGTCCCACGTGGGGCTCACAGTCTCAATCCCCGTTTTACAAATGAGGTAACTGAGGCCCATAGAGGTGAAGTGACTTGCCCAAGGCCACACATCAAACAAGTGGTGGATCGAGGATTAGAACCCAGGTACTTCTGACTCCCAGGCCCGTGTTCTATCCAGTACGCCATGCTGCTTCTTGATACCAAATACCTAATAATAAAATACCAAGTAACAACTGCAACTATTGCTATTATTATTCTTATTGTTGTTATCAATAATATTTCACTATTAGAGAGCTGTGAAGAATCTGATGCTGGGTCACTCAGAGCTCTTTTACATCCAATCTCCACACAGGGTAGCAGCAATTCACAATTAGTTAATCAGTGAAATGTACTGAACACTTACTGTGTACAGAACGGTAGTGAGCACTTGGGAAAGTGCAATAGAGATAGAAAACATGATCCCCACCCTCAAAGAAATTACAGTCTATCAAAGTATTGACTGAGTGTTCATTGTGTTTGGAGCACTCTACTGAATGCTTGGTAGCAGATAACTTGGGAAAAAATCACAATCCTTGCCCACAAGGAGCTTACAGTCTAGCAGGTGAGATAGGCACCAAAGAAAGAACGAAGAAATTATTCTTATAGTAGAGTATATAATATGGTATGTACTAAAGTGTAATGAGAAGAGGTGAGTGCAAAACTGCTGAAAAGAGACTATGGATGATGTGACCTAGGAAAAAGAAAATTAATTGAGATAGACATCCTGGAATTTAAATAATAATGATAATACATTTGTTAAATGCTTACTATGCACAAGATACTGTACCAAACACAAGGGTGTATATAAGCAAATCGGGGTCGACACAGTCCCTTGTCCCATGTGGGGCTCACTGTATTAATCCCCATTTTACAAATGAGGTAACAGGCACAGAGAAGTTAAGTAACTTATCCAAAGGCAAACAGCTGACAATGGGGGTGGATGCAAGCAAATCGTGTTGGACACAGTTCCTGTCCCACCTGGGGCTCACAGCTCAGTCCTTGAGATGACTTCATGGATTTATGGCGAACACTTCCCCACGGCTAAACGGATGCCTGATGGTCCCAGCCGCGATCCTTAGGTTCAGCATGGACAATCTGCCTGACGGTGGAGTAGAGATAATATTTACTGATAACCCTGGGTGGGTAATAAATGGGTTTTTGTCAGTCCCTTACAATGTGCCAAGCACTGTACTAAGCGATGGGGTGGATATAGGATTCCTAGGTCCCACTTGGGACTCACAATATAAGTGGGAGGGAGACCAAAAATTGAATCCCCATTTTGAAGATGAGGGAACCGAGGCACAGACAATGTAAGCGACTGGCCCAAGGTCGCACAGCAGGTAGGTGTCGAAGCAGGGAGTAGAACTCGTGTCCTCTGACTCTCAGGCCATGCTTTTTGATCCAAGTGAAGCTATCTCTGAAGATTTGAAGATTTGGATAAAGGTTGGAGGTGGCATACACAGAGACTTAGCAGCCTTCAAGGCACCTCCCTGGATCAAAGAGGGTAGAGCACGAGCATGATTTTAATCCCAGCTCAGCCATCTGTCTGCTGTGTGACTTTGGGCAAGTCACTTAACTTCTCAGACCTTCAGTTACCACATCTGTAAATTGGGGATTAAGACTATGAGCCCTATGTGGGACTGGCACTATTATTAATTGTGGTGTATGAAGGCACGGACTCCGGCTAGGGTGAGCGCTAAATCGTTTATTGGGTTAAGCAGCAAGACTTTTATATCCTTCAGTCACATTCTGTATTTTTCCGTGTTCCTGTGTTTATAGCTAACACAGCAATTCTGTAACCTTCAAGGCCAGTAACAAGTAACACCCGTCTATGCAAGGCCGTAAGGCCGATAACAAGTAACTCTTGCCTGTACAAGGCTGTGATAACAGAGACCAGCCTTTTGGCCACAGCTCTCCTCTCGGTTCCTTGTTTACTTGGCCCTGCTGTTCCCCACAATTAATGATGATATTTTTTATTGTTGGGACTCTGCTCAGTACAGAAAGGATGATAGAGTGAAATGGGGATACAGTTCTGGGGGGTATGTGTGTGTGTGTGTGTGTGTGTGTGTGTGTGTGTGTGTGTGTGTGTGTGTGTGTGTTCATCTCTCCTAAATGTCTTTCCGGATGAAGCCCTCTTTTCCCCTACTCCCTCTCCTTCTGTGTCACTTATACGCTTGGATCTTTACCTTTTAAGCACGTGCTATTCACCCAACTTTCATCCCTACAGCACTTACGAATATACCTGTAATTTATTTATGGATTCATATTCACGTCTGCTTCAACCTTTATACTCTTTGATTCTCGTGGTCAGATAACATGTCTACCAACTCCGTTGTCCTCTCCGAAGTGTTTTGTAAAGGGCTTTCAGCACGTTAAGCCCTCAGAAAACACCTTTGATTAATTATTTTCGGATATTACCAGTTATGAAGTGAGGGCTCCAGGACAAAGTCAAAGGTTCCTAGAGTCCAGTTGTCGAGGGAAAGTGGATGTAGTCGTCCACAGACTGAGGTTCTGAAATTCACAACGGGATAGGAACATCCCAAGGTAACCCTGAGAGGTCCTCCCTTCCGTATCACTCTGCCCTAATTCCAGGGGTTGGCCCAGGTCCGGGGTAGCGGCAAGGAGATAACGTCATGCCTGGGTGGAATTTCCCACCTGCTCCCCTGCTCCAGGCTTACAAGAACCTCTCCAGATCCTGCTCGCTTCCTGTCCCTCCCATCACCATTGGACAAGTGACTCCATTTATGCCCAACGAAGCCATTATTTAGGCGTTTTCTGGTAAAGGGGAGAGAAGGAAGGCATCAGGACTTTTCTCAGCTCATAACTGGGGAGTCAGCTTTGACACTGGGCAGGAGATGGGCTTCTCTACCTAAGGCAGGACAAAGAGTGAGGGTTTTATACTCTTTGATTCCTGGTGGGTACTAGGGGACCAATTGTGAGAAAAATGAAAAATCTCTCCAGGGGCTATTTAGGAGACATTAATGAATGGATGATTCTTTGATGACTCTGGCTGAGAAAGTTTAATCCCCGGATTGGGGACGTGTCCAGCGGGTCGGAGGATGGATCCCAAGCTCCATCCAGCGTGGCTCAGTGGAAAGAGCCCGGGATTTGGAGTAAGAAGTCATGGGTTCAAATCCCAGCTCCCCCACCTGTCAGCTGTGTGACTTTGGGCAAGTCACTTACCTTCTTTGTGCCTCAATTATCTCATCTGTTAAATGGGGATTAAGACAGTGAGCCCCCTGTGGGACAACCTGATCACCTTGTATCCTCCCCAGCGCTTAGGACAGTGCTTTGCACATAGTAAGCGCTTAATAAATGTTATCATTATTATCATTATAAGCTCAGCCATTCTAAGTCGTCAATCCCCCAGCCCAGGTGACCAAGAGGAGAGCAAGGGAGATGGAGTGATGGAGATCTTCCTTCTACGAATGATGCTTATCCCTAGGGGTAGTTGAAGTATTGGGCTCTTTTGAGGATGGAACTTACTCTCAATTAAACCATCAATCAGATTTCCTGAGTTCCCACTGGGGGCCCAGCAATGAACTGAGAGCTTGGGAGAAGACAATGAAATCAGTAGCTGGGAAGCATCGTGGCCTAGTGGAAAGGAACTGGGAAGCATCGTGGTCTAATGGAAAGGAAAACGGACCTGGGCGTCAGAGAGCCTGTGTACTAATCTTAGCTCTGCCACGTGCCTGCTGCGTGACCATAGGCAAGTCGGTTAAATTCACTGTGCCTCGGTTCTTCTGTATTCCCTCTTACTTAGACTGCTACCCCCGGGCGAGTCAGGGACTCTGTCCAACCTAAGTAATATTTATCTACTCACAATCGTAGAATAGTTTCACACATAGTAAAGCGCTTAACAAATACCATAAAAATGTGGATTCATTCATTCATTCAGTCAATCGCATTTATTGACCGCTTACTGTGTGCAGAACACTGTACTAAGCGCTGGGAAAATACAATTCGGCAACAGAGACAATCCCTACCCAACAACGGGCTCACAGCCTAGAAGGGGGAGACAAACAACAAAACAAAACAAGTAGACAGGCATCAGTAGCATCAAAATACATAAATAGAATTATAGATATATACACATAATTAGTAAAATAAATAGAATAACAAATATGTACAGATATATACAAGAGCTATGGGGTGGGCAAGGGGCTAAAGCAGAAGGAGGGACTAGGTGAGATGGAGAGGGGAAGAAGAGCAGAGAAAATGGGGGCTTAGTCTGTGAAGTCCTCCGGGAGGAGATGAGTTCTCAGTTGGGTTTTGAAGCAGGGAAGAGAGCTAGCTTGGCGGATGTGAGGAGGGAGGGCAATCCAGGACAGAGGTTTGAATCCTGCACCCTCCTACTTAGATTGTGTTCATCATCTGGAGAAGGTACAGTGTCCATCCCGACTATCTTGTATCTACCCCAACGCTTAGTACAGTGCTTGTCACGTAGTAGGCAAGTACCATAAAAAAGAAACATGATACCTGCCTTCAAAGACCTTATCGCCCTTAGGAGGATTTTCTGCTTTGGGCCTCGGGGTCCTGTCTCTCTTCCTGTACTGGTGGAACTCATCACTGACACTATCTTCCCTCGCAGAGGTGGGGGAACGATATTCGCCTTTCCTGGAGTCCCTATCAGAGCCCTCACCCTTTCCCAATGAGATGTGCCTTCAATAAGGCTTCGAAGGTGGTTGGAGGGCCGGATTTGGGGCAGGGGTAATCGACTGTCCGATATGAAGAGGGAGGGCATTCCAAGCCAGAGGTAGGACGTGAGCAAGATGTCGGTGGAGATTGATCGCCACGTCGTTGCCCGATCCGCCATGTTAGAGCCCCAAATACAAAGGCGTTAGGGAAACAAAGGAGGCTAGGGTCAATCCCAAAGTACGATGTGGCAGGGGTTGGAGTTATTCTGCACGCTGCGCTCCAGGGCAGGACTGGGGGAAAGCCAGAGCTCCTAGGGTCAGGGTGTGTGTGCTTGTGAAGGGAGCTGCGATTCTGTACAGTTGGAGCCGGTCCGACAGTAGAGCCGGGACCTGAGACGGGGGTTGGGGGTTGCGGGGGAACCGCGTTCGGACACTGAGCCTCCTGCAGATGGGGATGAGGTTCCAAAGCAGCGGCAGCTCAGACTCTCTGGGTGTGCAGCAGTGGAGAAGGGAGAGCGGGATGGGAGGGGCGGTGAGACATCCACGATGGTTGCAGTTTGGAACCTCCTTTCCGCGATCCAGATCCCACACTCCAGGCCATAGGGGCGACGACCAAGCACGGATTTCCCTCGCCAAACGGTGGACCTCAGTCAATGTCACGATTTGGAGCGGGGAAATAAAGACCACGGCAGCCCGGAAATGTTCCCCGGCAGCAGAGACTCCGCGCGCAGGACTTCCTTGTGGAAGCACCCCGGAGCTCACCTCTCTGACTCGGACCCACAGCCTGAGGAAGACGGCAAAACGAGGGGAAGGAGACACCGCCTACCAATGAGTCACTCAAGGGTATTTACCGAAAACCATCGTGAACACTACAGTGCACTGAGTGCTTCGGAGAGCCCGACAGAACTAGGAGATACCATCTGACATCTTTATCATTCTCTATCTCCCTACTTCTCTCTCCTCATGGTTAAGTCGACAGACTCCGCTGACTCCGTGGGTGAGAAGGACCTGGTGAAATGAAGAAACTGGCAGCGGGAGGAAGGGATAGGACGATGGGTGAGGGAGCTGATAGGAGCTCCTGGAAAAGTGAATTACTTTTCCCACCTTCTAAGGGAGGAAAGTGTTGGCGAAGAGTTCCACTGAGACAGGAGGAGAGGCAGGACTGTGGGGATCAACGCGGGCGAGATAGACGAGATGGAGGTACGGTGAGAAAGCTGGCATTAGAGAAGCAAAGTGTGTAGTCTGGGTTGTAGTTGGAGACTAGCAAGGTGAAGTAGGAGGGGGCAAGGCAATTGAATGCTTTAAAGCCAATATTGAGGAGTTTTTGTTGGATGCGGAGGTGGATGTGCAATCGCTGGAGTTTTCTGAAGAGTGGGGAGGCATGTCCTTAACGTTTAGGTAGAAAAATGACCCCGGCAGCCGGGTGAAGTAAGAGCCAGAGTTGGGAAAAAACAAAGACTGGGAGATCAAGAAGAAGACTGATGTAGTAATCCAGGCGGGGTAGGGTGAGTGATTGGATTAACGTGGTAGCAATCTGGAAGAAGAGGAAAGGGTGGATTTTAGCGATGTCGTGAAGGTGGGACCGACAGGGTTTAGTGATTGTTAAAAACCCTACCCGTGTCAACATCTCACGCTCAGTACCTGCAAAGGCAGGCATGGGCTGAGACTTCCTGGGCAGGTGATTGATTAAAGGTCCCTGAGTAGGAGCTAATGGTTGACTCCGTGTTTTCTATGTTGCTCCTCTCTGGGTGAAGTAGCATCCGTCAATTCCCCTCTCATTCCCTCCCTCCCTTTCTTCCCCTGTGTGTCCTCCCTTGTCTACCTCATGTGCAGGAGCAAAGCTCTCCCTTCTCCAGCTCTCAGGCTGTTCTCCTTCCTCAGCTCTCCCTTCCCTAATCTCTCTGCCCTTCCCTCTTGTTTGAGAAGGAAACAGAAAGAAGCCGGACTATTTCTGTCCACCACGAGTAAAAGAAGTGAGGTACCGTTTCTCTCTGCCCTGCGCAGGATGGGGCACTGGAGTCACCTGTGACTCTAATGATAGCTGGTGTGCCCTGGCTCGAAATGAGGAAGACTTTATCCCAGAGCAGCTCTAGCTTTGATCATCCCACTTTCTGGGGAATCCACTACCCAACAAAAGGTGGGAGAGTTTCCAGACAGAATCCCTGTCTTTCGGCCCCTCTGACACTCTGCTCCCCACATCGTTCTCTCCGGGGTGTTGCATGTCCCCGTGCTATCTGGTCAGGGCTGATACATGGGCAGGACCGAGAGACCCTGAAATAACTCTCTCTTGTTATCGGGACTATCCCAGGGGGACACCTCCGTGTTCACTCCCTCCCAGAATGCCTGAGCAGTGGTTGTGGACTGGAGATTAGGACAGGCCCATTTATCCATCCTCCTGGAAGTTTAGAATGTACTTCTGAGAGCCCCGTCAGAATGTACTTCTGAGTCGCCTCGGAGCTTACTAATGTCCTGCCCTCTGCTGCAGATCATGTGACAATATGTGTTCCCCACGGGGACACAGATCGACTCTCGGTCTTGGGTCTAGCTGAATCCCTGCGGCCACTCGGGGCTTCCCTTTCCTGCAGGAGTCCACTATCATAGGCTGACCTGGCAGTTATTTAACCGATAAATCAATCAATACATCAGTCCATCAAGCGCCTTCCTGTAGGACCTCCCAGAACTGCTGACCGTACTACCTTGCCCAGGCCTCAGGTTAGCTGAGATCAGTCTCTCCACTTGGTTGCAATTTCGGGAACAACAATAATGATGACAGACCAGGTACTAACCAGCTTCCCCCTACCTATCATTCGGTGCTGTTTCTCTGATCCCAATGCTCCCTGGGGCTTTCCCAAATATCTCAGCCCCCTTCTAGGTCTTCTGGTCTTAGATCAGTATGCCCTTCCCCTAACCCTCACCCAGCCTAATACTAACTGGGATTCCAGGCCTATACATTAATCAATCAAGTAGTCAGTCAATCCATCACTTCTTTAATCCATCTCTGGTATTCACTGAGCACCTACTGAGTGCAAATCAATTCATCAGTTGATCTCACATTATCTTTTAGAGTCTATTGAGTGCAAAGCAATCCATCAATCAATCAAATGGAATCTATTGACTGCCTAGTGAGTTTTAGGCACTTAATGCTACTTTCCAGTAGTTTCCAATCAAATGGAGGAGAAAGATGGAGATTATTTCTAAACAGTGGAAGCCAGAGTAAAAACAAGGATTAGCTAGGGAGCGGAACAAATAGGACAGATTGGAATATCTGCCCAAATCAGATGAAATCAGTGAAATACTGTATAACCGAGACAATGCACATATGCCAAGGATACTTGTGAGAGGGGGTGTGAGAGGGTGGGAGTGGTCTGAGAAGTGGGAGGGTGGAAGTGGGAGAGAAGAAAAAGAAGGTGGCAGTTAGAGAGGGGAGTGAGAGGATGGGAGTAAAAGGTGGTGAGCTTCCCCTCCCTGTAATGACCAATGAGGTCGCTCCTCATTCATTTATTCATTCGTTCGTTCATTCATTCATTCATTCATTCAATCAATCTTATTTATTTTGCGTTTACCAAGTGATTGGGTGAAGTATAATACAGCAATCAAGAGAGACAATCCCCGTCCACAATGAGTTCACAGTCTGGAAGGTTGGAGACACACATCAATGCAAGTAAACAGACATCAATTAAATACATAAAATTACAGATAAATGCATAATTGCTGCGGTGCCGGGCCGGGGGAAGAGCAAAGGGAGCGAGTCAGGGCTAAAGGGCATCTTGTTAAAAAGCATTAGGCTAGTGTACAGGTACCGAGTCTCTGTGGTCGACCCTCTGCATCCCCTGGAGATTTTCCTGTGGGATCTCGTCGCTGAAGAATCCTCACCCCTTGGTGGAAAATTCAATTCGGTGCACCAGGTCCCTGATGGCCTGCTTGACCTGCTGATTCCGTAGGGTGTAGATGAAGGGGTTCATCATGGGGACCACAGAAGTGTAGAGCACGGCCACACCCTTGTTTAAGTCCACCCTGTCCTTGGCAGACGGTTTGATGTACATAAAGATGCAGCTCCCGTATGTGATGGAGACCACGACCATGTGGGAGGAGCAGGTGGAAAAAGCCTTTTTCCTCTGCTGAGCGGAGGGCAGTCTCAGGATGGCGCGGGTAATGGCCGTGTAGGACACGGCCACTAACACCAAGGTGACCAGCTGTGTCCCCATGGACAAGATGAAAGCCATCAGCTCCAGGAATCCGGTGTCTGAGCAGGAGAGCAGGAGCATAGGGGAGATGTCACAGAAGAAATGGTCAATGTCTTTCGGGCCACAGAAGTCCAGTTGGAGGCCAAGGATAAGAGGAGGAAAGATGAACAGGAACCCGGTTAACCAGGAGCAGAGGACAAGTAGGGTGCAGAGTCTCTGGCTCATGACGGTCGCGTAGTGCAGCGGCAGGCAGATGGCTACATAGCGGTCATAGGACATGGCAGCCAGGAGGAAGAACTCGGTCACTCCCAAGAGTATCATGAAAAATAGCTGAGTTGCACAGCAGTTGTAGGAAATTGCCCTATCCTCGGTGACAATGGCAGCCAGGAATCTAGGAATGCAGGCGGAGGTGACGCAGATCTCCAGGAAGGAGAAGCAGCGCAGGAAGAAATACATGGGGGTGTAGAGGCGGGAGTCCAGCAGGGTGAGGATGACGATGGTCAGGTTGCCGGTGACACTCAGTATGTAGGAGGCAGACATGTAGAAGAAAATCACCACTTGCAAGTCCGGGTCATCAGTGAGCCCTAGGAGGATGAATTCAGTCACTTGCGTGTGATTCCTCATGGCCGACCTGCGACTCCTTTTGGATAACACCAGAGGACTGTCAGTCCAGCTCACTGGAGGGGGACAGAGGGCTGTGACCCCTCTCCCACTAAACGAGCTGAGCAGGAGCAACTCCGGCTGTGGGAGACATCGGGCATTGCAGGCTCACAACCCAGTCCCTGAGATGACTTCATGGGTTGATGGCAGACACCTCCCCGCGGGAAAATGGAAGCGTGGTGTTCCCAACTATGACGCTTAAACTTCATCCCCGAAAACCTGCGTGATTTTTGGAGTAGAGATTCCCTTTAATGAGCACCCATTTGGGCGGGTCCTGCTCTAATAGCTCGGAGAAGTACACCGCAAGTATTCCCTGTCCACAAGGAGCTTCCATTCTTATGGGGTGGCAAACGTAAACATAGTTACCAGTAGCATGGACAAAATAGTAATATGAATAGCAAATATACCTGACTGTTGAGAATGGTGCAGATTGCCTCCTGGAGCATGGGCCTGTGAATGCCTTGTGTACATGAGATAGGGGGGAAAATTGACCTTTGCCCAAGCCCATGAATGCCAAGGTTTCACCTTGGCATGCCCCCAACCCATCAACTGTCAACACTTGGATAACTGAGATTGTCAGGAACCTTGAAGGAGGAAGAGTATCTGGGATCATGAGCACAAGACCCAGTGAATGTTAAGGTGCTCATGGCCCAGTCATTCCCTGGAGGTGCTGCCAGAAAAGGAAGAAGGCCCTCAGGAGACAGGTCTGGGATGTCTGCCCTAGGTGAGTAATAAACAAGGTAATCAGACCTCACTCTAGGTTCACAATATGAATAGGAGAGAGACCAATAATTCAATCCCCATTTTTCAGTTGAGGGAACTGAAGCATTGAGAAAGTAAGTGACTGGTCAAAGGACATCTAGCAGGTACGTGGCGGAGCATGGATGAGAACCCAGGTCCTCTGACATCCAGGACGTGCCTTTTGCATTAGACAACACTGCTTCTGAAGATTAGAGGACCAGGATACATGTTGCAGACGAGGTACTCAGATATTAACCAGTCATCAGGGAGCATCCCTGGATCAAGGGGACCTTGCATGGAACAAAAAGGTTGACAAGGAGCAGATTGTGGATTGAGTTTGAGCTCTGGGGTGTGGGGTGTGTGTGTGTGTGTGTGTGTGTGTGTGTGTGTGTGTGTGTGTGTGTGTGTGTGTGCTTCTATTTGTCTCTCCCAGAGGACTTTCCGGATGCAGCCTTCTTTTTCTTTAGTAATAATTATGGTATTCGTTAAGCACTTACTTTGTGCTGAGCACTGTACTAAGCGCTGGGGTAGATACAAGGTAATCAGGTTGTCCCGGGTGGGGATCACAGTCTTAATCCCCATTTTTACAGATGACATCTGATTTCCAAGCACATATTTCTTGCCACTAGGCTATGCTGCTTCTCTATTCCCTCTCCTTTGTGTACCGCTTATACACTTGGATGTTTACCTTTTAAGTACTTGCTATTCACCCCCCTTCAATACTACAGCACTTACATATGTATCCATAATTCGTTTCTGGATTTATACTTATGTCTCTCATTTCCTCTATATTGGAAGTTTATTGTGAACAGGCAATGGGTCAGCCAACTCTGTTGTACTCTCCGAAGCTACTTACGAAGTTCTCTGTGCACAATAAGTTTTCAATTAACACTATTAACTGATTGATTTATTGACTGATAATTACCAGTTCTGAACGGGGCGCTCCACGACAGGATCACAGGCTCTGGGAGCTCGGGACTGGAGGGAAGGTGGATGCAGTCGTCCATGGATTGAGGCTCTGAAATCCACAATGGAAAGGGAACGCACCAAAGTGATCCTGAGAGATCCTTGCTTCCTTAGCACTCTGCCCTGATTCCCATGCTTATCTTGCAGTTGGCAGCGAAGCGACCCTGAGTTAATGTCATGCCTGTGTGGAATTTTCACCTATACCCCTGTTCCGGGCTTTCATGCACTTCTCCAAACGATGCTCGCTTTTGCCCTCCCATCACCACTGGACACGCTACCCCACCAAATCAACACGAGGTCAAAGTGGGTGGGAAGGAAGGCATCAGGATTTTTCTCTGCTCATTGTGGGGGAGTCAGTCTGGAACCTTTGAGATGCAGATGGGCTACTCTACCTAATGCAGGAGCAAGAGTGTGGGTTTTATTCTCTTTGGTTCCTGGCAGGCACAAAGGGACCAGCTTGTGAGAACAGTCTCCCCAGGGGTTAGTCGGGAGACACTAATGATTGGTAGATGCTTTGGTGGCTCTGGCTGTGAACATTTAATACCCGGATTGAGGCCCCATTCAGAGGATGTGTGTGTGTGGTTGGGGGAAAGGGGTGGCGCCAACCTGCAACCATTCCAAACCATTAATTTCCAGTCCAGGTGAACAAGTCCGTCAGTCAGTCAATCATTTTATTGAGTGCGTACTGTGTGCACAGCACTGTACTGAGCGCTTGGGAGAGACCAATATAACAATATAACAGATACATTCCATGCCCACTACGAATTTACAGGTCTAGAGAGGGAGACAGACATCAACATAAATAAAAAAAATTGTAGATATGTACATAGGTTCTGTGGCGATGGGAGGGGAGATAAATAAAGAGAATAAATCAAGCAGACATAGAAGGAAGAGGGAGATGAGTAAACTTCAGAACAAGAGAAAAGTAAGCCAAATGGAGCAATAGGGATCTTCCTTCTACAAGTGGTTTCTGGGCCCAGAGGTGGTTGACATATAAGGCTATTTGGGAATGAAACCTACTCTCAATTACCCCATCAGTAGTATTTCCTGAGCTTCCACTCGGAGCCCAGTACTGTACTGAGAGCTTGATAGATGGCAATGGAAACATTAGCTGGGAAGAATCGTGGCTTAGTGAAAAAGATCCCGGGCCCGGGAGTCAGAGAACCTGGTTACTAACCTTGGGTCTGTCACGTGCCTACTGCATGACCATGGGCAAGCCACTTAACTTCTCTGTGGCACAGTTCTCCTATACTCCCTGTTGCTTAGACTGAGCCCCAGGCGAGGCAGGGATTGGTTCCAATCTAACTAACTTGTATCTACTACAGCACTAAGAACAGTGTTTGACACATAGTAAGCGCTAAACAAATACCATAAAAATGTGGATTGAATCCTACACTCTCCTACTTAAATTGTGTTCTCCAGGTGGGACAGGGACTATGCCCCTCCTGATTACCATGTATCTGCCCCAACAGTTAGTACAATGTTTGGCAAATAATAGGCAAGTACCATAACAAATAGACATGATCTCTTGCCTTCAAAGAGCTTCAGCATCTTTCAGGGAATTTTCTGCTTTAATCCCCAGGGTCCTGCTTCTCCTCTTTCCCCAGTGGAACTCATCACTAGCACTAGCACTGTCCTCCCTTAGAAAGTAGGAGAAAGTCATTTCCTTTTCCAGGAGCTCCTGTAACGGCATTTACCCGTTGTCATGTCCCTTCATCCCACTGCTGGTCTTTTCATTCCACAAGGTCCTCCTCACCCACGAGCTCACCCGAGTGTGTCTACGTAACCATGAGGAGAGAGAAGAGGGAGCTAGAGAATGATAAACATGATGGATACATCGTTTCTCCTAGGTCTACTGGGCTCTCCAAAGCACTCGGTATGCTGTTCTGCACACAGTAGGCACTCAGTAAGTACCATTGATTGACAGACAGGTAGGCGGTGGATCCTTCTTCCCTTCGATTTGTCGCCTTCCTCAGGCTCTAGCTCCGTGGGAGAAAGGTCATCCCCAGCGTGCTTCCAAAATGGAGTCCCGTGTGCGGAGCCTCTGTTGCCGTGGGACGTCTCCGGGCTGCAGTAGCCTTTTTTCCCGCTCCAAACCATGGCTTGGGTCGAGCCCCGCTCTGTGGGGAGGGAGATCCGAGCCGCGTTGTCGCCCCTGTAGTCTGGGTTGTGGGTGTGCGGTGCCGAGCGGAAAGAAATAAATCTCTCAATTCGGAAGTATTTATTGAGTGCTTACTGTGTTTTAGACAATTCATCAATCAATCAAAGGGCATATAATGACTGCCTACTGAGTCCTAGGCACTATATTAACAGTTTGAAAGAACACATCTGATGAAAGTCACATGGTTCCTTCCTTACAATAGTTTCCATTCGAATGGAGGAGGTAGAGATGATTTCCAGAGTTGGAGCCAGAATCAAGAAGGGATCCGTTAGGGATCAGAACAAATAGGACAGATGGGGCCGTCTGTCCAAATCAGGTTGAATTATTGAAATTGCAGTGTAACAGACACTTACGCTAATATGCTGAGGATTGATGTGAGTGCGGGAGTGAGAGGTTGAGAGTGAGGTGGGGATTGGGAGGTTGTGACTAAGAGAGGGGAGTGAGAGGGTGGGACTGAGAGAGGGGTGTGAGAGGATGGGAGTAACAAGTGCTGAATCAATGACCATAATGACCAGTCACCATAACGACCAATGACCATAATGAACAATGACTTCACTCCTCCAGCTGCGGGGCCTCACTTGGGTAGATACGGAATGAGATCTGCGAAAAACACCGTGAACCTGGGGATTTCTATTGGCTTCGGCACGGACCCGCTTAACAAACCTCGGAGTGTCTCTCTTGTGCAGAATGAAAAAGGCTTGACTCCCCACTGAGTAAATGAGGACAAAGGGCTGAGGTAGCAGGGGGACCTGGCCAGGGGAGGGATTTCCAGAAGGGCGGATGCAAGGGCACACAGAGGGATGGAGAACCAATGCAGATGAAGTATTATTTTAATGTCCAGGCACCAAGTCTCTGCAGTCGAGCCTTTGCATCTAATGCACATTTTCCTGGTGGATTTCGTCGCCAAGGAGCCTTCACCTCCTGGAGGAAAATCGAACACGGTGCACCAGATCCCTGATGGCCTGCTCGTCCTGCTTGGTCCGCAGAGTTTAGATGAAAGGGTTCAACATGGGTGCCACGGAAGTTTTCAGCACGGCCACCCGCTTGGTCAGGTCCACCCTGTCCTTGGCGGATGTTTTGATGTACATAAAGATACCGCTGCCGTATGTGATGGAGACCACGACCATGTGGGAGGAGCAGGTGGAAAAGGCCTTTGTCCTCTGCTGAGCGGAGGGCAGTCTCAGGATGGCGTGGGCGATGGCAGTGTAGGATACGGCCATTAACGCCAAGGTGAACAGGAGTGTCCCCACTGCCAAGATGAAAGCTATGAGCTCCAGGAACCCGGTGTCCCAGCAACAGAGCCGGAGCAGAGGGGAGGTGTCACAGAATAAATGGTCTTTCGGACCGCAGAAGTCCAGCTGGAGGTCAAGGATAAGAGGAGGAAAGATGAACAGGAACCCGGTCAGCCAGGAGCAGAGGACCAGTAGGGTGCAGACACTTTGGCTCATGAAGGTCATGTAGTGCAGCGGCCGGCAGATGGCGACATAGCGGTCGTAGGACATAGCGATCAGGAGGAAGAACTCGGTCACTCCCAAGAGGATGATGAAGAACAGTTGAGTGAAGCTGTGGTAAAAGGAAAGTGTTCTGTTTCCTGTAGCGATGGCGGCCAGGAATCTGGGAATGCAGGAGGAGGTGAAGCAGATCTCCAGGAAGGAGAAGCATCACAGGAAGAAATACATGGGGGTATGGAAGCGGGAGTCCAGCAGGGTGAGGGTGAAAATGGTCATGTCCCCGGTGATGTTCAGCGCATAAGTGACAAACAGAAAGAAGAATATCAAGGCCTGCCACTTAGGGGCCCCCGTCAGCCCCAGGAGGATGAACTCAGTCACTCTGGTCTGGTTTCCCATCAGGTCGTCTGCCTAATCTGAGAAGGAGAAAGGAGAGAAATCAGCATGAAGAGGGAAAATCTGAGAGTGGGTAGGGATTAGGAAGGAGAAGGAGAGGGGGGATGGGTTGGGGAGCCGGGAAGAGAAGAAGGGAGAATAGATCTTAACAAATAACATAATAATAATAATAACAATAATAATTGTTGTTGTTGTTATTATGATTATTATTATTATCATCATCATCAATTATTAATTATTACGTCCTGTGGGGAGAGAGAGAGAGAAAGAGAGAGAGAGAGAGAGAGAGAGAGAGAGGGAGAGAGAGAGAGAGAGGGAGGGAGAGAGAGAGGTGTCCTGGAGTGCCTCTCTTTACCGACCTTCTGTGAGAGGTGTTTACTGTTGTACCAAGTACAGCCTCAGCTCAGAAACATGAGTTAAGCATCCTAAGAGATGGACCCAAACACCCAAGGTGGCAGAGGTCCAACTTCCAGGGGAGATGACAAGGCTCTCCATCACCTCGCCCCCTCCTACCTCACCTCCCTTCTCTCCTTCTACAGCTCAGCCCGCACCCTCCGCTCCTCTGCCGCTAATCTCCTCACCGTGCCTCGTTCTCGCCTGTCCCGCCGTCGACCTCCAGTCCACGTCATCCCCCTGGCCTGGAATGCCCTCCCTCCCCACATCCGCCAAACTAGCTCTGTTCCTCTTTTCAAGGCCCTACTGAGAGCTCACCTCCTCCAGGAGGCCTTCCCAGACTGAGCCTCCTCCTTCCTCTCCCCCCCCCCGCCTTACCTCCTTCCCTTCCCCACAGCACCTGTATATATGCATATATGTTTGTACGTATTTATTACTCTATTTATTTATTTTACTTGTATAAATTTACTCTATTTTATTTTGTTAATATGTTTTGTTCTCTGTCTCTCCCTTCTAGGCCGTGAGCCCACTGTTGGGTAGGGACCGTCTCTATATGTTGCCAACTTGTACTTCTCAAGCGCTTAGTACAGTGCTCTGCACACAGTAAGCGCTCAATAAATTCGATTGAATGAATGAATGTGTAAAGTGCTTACTATATGCCAAGCACTGAACTAAGCATCGCTCTGGATACAAGATAATCCGGTCGGATCCAGTCTCTGCCCTTTCCGGGGATCCCAATCTAAAAATGGGAGGGAGAAGAGGCATCCAATTCTTATTTCACAGACGAGGAAACTTAGGCACAGGAAAGTGAAGTAGCCTGACCAAGATGAAACAGCAGAGAAATGGCAGAACTGGAATTTGAACTCATGTCTCCTAACTCTCAAGCCCTGGTTCTTTCCCTAGGTCATGCTGTTTCTCTTCAGCGTTCGTTGCCCAGGCTCTTGGCATATTCCTCTCTGGCACAGGTCCCTGATATCCTTAAGGCTACAGCCACAACTACCTCCTCGGTTCCAGGGGCCCTCGGGGATTCGGAGCTCTTTCAAGGATTTCTTGAAGGATGGCCTGTCTCCAGACTTTCGTGAAGCCTGGATGTGGGGATCAAAATAGAAGAGATCATTGGAGAAGGTCAGT
Source organism: Tachyglossus aculeatus (assembly GCF_015852505.1). Taxonomy (NCBI): domain Eukaryota; kingdom Metazoa; phylum Chordata; class Mammalia; order Monotremata; family Tachyglossidae; genus Tachyglossus; species Tachyglossus aculeatus. Next base: position 20,372,670 of record NC_052083.1, on the reverse strand, counting down.
ATTTGGTCCCGTGGTGCGCCCACCCTGAGCTCAACCAGTGCAAATAAGGAACTGTGCTTTCAACCGGAGGTGACCAGAGTCAAGAGTGAGTCTTCCACTGGCCTTAAGGCAGTCCATCAGTTCTCTCCCCTCCTACCTATAATAGTTAACAATAATAATTGTGGTAATAATAATAATAATTATGGTTTGTGTTATCTTGGGAGCGAGGAGGAGATTAACCTTGTTTGATTAAAAGGTTGTCCCAACGTGGTGCTTACGTGATAGTTGTTAGGCACTTACCTTATGCCGAGCACGGTGCTAAGTGCTGTAACTATCCCCTCTCTTTTCCTTCTACGCATCAGCTCACGTGTTTCGCTGCATTCAAGCCTGCCTACTCACTGGGCATGCTTTCATTACTTCCGCTGCTGACCTCTTGCCTGGAACTCCCTTCCTCTTCACACCCTGCAGGTCATCAATAATAACAACAACAACAACAATAATAATAATGTATAGTATTTAAGTAATTACTGTATGCCAAGCACCTTATAAGCACTGGGGTTGCAATTGGGTAGTACACAGGCCCTGTCCTACATGGGGCTCAAAGTCCTAATCCCCATTTTGCAGATGAGGTACCTGAGGCACAGAGATGTTAAGTGACTTGTCCAAGGTTACACAGCAGACATGTGGTGGAGCTGGGATTAGAACCAGGGCATTCTGACTCCTAGGCAAGTGATCTATCCACTAGGCCATGCTGCTTCATGCTGCTTCAATCAATCAATCAATCAATCAATCATATTTATTGAGCGCTTACTATGTTCAGAGCACTGTACTAAGCGCTTGGAAAGTACAAATTGGCAACATATAGAGACAGTCCCTACCCAACATTGGGCTCACAGTCTAAAAGGGAGAGACAGAGAACAAAACCAAACATACTAACAAAATAAAATAAATGGAATAGATATGTACAAGTAAAATAAATAAATAAATAGAGTAATAAATATGTACAAACATATATACATATATACAGATATACATATATCACCTAGCTCTCCTCATCTTCAAAGCCCTTCTGAAATCACATCTCCTCTAAGAAGATTTCCCAGATTCATCTTTCATCTCTCCATCCCAATTCCTGACTACTGCCTCTTCAGTACACCCAAAATCTCTAAGTAGTTAGGTAAGAAAAATTCCACCCATAATATTTATATAAAGATCACTAAACCCCATCGTTGTCCCTTGTCTATAAATTATCTCACTTTTTGCCTCCCCAGCCAGACTATAAGCACCTCAAGTGCAGAAATCATGTCTACTAACTCTGTGGTACTCTCCCTAGCATTAGTACAGTGCTCAGCACAGTGTAAGTGCTCACTAAGTGCCATTAGGTTATCGATCCACTACAGTGTAAACAATTTAAGTGTAGAGATTATGCCTACTAATTCTGTTGTATTCTCCCAAACGCTTGGTCCCGTGCTTTACAGCTAGTACGGGCTCAATCCATACTATTGTTGGATCAATTGATCGATTGATTGATTGGTGAAATGAAGTACTTGTCAATAATAATTATGGTCTTTGTTAAGCGCTTACTATGTGTCAAGCACTGTTCTATACTCTAGGGTAGAGAGTAGAGGGTAGATACAAGGTAATCAGATTGTCCCACGTGGGGCTCACAATCTTAATCCCATTTTGCAGATGACGTATCTGAGGCACAGAGAAGTTAAGTGGCTTGCCCAAGGTCACATAGCAGACAAATGGTGTAGCTGGGATTAGAACCCACTACCTCTGACTCCCAGGCCCGGACCCTTTCCACGGAGCCACGCTGCTTCCCAGGCCACAGTAAACCTTAGAGGAACAATGAAGTTTCCCCGAGTTGGGCTGTGCTTGCTCAAAGATCTAGTGGAAGTGCAGAAAGGAGTAACACAGGCCTGGGTCGGCTTTAGCCAGGGCTCTGACGGTCCTCTGTTAACGAAGAGGGATACCCACCATCCATACGCCCATCATTCTTTAACCTCAATTTCACAACTGTTATTTTCATCATCATCCCTATCATCCTCACCCTCATCCCCTCTATCATTTACCTCCGTATTCCCATCATCTTCACTCTCATCCTCACCACTAGGCAGCACTAGGCAGCATGGGCTAGTGGATGGAGCACGGTCCTGGGAGTCAGGAGATGCTCAGTTCTAATCCCGGCTCCTTCACCTGTCTGCAAGTGTCCTTGGGCAATTCACTTCTCTTCTCTCTGCCTCAGTTACCTCATCTGTAAAATAGAGATTAAGAACTGTGATCCCCATCTAGGAAAGGGACTTTGTCCGACCCAATTTGCTTGTATTCACCCCAGTGCTTAATACAGTGCCTTGCATAGAGTAACCACTTAACAAATACCAATAATGCATTATTGCTGTGAGGCCCAAAGATGCCGATTGGGGTCAGAGCCAATCCTGGCTCCAGAATGGAGCGATGTCAATCCCTGCTGCTCCCGACCCCTACCCTGGGGAATCCATCCGGGAAAGCGAGTGGTTGTGGGGCAAGCCTTTGGCCTTGAGGCAGGGGAGATGAGCTTGGTTAGACCTCTCCCACATCTCCCATCTATCTGGCCCTACCTACCTCCAGCTAACAGCTAACCCCTCCAGCTAAGCTACCTACCCCTCTCCATCTACCCCACTGAACCCTTCTGCTCCACCTATTTTTTTCCAAATGTGAAAATATATTCAGGTCAGCATTAGTAGGAATAGTGGTCGTAGTAGTAGTAGTAGTAGTAGTAGTAGTAGTAGTAGTAGTAGTAGTAGTAGTAGTAGTAGTGGTAGTAGTAATAGTATTCATTGAGCACCTACAGTAATGCTCTCTATTAAGCACTTGGGGAAGTAAAGTAACAGCATAGGGACATACCCATAAGAGGGTTACACTCTAAAAGGGAAGGCAGACAACAGAAAAATACCTTATGTTATCTTTAATCCACCTCAATCAATTAATCCACAGTATTCTTTGAGCTCCTATTGCTTGTAAAACACTACTGAGCGCTTTGGGGAGTACAGCCCTACCCTCCCTCTCTCCATTTCAGACTGTGAGCACTAGGGTACGGAGTTATGGGAAATGAGGATGAATGAGACATGGGGAAGGGGTGGGGCAGCGGGAGAAGGAAGAAGAGAAGAATGGAATAGGAGCCGATTCACTTAAAACATGCTCAGTTTATCTCCGGTGCTCCCCAGCATCCAGGACTAAGCTCTAGGCATCCAGTAAGAGCTCAAAAATGCAGATTGTGATAGAAAGATTGAAAGGTAGTTATTATGATCAATTTACTAACTGCAGAGTGAATGTTAAACACTGGGCTAAGCGCTGAGGTAAATAATCATGTCCAACACCGTTCCTACTGTAACACAGGGCTCACAGTGAAAGAAGTAGAGAGAACAGAGATCTGATCCATTTTACATATGAGGAAAGTGAAGTCCAGAGAGGTCAAGGGATGGACCCAAGGCAAGGAGAACTGGGACTAGAACTCGGGTCTTTTGAAGTTCAGTCCTGAGCTTTCTCCATTGGACCAGTGGGTGCGTGTCTGCATAGGTATTAACTGCTACCTGTCTGCTGGGTGACATTGGACAAATCACTTAACTTCTCTGCGCCTCAGTAACCTCATCTGTAAAAAATTGAGATAAGAGTATGAGCCCTATGTGGGACAGTGATTGGGTCCAACCTGATTAACTTGTATCTATGCCAGCACTTAGAACAGTGCTTGGCACATAGTAAGCACTTAACAAGTACTATTATTATTATTATAATTCCTGTAATATCTCTATGATATGCACTGGGGGAAGATGGAGGACAGATGTTGGTTGCCCCACGGGTGGAACGTCAGCTCTGAGGGGCGATGAGGAATGTTGCCTAAATCTGCCCAGGGGGAAGGTCAGGGAGTGTGTCTGATCAGATTCTCTTGTATCTCCCCCAGTGTTGAGAGCAAAGTAATTGCATAATGAATTTCTTATCGTTATTATTGATGATAATGATAAAAATAGTAGTAATAATATGAGATGCAGGAGTGTAAGTTCCTGGCCTTCTCCTTTCTTGAAGCCTGAGAAAATGAGCAGGGAAAGTCAGCGCCCCCTAGGGAGTATGCTACTTCTGCAGCGACTGACCCTGGGGACTGGCTCAGCAGGGGCTGTAGCCAGGGGATGCAGCTAACGAGCTGGCAGCACAACCCCCCCACGGATACCAGTGCAGATCAGGTGGCTGAAGATGCAGGGAGCAGAGGCCCGGGAGAATGCTAATAAGCAAAGCATCCCCAGACTGGATCTGCAGGGGGACAGAGCAGAGCACCGGAGGGTAAAACTTCCATGCCTGCCAGCTTGGCCCTCTTGATTGAAGCAGCGTGGCTCAGTAGAAGCAGCGTGGCTCAGTTGAAGCAGCGTGGCTCAGTGGAAAGAGCACGGGCTTTGGAGTCAGAGGTCATTGGTTCGAATCCCGACTCCACCACATGCCTACTGTGTGATCTTGGTCAAGTCACTTAACTTCTCTGTGCCTTAGTTACCTCATCTGTAAAATGGGGATTAAGACTGTGAGCCCCACGTGGGACAACCTGATCACCCTGTATCCTCACCAGCGCTTAGAACAGTGCTTTGCACATAGTAAGCGCTTAACAAATGCCAATTATTATTATTATTATTATCGATTGTATACAGGAGTTCGGCTGGCCTGACACCAACTGTCGAGTATAATAATGATGATATTTGTAAGCTCTTACTGTGTGCCAGGCACTGTACTAAGTGTTGGGGTGCATACAAGCAGATTGGGTTGGACACAGTTCCTGTCCCGCATGGGGCTTACAATATCAACCTCCATTTTATAGGCGAGGAAACTGAGGCATAGAGAAGTTAAATGATTTGCCCACGGGCACACAGCAGACAAGTGGCATATTAGAACCAATGGCCTTCTGACTCTCAGGCCTGTGCCCTAGCCACTATACCATGCTGCTTCCCTATAACTGGCTACCTAAGACACTGTTCTTGTTCTCTGCAAACCTTCCTTGATTAATTTCCAACACCCCTGTCGTCTTTCTGTGCATGTCTATACTGTGTCGTTCTCCTGCCCACAGCACTGTAGCACAGATGGATTTATTGATTCACTGACCTCTTGCCAATGTCCTGTTTCTGGCCTGGAACGTCCGTCATCTTCATATCCGACAGATGATCACTGTCCCCACTTTCAAAGCTTTACTGAAGTCACGTCTCCTCCAAGAAGACTTCCCTGACTAAGCCCTCAATTCCTCTTCTCCATCTCCCTTCTGTGTCACTCTTGCACTTGTATTTGCACCCGTTTTCCACCTATCCCTCTCCACTTGGTAATACTTTCAGGAATGACAAGGATGGCAGACCAGATGCTAATAATGACATTTAATAATGGTATTCGTTGAGCACTTACTATGTGCCAGGCACTGTACTAAACGCTGGGGTGGATACAAGCAAATCAGGTTGGACCCAATCTCTGTCCCACACGGGGATCACAGCCTCAGTCCCTATTTTGCAGATGAGGTAACTGAGGCACAGAGAAAAGAAGAGACTTGCCCAAGGTCACACAGCAGATATGTGGCAAAGCCGGGATTAGAACGCACCACCTCTGACTCCCAGGGCCGTGCTCTATCTCCTACACCATACTGCTTCTCCCAGCTGGTCGTCAGGTGTTGTTACCTACTCCCAGTGCTCCTTGCGGCTCTCCATTAAATCTCAGCCCCTTCCTAGGACAATATATAACAATAACAATTTATAACAACATGTTTTCCCCAAAACCAAATGGGATTCCAGGTCCCTCAATCAATTAATCAATCAGTCGTAGTTATTGATATTTATCGAGCACCTACTGAGTGCAAAGTCATCCAGAAATTGATCTCAAGGTACTTTCTGAAAGCCTATTGAGTGGACATTCATCCATCAGTCAATTAAATGGCATTTTTGAGCATCTGCTGAGTGCACAGCAATCCATCAGTCAGTTCGATTGCATTTATTGAGGGTGTACTGAGTATTAAGCAATCCATCAATTAATCAAATGGAATCTATTGACTGCCTATTGAGCCCTAAGCACTATAGTAAGTGCTTGGGAGAGCACAACTGATGAAATCTACGTGGTTCCTATCATTCAGAAGTTTCCAATAGAATGGGGTAGACGGTTAGAGATAATTTCCAATGCGTAGGAGCCGACAAAAGGTAAAGGATGAGATAGGGAGACAAATGAATAGGATAGATTGGTATGTCTGCCCAAATTAGATTAAATCAGTACAAGTACAGTACAATAAACACATATAATGATAATAATCATAATAATAATAATAATAATAATGGTATTTGTTAAGCTTTCACTATGTGCCAAGCACTATTCTAATTGCTTGGTTAGATACAAGGTTAGCAGGTTGTCCCACGTGGGACGCAATTCTAATTCCCGTTTTCCAGATGAGGTAACTGAGGCCGAGAGAAGTTGTGACTTGCCTAAAATCACACAGCAGACAAGTGGCAGAGCAAGGATTAGAACCCACGTCTTCTGACACTCAAGTCCAGGTTCTTTCTACTAAGTCACATATGAATAAATGCTGAGGATAGATGTGAGAGGGGAGAGCGAGAGGATGGGAATGGGTTAGGGAGTGAGAGAGGAGAGTGAGAAAATGGGAGTAAAAGGTGGTGAGCCTTTGACTTCCCCTCCCCGTAATGACGAATGACGTCACTCCTCCAGCCAGAGGGCATCATTTAGCTCAGATATGGAAGGAGATGTGCAAAAAACCCATTAGACCTGGGGATTTCTATTGGCTTCGGCACAGATCTACTGAGTAAATCTCGGAAAGTATCTATTACAGAGAGGGAAAATGCTACATTCTCCAATGAGTCGCCTAAGGCAGTAGGGCTTTAGAAGTAGGGAGACCTGGCCGGGGGGAAATTATCAGGAAGGTGTGTGCGCGAGTGCAAAGAGAGATGGATACCCGTCAGGTGCTGCTTGTTGGGCGGCAGATGAGGCGTTAGGCTAATACACAGGCACTGAGTCTCTGTGGTCGAAACTCTGCCTCTCCTGAAGCTTTTCCTGAGGGATTTCATCACTGAGGAGCCTTCACCTCTTGGAGGGAAATACAACCCAGTGCACCAGTTCCTTGAAGGCCTGCCTGACCTGCTAGTTCCGCAGAGTGTAAATGAGGGGGTTCAACACACGGGCCACGGAGGTACTGAGAACGTAAACACCCTTGGTCAGGTCCACCCCATCCTTAGTGGACGGTTTGTTCTACATCAAGATGCAGTTCCCGTATGTGATGGAGACCACGACCATGTGGGAGGAGCAAGTGAAAAGGCCTTTTTTCCTCTGTTGAGTGGAGGGCAGTCTTAGGATGGCTCGGGCTATGGCCGTGTAGGACATGTCCACTAACGCCAAGGTGACCAGGAGTGTCCCGAAGACCAAGATGAAATCTATCAGCTACAGGAACCCGGTGTCCGAGCAGGAGAGAAGGAGCAGAGGAGAGCCGTCACAGAAGAAATGGTCAATGTCTACTGGGCCAGAGAGGTCCAGTTGGAGGCCAAGAATAATAGGAAGAAAGATGAATAGTAACCTGGTTAGCCAAGAGCAGAGGACCATGACGGTCGTGTAGTGCAGTGACCGGCAGATGGTGACATAGCCGTCGTAGGACACGGTGGCCAGGATGAAGAATTCGGTCGCCCTCAGCAGGAAGAAGAAGGATAGCTGTGTTACACAACAGTTGTTGGACATGGTCCTGTACACCGTGGTGATTGTGGCCGGGAATCTGGAAATGCAGGTAGACTTTAATCAGATCGCCAGGAAGGAGAAGCAGCGCAGGAAGAACTAAATGGTGTGTAAGGATAACCTGGGTCAGGTTACCAGTGACGCACGGTATGTAAGTGGCAGACATAATAATAATAATAATAATGTTGGTACTTGTTAAGTGCTTACTATGTGCCAAACACTTTTCTAAGCGCTGGGATAGATACAAGGTAATCAGGTTGTCCGACGTGGGGCTCACATCCTCCATCCTCAATTTACAGATGAGGTAACTGAGGCACAGAGAAGCGAAGTGACTTGTCCAGGTCACAGAGATGACAAGTGGCGGAGCCGGGTTAAGAACCCATGACCTCTGACGCCCAAGCCCGTGCTCTTTCCACTAAGCCACGCTACATCTAGATGTAGAGGAGAATCACCGTCGGCAAGTCCCGCTCGTCCGTGAGGCCCAGGGGGATGAACTCTGTCACTTGCCTATGATTCCTCATGGGCGACCTTGACTTCTGTTGGTTAACACCAGAGGACTATCAATCCAGCTCACTGGAGAGGGACAGACACCTGTGTCTCATCTTGGACCAGATTAGGTGATCAGGGACGGCTCCGAATTGTCTAGAGTTCTCCAATCCGAGCCATGTGCCCAGGACCTAGGGCACAGCAGGGTCAGGACCCAGTCCTAGAGATGACTTCATGGATTTATGGTGGACACCACCCCGTGGGAAAACGGACGCCAGGTGTTCCCAGCCACGATCCTTAGGTTCAGCACGGAGACCTTTTCTGACAGTGGAGTAGAGATAATATTTACTGAGAACCCTGGGTGAATAATGAATGCATTTTTGTTAATCCCTTACCATGTGCCAAGCACTGTACTAAACGATGGGGTGGATATAGGATACTTAGGTCCCACTTAGGACTCACAATCTAAGTGGGAGGGAGACCAAAAATTGAATCTTCATTCTGCAGATGAGGGAACTGATGTAAAGACAATGTGACCTACTGGCCCAAGGTCGCACAGCTGGTAGGTGTTGGAACAGGGAGTAGAACTCGTGTCCTCTGACTCTCAGGCCATGCTTTTTCCACCAGGCGAAGCTACCTCTGAAGATTTGAAGATTTGGATAAAAGATGGAGATGGGGTGCTCAGAGACTTGGCAGCCATCAGGAAGCCTCCTTGAATCAAAGGGGACAGAGAACGAGCATGACAGGTCAGAAAGTCCTGGATTCTAATCCCGGCTCGCCTACGTCTCTGCTGTGTGACCTTGGGCAAGTCACATTAACTTTTCAGACCTTCAGTTACCTCATCTGTAAAATGGGGATTAGGACTATGAGCCCTAGGTAGGAGTGGCACTGTGCCCAACCGGATTGATTGCCTTGTGTCTCCCTCAGCACTTAGTACGGTGCCTGGAACATAATGCATACGTAAGAAATGCCACAATTATTATTGTAATTATGGATTTTTAATATTGGGATCCTGCTCTGGACAGGAACAATGATAGAGTGAAATGGGGATACAGTTCTGGGGTGTGTGTGTGTGTGTGTGTGTGTGTGTGTGTGTGTGTGTGTGTGTGTTTGTGTGTGTGTGCATTTGTCTCTCCCAAAGGTCTTTCTAGATGAAGCCCTCTTTTCCCCTACTACCTCTCCCTTCTGCGTCACTTATACACTTAGATCTTTACCTTTTAAGCACTTGTTATTCATCCATGAGAAGCAACGTGGCTAAATGGAAAGAGCCGAGGCTTGGGAGTCTGAGGTCGTGGGTTCTAATCCCGGCTCCGCCACTTGTCAGCTGTGTGACCTTGGGCAAGCCACTTAACTTTTCTGTGCCTCAGTTACCTCATCTGTAAAATGGGGATGAAGACTGTGAGCCCCACGTGGGACAACCCGATTACCTTGTAACTCCCCCAGCGCTTAGAACCGTGCTTGATACATAATAAGCACTTAATAAATACCAACATTATTAACATTATTAGCCAACCTTCATCCCTATAACACTTAGGACTATACCTGCATTTATTTATGGATTCATATTCATGTTTGCCTTCCCATTCATACTGTTTGATTCTCGTGGTCAGGTAACGTGTCTACCAACTCTTTTGCCCTCTCCGAAGTGTTTTGTAAAGTGCTTTGAGCATGTTAAGACTTCAATAACTATCCTTGATTGATTATTATTATTATTATTATGTTGCCAACTTGTACTTCTGTTGCCAACCTGTACTTCCCAAGCCCTTAGTACAGTGCTCTGCACACAGTAAGCGCTCAATAAAAACGATTGAATGAATGAATGAGTGAATAATTACCAGTTATGAAGTGAGGATTCCAGGACAGGATCACAGGTTCCGGGAGTCCAAGGGTCGAGGGAAGGTGGATGCAGTCGTCCACAGATTGAGGTTCTGAAATTAAAAACGGGAAAGGTACAGACCAAGGTGAAACCTGAGAGGTTCACCCTTCCCTAGCACTCTGCCCTAATTCGGGGGGTTGACCCAGGCCCGAGGCAGTGGCAAGGAGATAACGTCATGCCTGTGTGGAATTTCCCACCTTTTCCCCTGCTGCAGGCTTACACGCACCTCTACAGGTCTTGCTCGCATCATCTCCCCACCATCACCCTTGGACAAGTGACTCCATATACACTCAACGAGGCCAGAAATTCGACATCTTCTGATAAGGGGGAGAGAAGGAAGGCATCAGCAAAAAGGCATCAGACAGAAACTCCTCACCCTCGGCTTCAAGGCTCTCCATCACCTCGCCCCCTCCTACCTAACCTCCCTTCCCTCCTTCGACAGATCAGACCGCACCCTCCTCTCCTCTGCCTCTAATCTCCTCACTGTGCCATAGACCCCCGGCCCATGTCCTCCCCCTGGCCTGGAATGCCCTCCCTCCGCACATCCGCCAAGATAGCTCTCTTCCTCCCTTCAAAGCCCTACTGAGAGCTCACTTCCTCCAGGAGGCCTTCCCAGACTGAGTCCCCTCCTTCCTCTCCTCCTCCTTCCCCTCCCCATCCCCCCGCCTTACCTCCTTCCCTTCTCCAAAGCACCTGTATATATGTATATATGTTTGTACGTATGTAGTACTCCATTTATTTACTTTACTTGTACATATTTATTCTATTTATTTTAATCTGTTAATATGTTTTGTTGTCTGTCTCCCCCTTCTAGACTGTGAGCCCGCTTTTGGGTGGGGACCGTCTCTATATGTTGCCAACTTGTACTTCCCAAGCACTTAGTACAGTGCTCTGTACACAGTAAGCGCTCAATAAATACGATTTAATGAATGAATGAATGAATGAATCAGGACTTTTCTCAGCTAATAATAGGGAAGTCAGTTTTGACACTTTGGACAGGAGATGGGCTTCTGTACTTAAGACAAGACCAAAAGTCGGGATTTTATACTCTTTGGTTCCGGTTGGGCACAAGGGGGCCAATTGTGAGAACAATGAAAGTCTCCCCAGGGGCGAGTCAGGAGACTTTAATGAATAGATGATTCTTTGATGGCCCTGAATGCGAAGGTTTAATCCCTGGATTGCGGGCGTGTCCGGAGCGTTGGAGGATGGGACACAACCTCAGCCATTCGAAGCCGTCAATCCCCAGCCCAGGTGACCAAGAAGGGAGCAAGGGAGATGGAGTAAGGGGGATCTTCCCTCTACCAATGGTGTCTAATCCTAGGGGCAGTTGAAGTATTGAGCTCTTTTGGGGATGGAACCTACTTTCAATTAATGCATCAATCGCATTTCCTGAGTTCCCCCTGGGGGCTCAGCACTGTGCGGAGAGCTTGGTAGAGGGCAATGGAATCAGTAGCTTGGAAGCATCGTGACCTAGTGGAAAGGAACTGGGAAGCATCGTGGTCTAATGGAAAGGAACACGGACCCGGGAGTCAGAGAGCCTTTGTACTAATCTTAGCTCTGCCTCTTGCCTGTTGCGTATCCATGGGCAGGTCAGTTACCTTCTCTGTGCCTCAGTTCTCCTGTACTCTCTCCTATTTAGAATGCGACCCCTAGGCGAGTCAGGGATTCTGTCCAACCTAATATTTATCTACCCCGAATCCTAGATCAGTTTAACACATAGTAAAGTACTAAACAAATGCCATGAAAAATGTGGATTCATTCATTCAGTCAGTTGTATTTATTGAGGGCTTACTGTGTGCAGAGCACTGCACTAAGCACTTGGATTTTACAATTCGGTAACAGATAGAGACAATCCTTACCCAACAACGGGCACACAGCCTAGAAGGGGAAGACAGACAAAAAAACAAAACAAGTAGACAGGCATCAATAGCATCCAGCAGCATGATAGCATGAATAACATCAATAGCATGAGAAGCAGCATGGCTAAATTGGAAGAGCACGGGCTTGGGAATCAGAGGACATGTGTTCTAATCCCGGCCCCGCCACTTCTCAGATGTGTGACGTTATGTAAATCACTTAACTTCTCTGGGCCTCGGTCACCTCATCTGTAAAATGGGGATAAAGACTGAGCCCAACGTGAGACAACCTGATTACCTTGTATTCACCCCCCGAGCGCTTAGGAAACTCCTTGGCACATAATAAGCACTCAACAAATGCCATCATCATTATCGTCATCATCAAAATAGAAAAATAGAATTATAGACATATACACATCATTAATAAAATGATAGAAATAATAAATATGTACAAATAAACGCAAGAGCTGTGGGAGGGGGAAGGGGTTAGAGCAGAGGGAGGGGAGAGGGGCAATGGAGAAGGGAGGAGGAGCAGAGTAAAAGGGTGGCTCAGTTTGGGAAGTCCTCCTGGAAGGCGTGAGCTCTCAGTAGGGCTTTGAAGGGGGAAAGAGAGCTAGTTTGGCAGATGTGAGGAGGGAGGGCATTCCAGGCGAGAGGTTTGAATCCTGCACCCTCCTACGTAGAATTTGTCCATCCTGATTATCTTGTATCTACCCCAAAACTTAGTACAGTGCTTGTCACAAAGTCGGCAAGTACTATAAAAAAGACAAGATGCCTACCTTCAAAGAGCTTACCTCCCTTAGGGGGATTTCCTCCTTTAGACCTCAGAGTCCTGCCTCTCTTCCTGTCCTAGTGGAACTCACCGCTAACACTTTCTTCCCTCAGAGAGGTGGGAGAACATTATTCGCCTTTCCTGGAGCCCCTTACAGCGTCCTTACCTATTCCTAAAGAGAAGATGTGCCTTCAATAAGGCTTCTAAGGTGGTTGGGGGGCCGGAACGTGGGCGGGGGTAATCGACTGTCGGATATGAAGAGGGAGGGCATTCCAAGCCAGAGTCAGGACGTGGGCAAGAGGTCAGTGGCGATTGATCTCCATCTCGTGGCCGGATCCGCCATGTTAGAGTCCGAAATACTAAGGCATTAGGGAAACACAGGACGCTAAGGTCAATCCCAAAGTACCATGAGTCGGGGGTTGGAGTTATCCTGCAGGATGCATTCAAGGGCAGGACTCGGGGCAGGCCAGAGCGCCTAAGGTCAGGCTTTGTGTGCGTGTGAAGGGGGCTGCGGGTCTTGGCTGCTGAAGCCGGTCCGACAGTGGAGCCTGGACCTGAGACCGGGGATGGGGGCTGCGGCGAGCTGCGTTCGGGCACTGAGCCTTCTGCAGATGGGGGTGAGGCTCCAAAGCAGCGGCAGCTCAGACTCTCTGGGTGTGCAGCCGGGGAGAAGGGAGAACAGGATGGGAGGGGCAGTGAGAGGTCCACGGTGGTGGCAGCTTGGAACCCCCTTTCCGCGCTGCAGAGCCCACACGCCAGGCCACAGGGTTGAAGACGAAACTCGGGTTTCCTTCCCCACATGGTGGGCCTCAACCTATGTCACGATTTGGAGCCGGGAAAAAAGACCACGGCAGCCCGGAGACGTTCCCCGGCAGCAAAGGCTCCGAGCGCGCCATTTCCTTGTAGAAGCACCCCGGGGTTCACCCCTCTGACACGGAGCCAATGCCTGAGGAAGGCGACAAAACGAGGGGAAGAAATAGACACCGCTTACCAATCAGTCAATCAACGGTATTTACTGAATGCCACTGTGAACAGTACAGTGAACTGAGTGCTTCAGAGAGACGAATAGAGCCTGGAGATACAATCTGTCATCTTTATCATTCTCTATCTCTCTGCCTCTCTCTCCTCATGGTTAAGTAGACATACTTCGGGGACTTCGTGGGTGAGGAGTACCTGGTGAAATGAAGAGACTAGCAGTGGGAGGAAGGGATAGGAAGACGGCTGAGGGAGGTGATCGGTGCTCCTGGAAAGGCGAATAACTTTCTCCCACCGTGGGGATCAACGGGAGCGAGATAGACGAGATTGGGGCACAGTGAGAAGGTTGGCATGAGAGGATTGAAGTGTGTGGTCTGCTTTGTAGTTGGAGACAGGTAAGGTGAAGTAGGAGGGGTCAAGGCAATTGAGGGCTTTAAAGCCAATAGTGAGGAGTTTCTGTTAGATGCGCAGGTGGATGTGCAAGCACTGGAGATTTTTGACGGGTAGGGAGACATGTCCCGAACATTTTTGTAGAAAAATGATCCAGGCAGCAGAGTGAAGTGTGGACTAGAGTGGGGAAAGTCAGAAACTGGGAGGTCAGCAAGAAGGCTGATGCAGTAATCCAGGCGGGATAGGGTGAGTGATTGGATTAACGTGGTAGCAGTTTGAAAGAAGAGGAAAGGGTGGATATTAGCGATGTCGTGAAGGTGGAACTGACAGGATTTAGTGACGTGTTAAAACCCCACCCGTGTCAACAGCTCATGCTCAGTACCTGGAAGGGCAGCCATGGGCTGAGACCTCCTGGGAAGGTTTGGGATTAAAGGTCCCTGAGTAGTAGATAACGGTTGATTCCGGGTTCTATATAATAATAATAATAATAATAATAATAATAATAATAATAATAATAATAATAATGAGGATGATGATGATAACCATTAATAACCATTTATTAAGAGGTTACTATGTGCAAAGCACGGTTCTAAGCTCTGGGGAGGTTACAAGGTTACTAGGGCTTAGTCGGGAGACACTAATGAATGGTAATAATAATAAAAATAATGATGGCATTTGTTAAGCGCTTACTAGGTGCAAAGAACTGTTCTGAGCGCTGGGGGGATACAAGTTGACCAGGTTGTCCCCCGTGGGTCTCACAGTCTTAATCCCCATTTTACAGATGAGGGAACTGAGGCACAGATAGGGTAAGTGACTTGCCCGAAGTCACACAGCTGACAATTAGCAAAGCCGGGATTTGAACCCCTTACCTCTGACTCTAAAGCCAGTGCTCTTTCCACTGATCCACGCTGTCGGGGCTCTGTCTGTTAACGTTTAATACCCAGGTTGGGGCTTCATTCAGAGGGAGTTATTTGTCTCTCCCAGAGGTCTCTCCAGATGAAGCCGTTTTTTCCTTTAATAATTATTATGGCATTTGTTAAGCCTTGTGCCAAACACTGTTCTAAGCGCTGGGGTAGATACAAGATAATCAGGTTGTCCCAGTTGGGGATCACTTTCTTAATGCCCATTTTTACAAATGAGGTAACTGAGGTCACCTCCTCCAGGAGACCTTCCCAGACTGAGACCCTTCCTTCCTCTCCCCCTCGTCCCCCTCTCCATCCCCCCATCTTACCTCCTTCCCTTCCCCGCAGCACCTGTATATATGAATATATGTTTGTACATATTTATTACTCTAGTTATTTATTTTACTTATACATATCTATTCTATTTATTTTATTTTGTTAGTATGTTTGGTTTTATTCTCTGTCTCCCCCTTTTAGACTGTGAGCCCACTGTTGGGTAGGGACTGTCTCTATATGTTGCCAACTTGTACTACCCAAGAGCTTAGTACAGTGCTCTGCACACAGTAAGCGCTCAATAAATAAGATTGATTGAGTGAAGCACAGAGATGCTAAGTGGCTTGCACAAGGTCACACAACGGACAAGTGGAGGAGTCGGTATTAGAATCTGAGGGGGAAGGGGTGGAGCGGGTGGGGCAAGCTGCAGCCATTCCAAGCCATTAATTCCCAGTCCATGTGACCCACTGCATCAGTCTGTCAATCGTTTTATTGAGTGCTGTGTGCTGAACATTGTATTAAGCGCTTGGGCGAGACCAATATAACAATATAACACACACATTCCCTGCCCAAAACGAGCTTAATAGTCTATAGAGGGAGACAGACATCAAAATAAATAAATAAAACTGTAGATATAGATATATCCTCCCAATGCTGTGGGGCTGGGAGGAGGGATATATAAAGGAAGTAAATCGAACACAGATGGGAGAGGGAGAAGAGTAAAACAGGGCAGACCAAGAGAAGAGTAAGCAAGATGGAACAATGGGGATCCTCCTTCTTCAAATGGTGGCTGGGCCCAGAGGTGGCTGATGTATAGGGCTGTTTGGGAATGGCTCCATCTCAATTAATCCATCAATCATGTTTCCTGAGCTTCCAATTGGGGCCCAGCCTTGTATTGAGAGCTTGGGAGATGACAGTGGAAACAATAGCTGGGAAGCAGCATGGCCTAGTGGAAAAGATCCAGGGCCTGGGAGTCCTAGAACCTGGCTACTAACCTTGGCTCTGCTACGTTCCTGCTCCGTGACCATGAGCAGACCAGTTAACTTCTCCGTGGCTCAGTTCTCCTGTGCCTCGTCCTGCTTAGAATGAGCAAAGAAAGCAAAAACTTCTTTTGTTTTGTTCTCTGTCTCGCCCCTTCTAGACTGTGAGCCCGCTGTTGGGTAAGAGTTTTCTCTATTTGCTGCCGAATTGTACTTTCCAAGAGCTTAATACAGTGCTTAATACAGAGCTTAATACGCTCCTCACACAGTAAGCGCTCAATAAATACGATCGAATGAATGAATAAATGAATGAGCGCCAGGCAGAACAGGGATTGCATCCAAACTAATTAGTATCTACCACAGCGCATAGAACAGTGCTTGACACATAGTAAGCGCTTAACAAATACCATACAAAATGTGAATTGAATCCTCACCCTCCTACTTAGAGTGTGTTCTCCAGGTGGGACAGAGACTATGCCCATCCTGATTATCTTGTATCTGCCCCCAACAGTTAGTACAGTGCTTAGCACATAGTAGGCAAATACCATAAAAAATAGACATGATCCCTGCCTTCAGTGAGCTTTAACATCTATCAGGGGATTCCCTGCTTTTATCCCCAGAATCCAGTCTCTCCTCTTGTCTCAATGGAACTCATAACTAGCACTGTCATCCCTTAGAAGGTGGCAGAACGTTATTCCCTTTTCCAGGAGTCCTATCAAAGCATTCACCCCTCGTCCTGTCCCTTCCTCCCACTGCCAGTCTTTTCATTCCACCAGGTCCTCCTCACCTACGAGGTCACCCGAGTCTGTCTACTTAACCATGAGGAGAGAGAGGAGCGATAGGTAATGATAAAGATGACTGATAGATCTCTTCTCCTAGATCTACTGGGCTCTTCGAAGCACTCAGTTCTGCATACAATAGGCGTTCAGTAAATACCATTGATTGACAGATTGGTAGGCGGTGGCTCCTACTTCCCTTTGATTTGTCGCCTTCTTCAGGCTCTAGCTCCGTGGACGAGAAGCCAGCCCCGGGTTTCTTCCACAATGGGTTCCCGCGTGCGGAGCCTCTGTTGCCGTGGGACGTTTCCGGGCTGCCGTGGCCTTCTTCTCCCGCTCCAGACCGTGGCCTGGGCTGAGCCCCGCCCTGTGGGGAGGGAGATGCAGCCGCGTTGTCGCCCCTGCAGTCTGGGTTGTGGGTGTGGGGTGCCGAGTTCAAAGAAATCCATTTCTCAATCAAGTATTTTTTGAGGGTTTACTGAGTGTTAAGCAATCCATCAATCAATCAAACCGCATCTAATGGCTGCTTACTGAGTCTTAGGCACTATACCAAGCGCTTGAAAGAGCACAGATGATAAAAGTCGCATGGTACCTGCCATCCAACAGTTTCCATTCAAATGGAGAAGGTAGATAGAGATAATTTCCAATGAGTGGGAGCCAGAGTCAAAAAGGGTAAATAGCACAAATAGGACAGATGGGAATGTCTGCCCAAATCAGATTGAATCAGTGAAATTACAGTATAAACAGACACATATGCAAATATGACGAGGATTGATGTGAGGGGGGCGCGAGAGGTTGTGGTGAGTTGGAGATTGGGAGGTTGGGACTTAAAGAGGGGAGTGAGAGGATGGGATAATCAGGATAATCAGGCCCACCGTCTCCTTGGCGGACGGTTTATGGTACATGAAGATGCAGCTGCCGTACGTGATGGAGACCACGACCATGTGGGAGGTGTAGGTGGAAAAGGCTTTTGTCCTCTGCTGAGCGGAGGGCAGTCTCAGGATGGTGCGGGCGATGGCTCTCTAGGACATGGCCACTAACGCCAAGGTGAACAGGAGTGCCCCTACTGTTAAGATGAAAGCCATCAGCTCCAGGAATGCGGAGTCCGAGCAGGAGAGCAGGAGCAGAGGGAAGAAGTCATAGAAGAAGTGGTCAGTGGCTAAGGAGCCACAGACGTCCAGCTGGAGGTCAAGGATAACAAGATGAAAGATTACCAGGAACCCGGTGAAACAGGAGCAGAGGAGCAGCAGGGTGCAGATTTTCTGGCTCATGACGGTCGTGTAGTGCAGCGGCCGTCAGATGCAGGCTGCAGTCTACGTAGCAGTCGTAGGACATTGTGGCCAGGAGAAAGAATACGGTCGCCCCCAGGAAGATGAAGAAGAACAGCTGAGTGAAGCATTGGAAAAGGAAATGGTTCTGTCTCCAGTGGCAATGGTGGCCAGGAATCTGGGAATGCAGGTGGAGGTGAAGCCGATCTCCAGGAAGGAGAAGTAGCCGAGGAAGAAGTCCATGGAAGTGTGGAGGGGGGAGTCCAGCAGTGTGAAGATGACAATATTCAGGTTGCCGGTGACACTCAGTACATAGGAGACAGACATGTAAAGGAGAATCACAGCCTCTAAATTCGGTCATCCGTGAGTCCCAGGAGGATGAACTCAGTCACCTGCTTGTATTTTCTCATAGCATCGTCCGTTCGACCTACTGGAGGTGAATGGAAGGCAATGTCTCCTTTCCCTCCATACTAGCTGGGCAGGGACAGCTCTGGATATGCCCAGGGTCCTCCACTGTGGGCCGGTTGCACGAGACTGTGGACATGGCTGTTCTTGAGATGACTTCATGGGTCGATGCCTGACACCTCCCAGAGGAACAACGAACGACTGATATTCCCAGCCGTGATCCTTAGTCATCACCGAGAACCTTCCTCGTGGTTGGAGTAAGGATTACATTTACTGAGAGCCCCGGGTGAATAATGAATATTGTTTTTGTTCAAACCCTCAGTATGTGCCAAGCACTCGACTAAGCGCTGGGGTGGATAAGAGATAATTAGGTCTCACTTGGAGCTCACAATTTGAATAGTACGTAGACCAAGAATTGAATCCCCATTTGTAGATAAGGGAACTGACGCACAGACGATATAAGCGACTGGCCCAAGGTCACACAGCAGGTAGGTATTGGAGCAGGGATTAGAAATCGTGTCCTCTGACTGTCAGGCCACGCTTTTTCCATTAGGTGAAAGTATCTCTAAAGATTAGGAGATTTGGATTTAGGGTGGAGGTGGGTTGCTCAGCGATTTAGCAGCCAACTGGGAGCCTCCTTGGATTAAAAGGGATAGAGCACGAACATGACAGGTCAGAAGGATCTGGATTCTAATTCTGTCTCGGCCATTTGTCTGCTTTGTGACCTTAGGCAAGTCACTTAACTTCTCAGGATTTCAGTTACCTCATCTGTAAAATGGGGATTAAGATTGTGAGCCCTATATGGGACTGGGACCTTGTCCAACCCGGTTACCTTGTATCTACCCAGTGCTTAATACAGTGTCTGGTACATAGAGCTTAACAAGTACCACAAATGTTACTATTATTATAATTTTTATAGATAAAGGGACTCAGTTTGGGGCAGTAAGGATGAAAAAGGGTAGACTGGCGGTAGAGTTCTGGGGTGTGTGTTTGTGTGTGTGTGTGTGTGTGTGTGTGTGTGTGTGTGTGTGGTCTCTCCCAGAGGTCTTTCTGAATGAAGCTCTCTTTTCCCTACTTCCTCTCCCTTCTGCATCGCTTATACACTTGGATATTTGCCTTTAAAACCCTTGCTATTCACCCCACCTTCTGCCGCACAACAAGTACGGCCATACCCACAATTTATTTGTGGATTTATATTTATGTCTCTCAGTCCCTCTATATATTGTACGACTCTTGTGGTCAGGTCAAATGTCTTCCAACTATGATGTCCTCTACCAGGTGTTTCACAAAGTGCTCTGTGCACAGCAAGCCCTCAATGAATTCCTGTGAATGATTGATTGATTGTCTATTTATTACCAGTTATGAATGGAGTCTCCAGAACAGGTCAGAGGCTCCTGAAATCCAGGGCTGGAGCGAAGGTGGTTGCAGTCGTCATGGATTGAGGACCTGAAATCTACAAGGGAAAGGGAACGGACAAAGGTAACCCTGAGAGGTCCTCCCTTTCCCCAGGACTCTGCTCTGATTCCGGGAGTCTTCCCAACCGTCCGTTGTAGCTCAGGCCCGGGGCAAAGACACGGAGATAATGCCATGCTTACGTGGAATTTCCCACTTATTCTCCTGCTTTGGTCTTAACAAACCTTCCCAGACCCCGTTTGCTTCCTTGGCTTCTTATCACCATTGTACATGCGACCCCGTCCACACACCGCAAGGCCAAATTTTCCACGTCCACACCCATAAGGCCAAATTTTCCACGTCCTCTGGGAAAGGAAGGCAACAGGAGTTTCAACTCCTCATTAGCAGGGAAGACAGCCTCAACCCTTTGGGCAGCAGATGAGCTTATCTACCTACTAAAGGACAAAAAGTGGGAGTTTTATTCTCTTTGGTTCCCAGTGGGCACACGGAGACCAATTTTGAGAATAATGACTGTCTCCCCAGGGGTAAGTCGGGAGGCCCTACTGAATGAAAGATGCTTTAGTGGATCTGGCTTCGAACGTTTAAAACTCGATTAGGGACATGTCCAGAGTGTCGGGGAATGGGGACACAGCCGCAGCCATTCCAAACCCTCAATCCCCAGTCCAGACGACCAAGAGGAGAACAAGGGAGATGGAGCAATGGGGGTCTTCTTTGTACGAAACGTGTCTTGGCCTAGAGGTGGTTGAAGTACTGGGCTCTTTTAGCGATGGGACCTACTGTAAATTAATTAATTCATTTAACCGTATTTATTGAGTGCTTACTGTGTGCAGAACACTGTACTAAGGACTTGGGAAGTACTAGTCGGCAACATATAGAGAAGGTCCCTTCCCAACAACAGGCTCACCGTCTAGAAGGGAGAGACAGACAACAAAATAAAAAATGTAGACAGGTAAACCGTCAGAATACGTAGAATTATAGCTATATGCACATCATTAATAGAATTGAGTAGTAAATATGTACAAGTTAGAGTAATAAATATGTAGATATATATATATATATATATATATATATATATATATATATACAAGTGCTGTGGGGAGGGGAAGGAGGTAAAGCAGAAGGGGGGATGGGAAGGAGGAGAAGAAGAAAGGGGGCTCAGTCTGGGAAAGCCTCCTGGAGAAGGTGAGCTCTCGTTAGACCTTTGAAGGGAGGAAGAGACCTAGTTTGGCGGATGTGTGGATGGAGGGCATTCCAGGCCAGGGGAAGGACTAGGGCTGGGGGTCGATGGCAGGGCAGGCGAGAACGAGGCACAGTGAGGAGGATAGCAGCAGAGGAGCGGAGGGTGCGGGCTGGGCTGTAGAAGGAAAGACGGGAGGTGAGGTAGGAGGGGGCGAGGAGAGGCGAGGTGATGGAGAGCCTTGAAGCCGAGAGTGGGAAGTTTTTTCCTGTTGTGTAGGTTGATTGATAGCCACTGGAGATTTTTGAGGACGGGAATAACATGCCCAGAGCGTTTCTGTACGTAAATGATCCGGGCAGCGGAGTGAAGTGTAGATTGAAGCTGGAAGAGACAGGAGGATGGAAGATCAGAGAGGAGGCTGATGTAGTCTCCTCGGGATCCAATCGGGATAGGATGAGATATTGAACCAGAAATATAGCAGTTTGCATGGGAAGGAAAGGGCGGATCTTGGCGATGTTGCAGAGGTGAGACCGGCAGGTTTTGGTGACTCATTGGATGTGTGGGGTGAATGAGAAACTGGAGTCGAGGATGAAACCAAGGTTGCGGGCTTGTGAGATGGGAAGGATGGTAGTGTCATCTACATGGACGAGAAAGCCAGGGAGAGGGCAGGGTTTGGGAGGGAGCTCAGTCTTTGACATACTGAGTTTTAGATGACGGGCAGACATCCAGATGGAGATGTCCTGAAGGCAGGAGGAGACCCGAGCCTGAAGGGAGGGAGAGAGAGAGAAGAGGCAGAGATGTAAATTTGGGTGTTATCAGTGTAGAGATGATAGTTGAAGCTGTGGTAGCTAATGAGTTCACCAAGGTAGTGAGTGTCGAGAAGAGAAGGAGACCAAGAACTGACCCTTGAGGAACCCCTACAGTAAGGTGATGGGAGGGGGAGGAGGAGTCTGGAAGGAGACTGAGAATGAACGGCCGGAGAGCTAAGGAGAGAACCAGGAGAGGACGGAGTCTGGATAGCGTGTTTAGGAGAAGGGGGTGGTCCACAGTGTCGAAGGCAGTTGAGAGGTCGAGGAGGATTAGGATAGAGTAGGAGTTGTTGTATTTGACAAGCAGGAGGTCATTGGTGACCTTTGAGAGGGCAGTTTCGGTGGAGTGTAGGGAACGGAAGCCAAATTGGAGGGGGTCAAGGAGAGAGTTTACATTGAGGAATTCAAGGCAGCGGGTGTAGACGACTCGTTGTAGGAGTTTGGAAATGAAGGGTAGGAGGGAGATAGGGCGACAACTAGAAGGGGAGGAGGGGTCAAGAGAGGGTTCTCTTGTCCTCCATCAGGTTCGTCGTGGCCGTCCTCCACCACCCGGGCCTGACCCTTTTCCTCCACCTGGTCCTAAACCTACTCCTCCGCCTGGTCCTAGACCTACTCCTCCACCCGGCCAGGGCCTCCTCCTCCTCTCAGTCCTGATCCTCCTCCTCCTATCAGTCCTGGCCTTCCTCCTCCACCTGGACTTGGCCCTCCTCCTCTGCCTGATCCAGAAACTCCTCCTCCCCCTGGTCCTTTCCCTACTGCTCCGCCCAGCACTGACACTCCTCCTCTATCAGGTTCATGGCCATCCTCCTCCACCCAGACCTGAACCCTTTCCTCTGCCCGGTCCTGTCCCTACTCCTTTGCCCGTGCCTGGCCCTACTCCTCTTCTGGGGCTAGAACCTCTACCTCCGCCCTGTCCTGGCCCTAATCCTAGCCTTCCCCCTCTGGCAGAACCTGGTCCTACTCCTCTGCTCAGTCCTGGTACTCCTCCACTCGGTTCTGGCCCTCCTCCTCTGCCTGGACCTTGCCCTCCTCTTCCACCCTTTCCAGGCCATACTCCTCTGCTTGGACACGGCTTTAATCCTCTGCCGGATCCTGGCCCTTCACTTCTGGCTGGTCTGGGCCTTTCTCCTCCACCAGGCTCTGGAACTCCTTTTCTGCCCAGACCTCAGCCTCCTCCTTCATTAGGTTCCTGGCCGTTCTCCTCCCCCTGGTCCTGGCCCTACTTCTCTGCCTGCTCCTGGCCTTTCCCCTGTGACCGGTCCTAGCCCTCACCTTCTGCCCTGTCCTGGCCAATCTCTTCCACCCGGTCCTGGGCATCTTCCTCCTTCTGGTCCTGGCTGTACTCCTCCACCCGGTCCAGGCCCTCTTCCTCGACTCGGTTCTGGCCCTATTCTTCTGCCCAGTCCTGGGCCTCCTCCTCCTCCTTGTCCTGGCCGTCCTCCTCTCCCGGATCATGGCTCTCCTTCTCAGCCCAGTCCTGGCCCTCCTCTTCCGCCCATTCCTCGGCCTACACCTCCGCCCTGTCTTGGCCCTCCTCCTCCACCGGATTCTTTCCCTACTCTTCTGCTCAGTACTGACCTTAGTACTCCGCCTCGGCCTGGCCTCATTCCTCCCAGTGGGCCGGATTCCACTTCTCTGACCGATCCTGGCCCTTCTCCACTGCCAGGTCTTGGCCCTCCTCCTCCGTCTGGTCCTGGCCCTAATCTTCCTCCCAGTCCTGGCCTTCCTCCTCCACCTAGTCCTGGCCCCCTTCCACCGCCCAATCCTGGCCCTCCTTCTCTGCCGGTCCTGGCCCTGCTTCTCCTCCTTGTCCTGGCCACACGTCTCTAACTGTCCCTGCCCTTATCCTCTGCCCAGTCTTGCCTCCCCTCCTCTGCCTGGTCCTGGCCCTATTCTTCCGCCTGGTCCTGGCTTTCTTCCTCTGCCCGGTCCTGACGCTAACCCTCGGCCCTGTCCTGGCCCACCTCATTTGCCCGAACCTTGCCCTCCTCCTCCGTCTGCTCATGGCCTTTGTCCTCCTGAGTCCTGGCCATCCTACTTCTCCTAGTCCAGGCCCTTCTCCTCCTCCGGGTCATGACCCTACTCCTCCACCCAAGCCTGGTCCTATTACTCCGCCTGATGCCGGTACTTCTCCTCAATTATATATATGAATGATACATTTATATTGATGCTAATAATGGTATTTGTTAAGTACGTGTTACAACACTCCATGAAGTGTCGCAAAGAGAACACAGAGACCCCAAACTCCCTCTGAATAAGGCTCTTTTAAACGCATTCCCTCCTGGGAGGGTTTACCACACAACCAAGGGTCAAGGGACTGAGTGGCTCCACATACTGTGTTCTGTCATTTTAACCAAACTGTGTTATAACACATTCTTGCACTTGAATGAGACTGCTCCGAGCTGTTAAATACAGATGGCCTTGTCTCTCCCGAAGGTGCTCCCACAAGGGCGAAGCCCCATTAGTACCCTCCCTATAGGAAGAGTTCCTATGTAGGCGAGTCCAGACACCAACAAAAGCCAATCAGGCCTTGTAGGGAGGTGAGGTTAAGTGGCTTGGTGGCTGATGGAACAAAGATTTCTGGAAGTTGTAGAGCAATACTTGTTCGAGACAGCATTCACCTCTCCCTACCGAACTACCGCTGCCATAATAATAATAATGATAACATTTATTAAGCACTTATTATATGCAAAACACTGTTCTAAGCACTGGGGAGGTTACAAGGAGATCAGGGTGTCCCACGGGGACTCACAGTCTTCATCCCCATTTTACAGATGAGGTAACTGAGGCACAGAGAAGTTAAGTGACTTGTCCAAAGTCACACAGCTGACAGGGGGAAGAGCCTGGATTTGAACCCATGAACTCTGACTCCAAAGCCCGTGCTCTTTGCACTGAGAGCCCCCCCCCCCCCGAATTTAGGACAGTGCTTTGCACATAGTAAGCACTTAATAAATGCCATCATTAATATTATTACAAATATACACAAGTGGTGTGGGGCGGGGAATAGGGCAGAACAGAAGGAGGGAGTGGGGGCGATGGGGAGAGGAGGAGGAGCAGAGGAAAAGGGGGCTCAGTCTTGGTAGGCCTCCTGGAGGAGGTGAGCTAAGAGTAGGGCTTTGAAGTGAGGAAGAGAGCTAGGTTGGCGGATATAAGGAGGGAGGGTATTCCAGGCCAGAGGTAGGACGTGGGCCGCGGGTCGACGGAGGGACAGGTGAGAACGAGGCACAGTGGGGAGGTTAGCAGCAGAAGAGTGGAGTGTGTAGACTGAGCTGTAGAAGGAGAGAAGGGAAGTGAGGTAGGAGGGGGTAAGGTGATGGAGAGCTTTGAAGCCAATAGTGAGGAGCTTTTGCTTCATGCGAAGGTTGATAGGCAATCACTGGGGATTTTGAGGAGGGTAGTGACATGCCGGGAGCGTTTCTGCAGAAAGATAATCCGGGCAGCAGAGTGAAGTATAGACTAAAGCGGGGAGAGACAGGAGGATGGGAGATCAGAAAGGACGTTTATGCAGTAATACAGTAGGGATAGGATGAGAGATTGTACCAACAAGGTAGCGGTTTGGATGGAGAGGGAAGGGCGGATCTTGGCGATGTTGTGATGCAGGTTTTGCTGTTGGATTGGATGTGTGGGGTGAATGAGAGAGCGGAATTAAGTATGACACCAAGGTTGCGGGCTTGTGAGACAGGAAGAATGATAGTGCCATCCACAGTGATGGGAAAGTCAGGGAGAGGATAGGGTTTACAAGGGAAGATAAAGAGCTCAGTCCTAGATATGTTGAGTTTTAGGTGGTGGGCAGACAGTCTAGGTGGAGATGTTCTGAAGGCAGAAGGAGATACGAGCGTGGAGGGAGGGAGAGAGAACAGGGGAGGAAATGTAGATTGGGTGTCATCTGCGTAGATTTGATAGTAGAAGCCGTGGGTGTGAATGAGTTCACCAAGGGAGTGTGTGCAGATGGATAGGTGAAGGGGACCAGGAACTGACCCTTGAGGAACACTTACAGTGTGATGCTCATTCTAGACAGCATTCATTCATTCATTCATTCAATCGTATTTATTGAGCGCTTACTGTGTGCAGAGCACTGTACTAAGCACTTGGGAAGTACAAGTTGGTAACATGTAAAGACGGTCCCTACCAAGTAATGGGCTCACAGTCTAGAAGGGGGATACAGACAACAAAACGAAACATATTAACAAAATAAAATAAATAGAATAGTAAATATGTACAAGTAAAATAAAAAGAGTATTAAATCTGTACAAACATATATACAGGTACTGTGAGGAGGGAAAGGAGGTAGGGCGGGGGAGATGGGGAGAGGGAGGAGGGGGAGAGGAAGGCCTCCTGGAGGAGGGGGGCTCTCAGTAGGACTTTGAAGGGAGGAAGAGAGCTAGTTTAGCGGATGTGCGAAGGGAGGGTATTCCAGGCCAGGGGAAGGGCGTGGGCCGGGGTTCAACGGCGGGACAGGCGAGTACGAGGCACACTGAGGAGATTACCGGAAGAGGAGCGGAAGATACGGGCTGGGCTGTAGCAGGAAAGAAGGGAGGTGAGGTAGGAGGGGGCAAGGTGATGGAGAGCCTTGAAGCCGATTGTGAGGAGATTTTGCCTGATGCGTAGGTTGACTGGTAGCCACTGGAGATTTTTGAGGAGGGGAGTAACATGTCCAGAGCATTTCTGCACAAAGATGATCCGGGCAGCAGAGTGAAGTATAGATTGAAGTGGGGAGAGACAGGAGGATGGGAGATCAGAGAGGAGGCTGCTGCAGTACTCCAGTAGGGATAGGATGAGAGACTGAACTAGCAGGGTAGCGGTTTGGATGGAGAGGAAAGGGAGGATCTTGGCGATGTTACGGAGGTGAGACCGGCAGGTTTTGGTGACGGATTGGATGTGAGGGGTGAACGAGAGAGCAGAGTCGAGGATGACACCAAGGTTGCGGGCTTGTGAGACGGGAAGGAGGATGGTGGTGATGTCAACACTGATGGGAAAGTCAGGGAAAGGGCAGGGTTTGGGAGGGAAGATAAGGAGTTATGTCTTGGAAATATGGAGATTTACATGGCGGGCAGACATCCAGATGGATATGTCTTGAAGGCAGGAGGAGACACTAGCCTGAAGGGAGAGAGAGAGAGCAAGGGCAGAGATGTAGATTTGGTTGGCATCAGCGTAGAGATGATAGTTGAAGCCGTTGGAGCGAATGAGTTCACCAAGGGAGTGAGTGTAGATCGAGAACAGAAGGGGACCACGAACTGACCCTTGAGGAACCCCTACAGTAAGGGAATGGGAGGGGCAGTAGGAGCCCGCAAAAGAGACTGAGAATGAACAGCCGGAGAGATAAGAGGAGAACGAGGAGAGGACAGAGTCTGTGAAGCCAAGGTTGGATAGCGTGTTGATCATCATCATCATCATCAATCGTATTTATTGAGCGCTTACTATGAGCAGAGCACTGTACTAAGCGCTTGGGAAGTACAAATTGGCAACATATAGAGACAGTCCCTACCCAACAGTGAGCTCACAGTCTAAAAGGGGGAGACAGAGAACAAAACCAAACATACTAACAAAATAAAATAAATAGAATAGATATGTACAAATAAATTAAATAAATAAATAAATAGAGTTAAAAAAATGTACAAACATATATACATATATACAGGTGCTGTGGGGAAGGGAGGGAGGTAAGATGGGGGGATGGAGAGGGGGACGAGGGGGAGAGGAAGGAAGGGGCTCAGTCTGGGAAGTCCTCCTGGAGGAGGTGAGCTCTCAGCAGGGCCTTGAAGGGAGGAAGAGAGCTAGCTTGTTGATGAGAAGAGGGTGGTCCACAGTGTCGAAGGCAGCTGAGAGGTCGAGGAGGATTAGGATAGAGTAGGAGTCGTTGGATTTGGCATGCAGGAGGTCATTGGCGACCTTTGAAAGGGCGGTTTCCGAGGAATGTAGGGGACTGAAGCCAGATTTGCGGGGGGAGGTCGAGGAGAGTTGTCGTTGAGGAATTCGAGGCAGTGCGTGTAGACAACTCGTCCAAGGAGTTTGGAAAGGAATGGTAGGAGGGAGTTCGGGCGATAACTAGAAGGGGAGGTGGAGTCAAGAGAGGGTATTTTAGGATTGGGGAGACGTCGGCATGTTTGAAGGCAAAGGGGAAGGAACCAGTGGAGAATGAGAGTCGACCTCCATCCATTGAATTACCACTTCCGTCATGCCCTGCCGGGCAGCTTCGGCCATGTCAGTCCCTGTCACAAGGAGAGAGTGGCATGGAGGCTGGGGGCACAAATAATTCTGGACGTTGTAGTGTGATGTTCGTTCCAGACAGCATTGACTACGACCTACTGAACTACCATAGCCGCTTTCCCCCGCGGGGGAGCCGTGGACATTTTGCAGAAGGGGTGAAAGCAGATGTTCAGGGAGTTTTCCCCTTTAAATTGATAGTAATTATGATATTAGTTAAGTACCTCTTACCACTCCCCATGTGGTTTCGCCTATAGAACACGGAGACCCAAACATAGACTGAGCCCGCTTTTTCCTCTCTTCCTCCCCATCCCCCCGCCCTACCTCCTTCCCGTCCCCACAGCACTTGTTTATATATTTGTACAGAATTATTACTCTATTTTTCTTGTACATATTTACTATTCCATTTATTTTGTTAATGATGTGCATTTAGCTTTAATTCTACTTGTTCTGACGAGTTGACACCTGTCCACATGTTCTGTTTTGTTATCTGTCTACCCCTTCTAGGCTGTGAGCCCATTGTTGGGTAGGGACCATCTCTATATGTTGCCAACAGTTACTCCCCAAGCGCTTAGTACAGTGCTCTGCACACAGTAAGCCCTCCATAAATATGAATGAATGAATGAATAAATCACTCAGAAACAGACTCATTTAATCATATTCCCTCCCAGGACAGTTTACCACTCAACTAAGGGTCAAGGCACTTAGAGGCTCCACATACTGAGTTCCGAAATCTGAACTGAGCTGTGTTATAACACAACCTTGCATTTAAATGAGCCCGCTCTGAGCTGTCAAATGCAGATGTCCTTGTCTCTCCCCAAGGTGCTCCTACAAGAGCAAACCCTCATTAGTCCCCGCCCTATCCGTAGGGTTCCCATGTAGTCGAGTACCTTCACCGACACAAGCTAAGCAGGCCCTGTTGCGAGGTGAGATTTAGTGGCTTGGCTGCTAGTGGGACCAAGACTTCTTGGAATTGTGTGATGCTCGTTCTAGACAGCATTCACTTCCGCCTGCCGAAATACCACTCCCGTTTTTTTCCTGTGGAAGGGCCCATCGACATCTCAGTTCCAGTCTCTAGGAGAGGGAGAGTGGCGTGGAAGCTCGGGGCACAAAGATTTCTGAGGTTGAATGTCAAGCTCAATAGGGACGAGAGAAAGAATGACATGGCGGCTTGGGGCAGAAGCACTTCTGAGAATTGTAGTGTGATGCTCATTCGACAGGAAACATAAGAAGACATGCTCATTCGACATGAGAAGCAGCGTGGCTCAGTGTAAAGAGCACGAGCTTTGGAGTCAGAGGTCAGGGGTTCAAATCCCGGCTCCACCAATTGTCAGCTGTGTGACTTTGGGCAAGTCACTTAACTTCTCTGAGCCTCGGTTCCCTCGTCTGTAAAATGGGGATGAATCAATCAATCAATCAATCGTATTTATTGAGCGCTTACTGTGTACAGAGTACTGTACTAAGCGCTTGGGAAGTACAAGTTGACAACATATAGACAGTCCCTACCCAACAGTGGGCTCACAGTCTGTAAGGGGGAGACAGAGAACAAAACCAGACATACTAACAAAATAAAATAAATAGAACAGATATGTACAAGTAAAATAAATAAATAAATAGAGTAATAAATATGTACAAACATATATACATATATACAGGTGCTGTGGGAAAGGGAAGGAGGTATGATGAGGGGGATGGAGAGGGGGATGAAGGAGAAGGATGAAGAGAGAGGATGAAGACTGTGAGCCCCCCGTGGGACGACCTGGTCACCTTGTAACCTCCCCAGCGCTTAGAACAGTGTTTTGCACATACTAAGTGCTTAATAAATTCCATTATTATTATTCGAGAAAGCATTCATCTCCATCTACTGAATTACTTCTCCCATCATACCCTTGGCCGTGGAGACCAGCCATGGAGGGCGGGGGTGTCACGAGGAGAGGGAGTGGTGTGGCGCCTCTGGCCACAAAAACTTCTGGGAGTTGTAGCGTGATGCTCGTTCTAGACAGCGTCCACCTCAGTCTACTGAACTACAACTCCTGGTATGCCCCGAGAGGCAGCCTCGGCCATGTCAGACCCTTTCGCGGGGAGAGGGAAAGTGGCGTGGCAGTTCGGGTAGTTCGGATTACTAGTAGTTAATAGGAATAATACGAATAAGAATAATTATGGTACTTGTTAAGCGCTTACTATGTGCCAAGCACTGTTCTAAGCGTTGGGGTAGATAAAAGGTAATCAGGTTGTCCCACGTGGAGCTCACACTCTTAATCCCTATTTTACATATGAGACAACTGAGGCACAGAGAAGTGAAGTGGCTCGCCCAAGGTCACACAGCAGACAGGTTGCAGAGCTGGGATAATAATAATAGTAATAATAGTAATAATAATAATAATAATAATAATAATAATAATGATAATGATATTTGTTAAGCGCTTTCTATGTGTAAAGCACTGTTCTAAGCGCTGGGGGGGTTACAGATTGTCCCACCTTGGGCTCAGGTTGTCCCACCGGGGGCTCACATTCATTCATTCATTCAGTCGTATTTATTGAGCGCTTAGGATGTGAACCCACATCCTTTGACTCCCAAGCCCATGCTCTGTCCACTAAGCCACGCTGCTCATTCACAGCGTTCACTTCTGTCTAGTGAACTACCACTCTTGTCATGCCCCGTGGGGCAACTCGGCTATGTCAAGCCCAGTCGGGAAGAGAGGAAGAGGGCATGGTCACTCGGGGCACAAAGACTTCTGGGAGTTGTAGTGTGATGCTCGTTCTAGACAGCGTTCACCTCCATCTACCGAACTACACTCTCGTTTTCCCTCTCGGGGGAGTCGCAGCATTTTCTGTGGAGCACTGAAAGTGCGGGAAGCAGATGTTGAAGGTGTATTCCCATTTCCATTGATAATAACTGTGGTATTTGTTAAGTACGTGTTACCACACCCTTTGAGGTTTCGCATAGAGAACACGAAGACCTCAAACTCGCTCAGAGGGGAGGTTAAGTGGATGCGCGGGTGATGGGACAAAGACTTCTGGTAGTTGTAGTGTGCTGCTCGTTCTAGACAACCCCAACCTCTGTCTACTTAACTACCACTCCCTTCATGCCCCGCGGGAGATCCTCGGCCATGTCAGACCCTGTCACGAGGAGAGGAAGAGTGATATGGTGTCTCGGGGCACAAAGACTTCTGGGAGTTATAGTATTATGCTCCTTCTAGACAGCGTCCACCTCCGTCTACTGAACTACCACTCAGCTCATGCCCGGCGGGGCAGTCTCGGCCATATCTGACTGAAACTGACTGAGGGCCCACTTTTCCACTCCTCCTCCTCACCTCCCCATCACCCCCTCCCTCCTTCTGCTCTACCCCTTCCCCTCCCAATAGCACTTGTGTATATTAGTGCAGATTTATTACTCTATTCATTTTATTAATGATGTGTATATAGCTATATCTCTATTTATTCTTATGGTATTGACACCTGTCTACTTGTTTTGTTTTGTTTGTTTTGTTTTCTGTCTCCCCCTTCTATACTGCCAGCCCGTTGTTGGGTAGGGACCGTCTCTATGAGTTGCCGATTTGTACTTCCCAAGCGCTTAGTACGGTGTTCTGCACACAGTAAGCGTTCAATTAATATGAATGACTGACTGAATGAATGAATGAAAGAATGAACGAATGAATGAATATAAGGCGGATGAGCGGTTGAAGATGAAAGTTATGGAGGGGAAGAGGGAAGGATGAGAGTTTTTAAAGATAAGAGGGAAAGAGTTCTGAAGCATACATGGATGGGGTGACACTTGAGAGGAGGGAGGAGATCTCATCTGAAGTTACTGCTGGGAAGGATGGGAAAGGAGAGGAGAGAGCTGAGAGCGGGGAGGTGCTGGAGAAGCGGGAGGGGTGACTATGGGGAGCTCAGATATGACGGTATTAATTTTCCTAATGATGTAGGTGGCCAGATCGTTGGGGGTGAGAGATGGAGAAAGGGGAGAAGGGGCCTGAGGCCTTAACTGAAACCCCAAAACAAGTAGACAGGTGTCAATACCATCAGAAGAAATAAAATTATAGCTATATACATATCACTAGTAAGAATATAATAATAAATGTGTACAAATATACAAAAGTGCTGTGGGGGAGGGGAAGGGGGTAGGGCAGAGGGGAGGGACAATGGAAAGGGGAGGAAGAGGAGGAGAGGAAAAATGGGGGATTCAGTCTGGGCAAGCCTGCTGGAGGAGGTGAGCTCTCAGTAGGGCTTTGAAGGGGGGAAGAGAGCTAGTTTGGCAGATGTGTGGAGGGAGGGTATTACAGGCCACACGTAGGACGTGGGTCAGGGACCGTTGGTGGGGCAATCGAGAACGAGGCATAGTGAGGAGGTTAGCGGCAGAGGAGCGGAGTGTGAGGGATGGGCTGTAGAAGGAGAGGAGGGCGGTTAGGTAGGAGGGGCGAGGTGATGGAGAACTTTGAAGCTGAAAGTGAGGAGGGTTTACTCGATTCGAAGGTTGATAGGCAACCACTGGGGATTTTTGAGGAGGAGAGTGACATACCCAAAGAGTTCTGCAAAAGATAACCCGGGCAGCAGAGTGAAGTGTAGACTGAAGCGGGGAGAGACAGGAGGATGGGAGATCAGAAAGGAGTAATCCTTTCTGCAGAAATCCAGTCGGGATAGGATGAGAGATTGAAGCAGCAAGTAAGTGGTTTGGATGGCGAGGATAGAGCGGATCTTGGCGATGTTGTGGAGGTTATACCGGCAGGTTTTGGTGATGGGTTGGATGTGTGGGGTGAATGAGAGCGCAGAGTCAAGGATGACACCAAGGTTGTGGGCTGGTGAGACGGGAAGGATGATAGTGCCATCCACAGTGACTGGAATGTCAATCAATCAATCAGTCAATCAATCATATTTATTGAGCGCTTACTATGTGCAGAGCACTGTACTAAGCTCTTGGGAAGTACAAATTGGCAACATATAGAGACAGTCCCTACCCAACATTGGGCTCACAGTCTAAAAGGGGGAGACAGAGAAAAAAAAAACCAAACATACTAACAAAATAAAATAAATAGAATAGATATGTACAAGTAAAATAAATAAATAAATAAATAGAGTAATAAATATGTACAAACATATGTACATATATACAGGTGCTGTGGGGAAGGGAAGGAGGCAAGTTGGGGGGACGGAGAGGGGGACGAGGGGGAGGGGAAGGAGGGCCTCAGTTTGGGAAGGCCTCCTCTCGGAGGTGAGCTCTCAGTAGGGCCTTGAAGGGAGCAAGAGAGCTAGCTTGGCGGATGGGCAGAGGAAGGGCATTCCAGGCCTGGGGGATGACGTGGGCCGGGAGTCGATGGCGGGACAGGCGAGAACGAGGCACGGTGAGGAGATTAGAGGCAGAGGAGTGGAGGGTGCGGGGTGGGCTGTAGAAGGAGAGAAGGGAGGTGAGGTAGGAGGGGGCGAGGTGATGGACAGCCTTGAAGCCCAGGGTGAGGAGTTTCTGCCTGATGCGCAGATTGATTGGTAGCCACTGGAGATTATTGAGGAGGGGAGTAATATGCCCAGAGCGTTTCTGGACAAAGATAATCCGGGCAGCAGCATGAAGTATGGATTGAAGTGGAGAGAGACATGAGGATGGGAGATCAGAGAGAAGGCTGATGCAGGAGTCCAGACGGGATAGGATGAGAGCTTAAACGAGCAGGGTAGCGGTATGGATGGAGAGGAAAGGGCGGATCTTGGCAATGTTGTGGAGCTGAGACCGGCAGGTTTTGGTGATGGCTTGGATGTGAGGGCTGAATGAGAGAGCGGAGTCGAGGATGACATCAAGGTTGCGGGCTTGTGAGACGGGAAGGATGGTAGTTCCATCAACAGAGATGGGAAAGTCAGGGAGAGGGCAAGGTTTGGGAGGGAAGACAAGGAGTTCAGTCTTGAACATGTTGAGCTTTAGGTGGCGGGCAGACATCCAGATGGAGATGTCCTGAAGGCAGGAGGAGATGCGAGCCTGGAGGGAGGGGGAGAGAGCAGGGGCAGAGATGTAGATCTGGGTGTCATCAGCGTAGAGATGATAATGGAAGCCGTGGGAGTGAATGAGTTCACCAAGGGAGTGAGTGTAGATCGAGAACAGAAGGGGACCAAGTACTGAACCTTGGGGAACCCCCACAGTAAGAGGATGGGAGGGGGAGGAGGAGCCTGCAAAAGAGACTGAGAAAGAGCGATCGGAGAGATAAGAGGAGAACCAGGAGAGGACAGAGTCTGTGAAGCCAAGTTCAGATAGCGTGTTGAGGAGAAGGGGGTGGTCCACAGTGTCGAAGGCAGTTGAGAGGTCGAGGAGGATTAGGACAGAGTATGAGCCGTTGGATTTGGCAAGCAGGAGGTCATTGGTGACCTTTGAGAGGGCAGTTTCCGTGGAATGTAGGGGACGGAAGCCAGACTGGAGGGGGTCAGAGACAGGACAGGGTTTGTAAGGGAAGGTAAGGAGCTCAGTCTTGGAAAGATCCTTTCAGAAGCAGGGGGACCAGCGGTCTGATGGCGGGCCTTTCAGGATTGGAGAACCCGGACCCTCGTGGCGGCATCTGGAGGAGAAAGATCCTTCCGGGAGTGGAGGGATTCGCGGTCAGATGGCGAGCCTCTAAGTATAGCGGACCTCTCAGCAAGAGGGCAGGGATGCCTTCCAGGAGCTGGGGGACGGAGAGGCGTGACAGTTTCTATTTGATTTGTTAATATACCTCTTTTACCAATTTAGCCAAATTTATTGCAGTAGAATTTAAGAAACATTGATTGAATCACCACCCCTACAGTCATTCCTAGGCTGGGGGAACGATGGCAAATTATCTCCCAAATTACCTCCTTTGTAGTTTCTAGAGGGAGGTGCTTTAGACTGAGGAGGGCAACCATTCACTTGAGGCAAGCAACCCTTTGCTAGAGGGCTGTGCCTTCTCTTAAGGAATTCCCTTTTGATTTTCCATACGGATAGCTCAGACTCTGAAGGCAAATTAGTTATGTTTCCTACCCTCATGACCTAACTGCAAATTTCTTTCAGGTTACTGGGTGATTTCATGAGTAACTGAGAGAAGGAAGAAGAATAAAAACCCCAGGCCAATAAGATGACTCTCAAACTGCGGAGCTACCCAAACTCAGCTAGGAATTCTCTGCAATGAGCAGTACACGTGTTCCCAACACTGGTTAACTCATTCAAACATAACTCATGCGAAACACACTTTCACACCGACACAGGAATTTAGACAATTCCACCTATCCAACAAGATGTTAATTTCCTCCCACCTTCAGAACAAATGCCTAAATCTTTCTTCGTTCCTGTTCCAGTGAGGTGAGGTAGGAAGGGGGCGAGGTGATAGAGAGCTCTGAAGCCTAGAGTGAGGAGTTTCTGCTTCACGCGAAGGTTGATAGGCAACCACTGGAGACTCTTGAGGAGCGGCGTGACATGCTCAGAGCGTTTCTGTAGAAGGATAATACGGGCAGCAGAGTGAAGAATAGACTGAAGAGGAAAGAGACAGGAGGATACGAGATCAGAAAGGAGGCTGATGCAGTAATCCAGTCGGTATAGGGTGAAAGATTGAACCAACAAAATAGCGGATTGGATGGAGATGAAAGGGTGGATTTTGGCGATGTTGCGAAGGTGAGACCGGCAGGTTTTGTTAACGGATTGCATGTGAGCGGTGCATGAGAGAGTGGTGTCAAGGATGACACCAAGGTTGCGGGCTTGTGAGACGGGAAGGATAGTAGTGCCGTCCACTGTGACGGGAAAGTCAGGGAGAAGATAGGGTTTGGAAGGGAAGATAAGGAGCTCAGTCTTGGACATGTTGAGCTTTAGGTGGCGGGTGGATATCCGGGTGGAAATGTCCCTAGGGCAGGAGGAGATACGAGCCTGGAGGGAGGGAGACAGAACAGGGGAGGAGATGTAGATTAGGGTGTCGTCTGCGTAGATATGATAGTTGAAGCCATTGGAGGGGGTGGCACTTGAGAGGAGGGAAGAGATATCATCTGAAGATACTGCTAGGAAGGATGGGAAATTAGAGGAGAGGGTTGAGAGGTGAGGGAGAGGTGACTATGGGGAGCTCAGATCTGATAGTGTTAATTTTCCTAATGAAGTAGGTGACCAGATCTTTGGGGTCGAGGGATGGAGGAGGGGGAGGAATAGGCTCCCTGAGGAGGGAGTTAAATGTCCGGAACAGCTGACAGGGGTGATGGGCATGGGCGTAATTAAGAGAAGAAAAATAGCTTTGCCTGGCAGGAGAGGGCAGAGGTAAGACAGGAAAGGATAAATTTAAGGTGAACAAAGTTGGCTTGGTGTTTAGACTTTAGCCAGAAGCGTTCAGCAGCTCGAGCATAGGAGCGAAGGAGGCGGACAGTGGCAGTGATCCAAGGCTGTGGGTTAGTGGTACGAGAGCGGCAAACGGAAAGGGGAGTGAGTTAAATTGGGTATAGAGGGTGCAGCTGAGAGTAGTAATCTGGTCATCAAGAGTGGGTAGAAACGATAGGGAGGCGAGGTGGGGTGTGATGCTCTGAGAGAGTTGGATGGGATTGAGGTAGTACGGGTAGTAATATAGATTTACAGGGGAAAGAGTGTGAGAGAGGAGGCAGGCGAGAAGGTTATGGTCAGAGAGAGGGATTTCAGAGTTGGTGAGGATGGAGATAGTGCAGCGGTAAGAGATGATGAGGTTGAAGGTGTGACCAAGTTGGTGAATGGCTGATGTGTGATGGAGCAGGAGGTTGAAGTAGTCAAGGAGATATCAGTGGGGAAGAAGTCTTTGGAGAGTAAATACTTGAAGATGGCTGTTGCGGAGGGAAGTAGGCAGGCGCAAGTGTTTTATTATTATTATTATTATTATTATTATTATCATATGTATTTAGCACTTACTATGTGCCAGACACTTTTGATGAGGTGCGAAGGAATGGGGTCACATGTGCAGGTGAAGGGGGTGAATTTTGAGAGAAGCCAGGGGATCTCTTCTAAAGATACTGCTGGAAAAGATGGACGAGATGAAGAAGGGGCAGAATATCGGAGGGACTGAGGAGCAGGGGAGATTTTACGTAGATCCCGCCTGATAGTGTCAATTTTCTTAATAAAGTAGGTGCCAGGTTCTTTGAAGGCAAGGGATAAGGGAGACGGGGGGACGGGGGTTTGAGGAAGGAGTTAAATGTTTGGAACAAATGGTGAGGGTGATGGGCACGGGTGTCAATAAATCCAAATTGACATTCCACTGCAGCCAGCCTTGACCACTCTATTCCAGCCCATTCGTCCCAGTCCAGGAACCTGAGCCTAGCCCAGTCCAGCCAAACCAGGGCAGCCCAGTCTTGTCATAACAGTACATTCCACCAGCCGAGTCCATTTCAGCCAGACAAGCCCACTCCCACCTGCCCAGCCAGGTTCAGCCAGCCCAGCCCACTCAAGGTAGCCCTGCGTAGTCCAGCCAGCCCAGTCCAGAAAGAGTGGGTGTAGACAGAATTCTGAAGCAATTTAGAGAGGAATGGTAGGAGGGAGGTGGGGTGATAACTGGAGGGAATCCAGGGTTCCAAGGAGAGTTTTTGTTAGGAAAGGGGATGTTTGAAAGGGCATGTTTGAAAGCCATGGGGTAGAATAATTATAATTGTGATATTTGTTAAGCACTTAATATTTGCTACTAACGTGCATTGGGTTGGACAGGGTCCCTGTTCCACAAGAGGTTTACAGTCTTAATCCCCATTTTAAAGATGAGATAACTGAATCCCAGAGAAGTGAGGTGACTTGCCCAAGGTCACACAGCAGACAAATGGCAGAGCCTGTATTAGAACCTAGGTCCTTCGGACACCCAGACCCGTGCTGGAATCTATTATGTCTTGGAAAGTGAGTGGTTGAAGATGGTGGTCATGGAAGGAAGGAGGGTGAGGGCAAGTGTTTTATTAACATATGAAGAGATGGGATAGAGACAGGTGCAGGGGTTAGAGTTTGAGAGG
This sequence comes from Tachyglossus aculeatus, assembly GCF_015852505.1. Lineage (NCBI taxonomy): Eukaryota > Metazoa > Chordata > Mammalia > Monotremata > Tachyglossidae > Tachyglossus > Tachyglossus aculeatus. Next base: position 20,334,498 of record NC_052083.1, on the reverse strand, counting down.
AGGTGAGCGATCTCTTCCTGAAGTGCTGCTGGAAATATTTGAGACTCATGGAGGAAAATGGGAAAATTGTAGGGACATCATGCTAGTTGGTTTCACTTTCTGTCAATATAATATGTGTCTAAATTGTTAGTGGAAAGAGGTGTTGGCGTGGGGGGGACAGGGGGATTGAAGAGGGAGTTAAACTTCTGGAGCTACCAATGGGGTCAGTGGGTATGGGAGTCAATTAAGAAGGAGAATTATTACTGGCAGGCAGAAGAGAGGGCTGAATTAAAGCAAGCTAGGATGAAGTTTAGGTCGGTGAGGTCAACCTCGTATCTGGATTTCTGAAACGCTCTTCAACTCGAGCCCAGGGGCAGAGGAATAAAACTATGGAGGTAAATCTAGGGTTGTGGGATAGAGGTACGAGATTGGTAGAGGGACGGAGGAATGAGAGAGTTGAATGGAGAAAATATCGATTTTTGTGTCAAGAGAAGGGGCATGGAGACCAAAAGGGGGCATGATAGGAGATGATGGCTTTAGAATATTGAAAGTTGTCAAAAGATCTGGAAGAAGTATAGCCTAGGTCTGGGAGCCAGAGGACCTGAGTTCTAATCTTGGCTCCACCTTCTGCCTGCTCTGTAATCTTGGGCAACTTCTCTGTGCCTCATTTTCATCAATTGCAAAATGGGAATGCAATACCTGTTCTGCTTCCAACTTATACTATGAGCCTCATATCTAGCTAATCTGATCAACTTCTATCGAACCCAGGACTTGGAATAGTTCTTGACACAGAGAAAGCGCTTAGAAAATACAATGAAAAAGATCAGATGTCTCTGTAGGGGAACAAGACAGATTTATTGTGGGTGGGTTTATGGGAGAGGAGGAAAGGAAGTTGTCATCCGATAGAGGAATGTCAGAGTTAATTAGAGAAAAGACTGTAGAGTAACTAGAGATAATGAGATCAAATGTGTGCCTAAAATGATGAGGTGAGATGGAGGAGGAGGCCACTGGGTTTGAGCAGTGCAAAAAAGTTAGAAAAGCAGAGGGGCTTCAGGACTTCAGTTACCTCAACTGTAAAGTGGTGATTAATTCTGTGAGTCCCACATAGGACATACGTAGTGCCCTACCTGATTATCTTGAATTTATTCATTTTCTTCAAATGCCATCGAATTGATTCTGACCGATAGCGACTCCATCCACACACCCGCTTCAGAACATCCCATCTGCAGTCATAAAGTCGTTCCTGTATATGAATCCATAGAGTTTTCTTCGTATAGATATGGAAGTGGAAGTGGCCTTCTTCCACGCACTAAAACCTCGAGCCCCTGCTGTTGTCTTTGATCAAAGCTTTGACCACTTGATCATAATAATAATAATATTTGTTAATCACTTACTGTGTGCCAAGTACCGTTCTAAGCGCTGGAATAAGTACAAGGTAATCAGGTTGCCCCACGTGGAGCTCACAGTCTTAATGCCCATTTTACAGATGAGGTAATTGAGGCCTAGAGAAGTTAAATGACTTGCCCAAGGTCACACAGCAGACAAGTAGTGGAGCCGGGATTAGAACTCACGTCCTCTGATTCCCAGGTCCGTGCTCTTTCCACTAAGCCACACTGATTCTCTTCTCTTTCTCATGCTGCTGCTGCTCAGCACAGGTGAATTGACTTTGATGTTTCGGCTTATGGAAAAATTTTTCCATAATGGGTAGCCCTATATGTCATAGCTTTAATCTGCATCAGCACTGCACCTACCCCCAGTGCTTAATGCAGTGCTTGAACAAATAGTATTAATAAATAATAATAATAATTGGGTAGTTGAAGTGTCATCAGGAACATCCACAGAGATATTAAAGTTCACAAGGATCAATGTAGGGATAGAAAAAGAGAACGAATGTGAGAAAGGTATCAAAATGGTTCAGAAAGTTTGGGGAGCGACCTGGGAGCTGATAGATGATCATAGCTAGTAATTGGAGCAGGTGGTAGAAAACATTTTATAAATGGTGGTTAGACTACCCAACCCTGGTGGTTAGAGAAACCTTTCTCCTTCTGCATAAAGGGAGATGCGAGACAAGAATTTGGGAGGGGTTTGCCATCTGTGCTTATCTATGTTTAATTTGGTTTCCTTCTGACAACTCCACCATCTTCCCTGACAAGCCCCTTCCATTCAATATTTTGTACGGCTGCCTAGATTTTTTTTTAAAGTCCAGTGTTTGTCTCCCTCTCCGGCAGAACCTCCAAAGATTGGCCATTCATTTCTGCACCAAGCAGAAACTTCTCACCATTTTTATTGATACTGAGACATAGAGAGACAAGGTAGGAATTTGTGAAGAGGGGATTTGTAGACCATGCAGTGTTTCAAAAAGATGATCTGTGATGTGGAATATGGTATAGACGGGGTAGGGGAGAAGCTGCAAGCTTAGAGAGCAGTTGGAAGGCTAATGCAATAGCCCATCCCTGCCAAGGCCAGAGCTTCTCCTCAGGAGGTGGCAGTTTGGATGGAGAGGAAGGGGGGGAACTGGGAGACACTGCCAAGGAAAAAGTGGCAGGAATTTGGAGCAGACTGTATGTAAGAGCTGAACTATAGTGAAGACTTAAGAATGAGTACAAAGTTTCAGGCTTCTGGGACAGGGAAAATGGTAGTGTTATTGATTGAGATGGGAAAGTTAGTGGGAGTAGTGGGCTTAGGGGAAAAGTTGAGCAGTTCTGTTTTAAAGGTGTAGAGTGTGAGAGATGCTGGCAGGATTGCCAAGGGGAAATGTCTTGGAAGAAAGAGGAGATTCAGGATTGCAGTCCATTGAGAGGTCTATGCCACAAAGATAGATTTGAGAGTCATCTTCATACAGGAGGTAATTGAAGCTATGGGAACAGATGAGCTTCCTAAGAGTCTGGGGTAAAATAGAAAAGTGGAAGCCTTGGAACAAAGACTTGGGGTCACACATGGTAATTAATCAATCATATCAATCAATGGAATTTATTCACCATTGGTATTTATTGAGCACTTACTATGTGCAGAGCACTGTACTAAGTGCTTGGGAGACTACAATATAGCCGAGTTAGTTGACACGTTCCCCACTCACAGTTGACTGGCAATCTGAAGAAGACAGATGAAAAAATAAATTACAGAAAGGCGATGTGGCAGAAAGTAAGTATATGACCTAGGTGCTATGGGACAGAGATGGGATGACTATGGGGTTTCATATTCAAGTGCATAGCAAATGCAGAAGTGAGGGTGAATGGGAAAATGAGAGCTTAATTGATGAAGACCTCCTGGAGAAGATATTTTAAGAAGGTTTTGAAGGTAGATGATGTGGAGTTGAATGGAGTTGGAGCATTCTGAGGAGTGGGGAGACAAGATCTGAACTCACAGATTAGGAGCTGTTAAACACTTATTATGTAACAGGCCCTGTACTAAAAGCTGGAGTAGGTACACGATAATTGGATTGGATTTACTTCCTGTCCCATCCAAGTCTCATAGTCTTAATCCTCATTTTACAGATGGGATAACTGAGGTACAGAGGAGTTAAGTGATTCCCCAGGGTCACACAGCAGACAAGTCGCAGAGATGGAATTAGAACTCAGGTCCTCTGCCTACCAGTCCCGTGCTTTTTCTACCAGGCCATATAACTTCCTACTTCTCTGTACTGCAACTCTTACAACTAGTGTAATAGTTGCCCTCTCCTTGGACCAAGTGTTCCCTCACCTGGCCCCCACCTGGACAGTTCGTCTTCCCAAATTCCCCTCTCACCATCCTGATGTCATGATTTTTGGTCTCTCTGCCTCCCAAACTCATACTTTGTGCCCTCAACCCCCACAAAAGATGTTTCACCGAATCCCCTATTGGACCTTTCTGTCTTTGCTTGGGTTGGGCAGTAACCGTTACCATAACACAGCCTCGAATTGGCATTCCTTTTTAAGAGCAGCCGTGAGGCTTCTACTGGGGAGGAGGAAACATTTTTGTCCTAAGGTTGACTGGTCCTGTCTAGAGGCTATGATCTGTGAATGATTTCTCCTAGAAGGAAAAATAAGGTAGGGTATGGATTTTGGGGTTTAAATAAATATGACTCTGGGGGGAGGGAATTAGTGAGTCCTTAAAAATGGATAGAAATAGAGTTTAATTTTCACATATGTTGACTGTAAGCTCCTTGTGAGCAGTTAGTGTACCTACTCATTCTTGTATTATTCTCTCCCAAGCATTTAGTATAGTTGTCTGCTCACAGAAAATGTGCAATAAATGCAATTGATTTATTGAAAAGGATATACAGGAGGGATGCAGACTAAAGGAAATCTGACTGGATTATGGCCCTCAATCCCTTGTGCCCCTCACTAATCTTCCTAAACTCAGCTGAAGGATTTAATTTACTACACCGTTATATGAGATGCCATTTTCTTTGGTTATTCGTGACATGAGCCTCTTTTATTAAAATTGTTCCTTGCTGGCAGGATATGAAACTTTATTTCAACTTTATTAGAGACAGGCAGGTGGAGAGAATGCTTCTGAAATGTTGAAATTAGTATCTGGCTGGGGTTTGGAACCAGGGTCTTCCTGCTGACAGGATGTGATGTTTTATTAAAACATTATTAGAGAAGGAGAGAATGTGTATCCTTCCCCATCCCAGTCCCCAGCTCCATTGTCCCTGCTTTAGGAGGAATTTAGAGTCAGTGCTACCACATCTCAGCAGATGGTGTGGGGGGTCCTGGAGTTTAGTAAAGTTCCCCTGTTCCCAGGTAGTACTGAGACCACAGTGGGATACAGAAACTGAGAGATTGAGAGAATGTATCTGAAAAAACAAAATCAATATCCTTTCCCATGCCTAGCTCCACTGTGTCTGTTATAGGAAGGGTTTTGGAGCCCGAGCCAACACTTTCCCATGCCTGCAGGCACTCCTGCTCCTCAGGGTACAGAGTCAGAGAGTGGTATGAGGAGGCAGAGGCGGTGGGAGGAGTAGAGGCTGGGTTCCCCAAATGTCCTGTAATAGGAGTAGCTGCTCTCCTTGACCAGCCTGGAGAGGCACAGGGGTCAGCTAATTCATTCATTCAATCGTATTTATTGAGCGCTTACAGTGTGCAGAGCACTGTACTAAGCGCTTGGGAAGTACAAGTTGGCAACATATAGAGCCGGTCCCTACCCAACAATGGGCTCACCGTCTAGAAGCGGGAGACAGACGACAAAACAAAACATGTGGACAGGTGTCAAGTCATCAGAATAAACAGAAGTAAAGCTAGATGCACATCATTAACAAAATAAATAGAATAGTAAATGTGTCTGTGTGTCTCAGTTTTATCAATTGTAAAATGGGATGAAACCCCTGTTCTCCCTCTTACTTAGATTGCGAGCCCCACATGGGACAGGGACTATGTCCAAACCGATTATCTCATGTTACCCCAGCACTTAGTACAGGATTAGCACGTATTAAGTGCTTAGTGAATTCTATAATAATATTATTGTTAATAATTATTATTCTAGTCCATGTCTCATGGGGTCTCAGTTTCCTCCTCTGTAAAATGAAGATGTTGCTCACTTTCTCTACCTTTTAGATTATGTGTCTGTGGGCCCCAAGTAGGACAGCGTCTGGGTCTGATCTGATTATTGTGTATCTACCTCAACACCTGACACACAATAAATGCTCAGTGTCATAATCACTGATAATTATTATTGAGACAATGTGAGGAAACAACCTATAAGTTTAGAGGTCCAAAACCGATATTTCAGAACTTCTCTCTTCAGCCATCAATCCAGGCTTTATTTTCCCAGAAACCCAGCTAAACCAACAGAAGTTTGCTAAGAAACACATTCAGCAACCCGGAACTGGGAAATTCAAACCTCACTCATCAGACTGTGAAGAAAAACAAGTGACAATGATGGAACAGACAGGTCTGTGCAAGAAGCAGTTATCAGATTTATAACTACTTAGGCATCACAAAAAGCTAATCTCGGATCCACTGCTTGTCTGCTGTGTGACTCTGGTCAAGTCATTTCTCTTCTCTGGGCCTCAGCCAACTCATCTATAAAATGGGGATTAAGATCATGAGCCCCATATGGGACATGGAGGGTGTCCAACCTGATTATCTGGTATCTACTCCAGAGTTCAGTACAGTGCCTGGCACATACTAAGTGCTGAAATACCATTATAAATTTTAAAATAAATCACCCAACAGTGAACAAAGAAGAAGGAAGCAGAGAGTCAGGCTCTGCCATTCCATTAATAGCAATACCTATTTGGGTACTATATGAAAATCCATCCTTGAACAACTGGTGTCTGTGACACGAAGACACGTTAATGGATCTAAAAGCAGTTCGGTGGGGCCCCTCTTCCCCATCTCCCTAATGGAAAAGCAACAGACACCTGTTGCCCAAAGAGGCCTGTAGCTCCCGGGGCCTGGGATTTCTATACCAGGTGCTAAATAAACAAATTTGCACTATGGTTCTCCCACAGTCTTTCATGTCTGAGTGTGTAGGGGAGGATGTATGTGAAAACAGGAGACAAGCTGACCTTATCATTCTGGCTTCTGAAACCACACCCATAGAGTCAAAGTGAACCCAGATGCCCAAGGGGGAAAAAGCTTTTATCTGCTGACAGCCAGAAGACACTCAGTGTAGTGGCAGTCTCCATCTGTTGCCGATTTATACTTCCCAAGCGCCTAGTACAGTGCTCTGCACACAGTAAGTGCTTAATAAACACGATTGAATGAAAAATGAATGAATGAATTTTAAAACGAGACAGCGATCCTATCCCAAGCACCGGATCAAAGGTGTTGGCCAAGTGCAGGCCCAGGATTCAGTGTCACCGCTGAGAAGCAGCATGGCCTAATAATAATAATAATAACAATAATAATAATAATGGCATTTGTTAAGCACTTAGTGTGTGCAAAGCACTGTTTTTAACCCTGGGTGGGGGGAATACAATGGGATCAAGTTGTCCCACGCGGGGCTCACAGTCTAAATCCCCATTTTACAGATGAGGTAACTGAGGCTCAGAGAAGTCAAGTGACTTGCCCAAGGTCACACAGCAGACATGCGGTGGAGCCGGAATTCGAACCCATGACCTCTGACCCCAAAGCCCGTGCTGTTTCCACTGAGCCACGCTAGTGGATAGAGCCTGGGTCTGGGAGTCGGAAGGACCTGGGTTCTATTCCCGGCTCTGCCACTGTGTGGCCCTGGGCAAGTCACTCCACTTCACTAGGCCTCAGTTCCCTCATCCGCAAAATGGCTTTTAAGACTGTCAGCCGCATGAGGGACAAGGACTAGGTCCACCCTGACAACCCCGTACCTACGCCAATGCTTAGAACAGTGCCTGGCACATAGTAAACACTTAACAAATACCATGTGAAAGACAGGGAGTGGCCACCGCCATTCACTTCCTGGGGCCTCCCAAAACCTAGAATGGGCATTTCTGAGCATTTGTGACAAAGTCAGACAGCTTTCTGAGCCGGTAAGATCAGCAGATTTCCCAACCTTTCCATCTAAGGCTTTCTGCCTCTCTCTTTAACACTTTATCCAGGATTCCAAGAGCAGTTACCTAGCGGTAACAGAGGCAGTGTGTGACATACCTACAATCCTGGGGCCAATTTACAGGCTCCAGGACTGACCTAGCTACAGAGAAAAGCCAAAACCAAGCTTATGACAGCCCTGATTAAATTTGGCCAATCGCTGCGTCTTGCTATTTGACTAATTTACAGAGAGAGGGGGACCGTTTAGACCATTCATGTCCCAACCTATATTTTCTGCTTCCTGTTCTTGAAAGGAGTGTCTAATTTCGTTGGGAGATGCAGTACAAGCAAGGAGCAACTGCTGGAGTTGCCACTTGAGCTACAGTTTACAATCAATCCTCTAGCTTCAAAACACAATAAACCAAGTAACAAAACTCCCGCCTCCCAGGGGATAGGGAAAAAAATACAAGTCAGCTTCACTCACAAATTAAGCCTGAATCTCTTTAGGAAAGTGAAACCTCCCGATCCTTGTTGCTCTATTTTTTAAAATTGGCTATGATGGGTAGTAATTTTGTTTCCCCTCTCTTAATTATGAACATTTTGGTATCTCTGTAAACCAGCGAATCTGTTGCTCAAAGGACACCCTATTCTGATTTAACGAGCTCACCTGTTAAGACAGTTTGACTTCTCTCCTGCCTCCATGTCATGGCCTCTGCCCCCTGCCCCGTTCCAGAAGAGAGACATCAGATGCAGGCTCACCCACACGTGCTTCAGTTTGGGAGGAAACCATGCTTGCTCCTATGATCATTCTGTCTTCCTTCCTACCCAGCTTCACAGGAAGTCCCCGCTCCCTATTCTCAGGTTCCTCTTCCTGTTTGCCAGATCGGGAGATCAAGTACTTCATTATGAGAGAGAGAGAGAGACTGTCCCAAAGATATTTGAGAATGATGTCTGCTATATAATTTTGAAGGATTTAACCTAAGTGATATGTCATAGTGAAAAAATATGCTGCCCTGTCACGGAAACATTGAAACCTTACCTTTGATTAGTTAAAAGATTAGCTTTTATTAACTTTTATTAGATAAAGCAACATTTGGTTGATGAAGACTTCTTTGGTATTCTTATTCTTTTTCAGAGCCAGTGAAAACCCTTTGGCAACCATAAGGTACTCTTGATTAAATTAGAATTCTTGATGCCACTATTATTCCAAAAGTTAACAATCTTAACTTTGAGTTGAGTACTCTCAAATGGATCAAGAAGAATGACAACACTAATTCGAAATGTAAACAACAAGTGACCTGTAGAACCTCAACATTTTGTACAGAGGAGAAGGCAAATATTTCTGAAATCAGTCAATCAATCAATCAATAGTATTTATTGAGCACTTAGTACTGCGTGTAGGGCATTGTACTAGTTCATTGGGAGAGTACAATATAACAATATAGCAGACACACTCCCTGCCCAAAATGAAGTTACAGTGTAATGGGGGAGACGGACTTTAATACAAATAAATAAATTCTGGGTATGAACATAATTGCTATGGGTCTGGGATGGATATGAATAAAGGGAGCAAATCTGGGTGGCACAGAAGGGAGAAGGAGAAGAGTAAAGGAGGGCTTGTCAGGGAAGCCTCTTGGCGGAGATGTGCTTTCAATAAGACTTTGAAGGGCAGGGGGAGATTAACTGTTAATCAGATATGACATTCCAGGCCCAAGGCAGGACGTAGGTGTGAGGTCAGCAGAAAGAAAGATGGTATTGAGGTACAGGGAGCAGGCTGTCATCAGAGGAACAAAGTGTGCAGGCTTGGTTGCAGTAAGAGAGTACAGTGTCTGGCACATAGGAAGCGCTTAACAAATACTAATTTTAAAAAAAGAGAGCAGCGAGGTCAGGTGGAAGGGGGCAAGATGAGCAAGTGCTTTAAAGCCGATAGTAAGGAGTTTCTGCTTGTTGCAGAGGTGGTTAGGCAACCACCGGAGGTTCTTGAGTTGTGCAGAAATGCAGCCGGAATGTTTTTCTAGGAGAAGTATCTGGCAGTAGAGTGAAGTATGGACTGGAGCGAGGAAGGACAGAGGGCAGGGAAGTCAGCAAGGTGACTGATTCAGTAATCAAGGTGGGATAAGATAAGTGCTTGGTTTAACGTTGGTAGCAGTTTCGATGGAGAGGAATGGATGGATTTTCTCAATGTGTAGAGGTAAAACTGACAGGATTTAGTGATAGACTGAATATGGTGGTTGAAGGAGAGAAAGGAGTCAAGAATAATGCCAAAGTTATGGGCTTGTGAGAAAGGGAAGACAGTGATGCTGTCTACAGTGAAGGGAAAGTAAGGAGAAGGACTCGGTTTGGGTGAGAAGATGAGGAGTTTTCTTTCTGACGTGTATGTTTGAGGTGATGGCTGGACATCCGAGTAGAGATGTCTTGAAGGCAGAAGGAAATTCAAGACTACAGAGAGGGAAAGAGATCAGGGTAGGTATGTAGATTTGGAAATCATCCGCATACAAGCGGTTTTTGAAGTGATGGGCACAAATGTGTTCTCCAAGGGAGTGGGTGTAGATGGGGAATAGAAGAGAACTTAGAACTGAACTTTGAGGGACCCTCAAAGTTACGGGGTGGGGGGCAGAGAAGAAGCCCACAGAAGAGATTGAAAATGAGTGACCAGAGAGATAGGAGGAGAACCAGGAGAGGGCAATGTCAGTTAAGCTTAGGTTGGATAAGGTTTCCAGGAGAGGGGGGTAGTAGATAATGTCGATGGCAGCTGAGCAGTTGAAGAGGATTAGGATAGAGTAGAGGCCATTAGGCCTGGAAAGAAAGGGCAGTTTCTCTGGAGTAAAGGGAGTGGAAGCCAGGTTGGAGGGTATCAAGGAGAGAATTGGAGGAGAGGAACCTGAGACAGCAGGTGTAGAAAACTCACTGAAGGAGTTTGGAGAAGAATGTTATGATTTTAGATGGGGTAATAACTAGAGGGAGCTGTGGGATCAAGGGAAGTTTTTTCTTAGGATAGGTGAAACATGAGTTTGTTTGAAAGCAATGGGTTAGACGATTTTGGAGAGCAAATGGTTGAAGATGGCTGTTAAGAAGTGAAGAAGGGAAGGGGCAAGGGTTTTGATAAGGTGCGAAGGAATGGGGTTGGGTGCACAGGTGGAAGGGGGAGCTTTTGAGAGGAGGCAGGAGATCTCCTCTTAAGATACAATTGGGAAGGATGGGATAGTTGAAGAGGGGGATAAAGGTGGAGAGAATGGGGAGGGGCAGGGGGGATTTTAGGGAACACACCTGATGGTGTCATTTTTCTTAATAAATTAGGTTGCCAGGTGATTAGGGGTAAGATATTGGTGGGGGGTGGGGGTGGTAGGGGTGACAAGGGATTTGAAGAGGGAATTAAAAGTTTGGAACAACTCCTGCGGGCAATGAGCCTGGATGTCAAAACGGATAGAGAAATAATTCTGCCAGGTAAAGGAGAAGGTAGAGTTAAAGTTAATAGATAAACTTGAAGTGGATGAAGAGGGCCAGATATCTAGAATTCCACCAGCACTGCTCAGCAGCTCGTGCCCAAGAACAAAGGAAAGGGACTGTGGAGGTGATCCAGGGATGTTGGTTAGTAGTACGAGATCAACAAAAGGTTCGGAGAGCTAGTGAGTCGTGTTCAGTAGACAGGGAGGCGTTGAGAGTGTCAAGTAGCTAATCAAGGGAAGGTAGTTTGGGTACGTAGGCTAAATGAAGCATTATGAGTTGAGAAAATTGAATGGGGTCAAGGATCAAAAGAAATCATTATAATGACAATGATGATAATAATTATGGTATTTGTTAAGTTCTTACTATGTGCCGAGCACTGTTTTTAGTTCTGGGGTAGATACAAAGTAATCAGGTTGTCCCGCGT